>NW_027428351.1:342948-685897 GCF_047830755.1 Zonotrichia albicollis | reverse complement strand
CTGCCAGCCAGAAGATGGGCAGGTCAGTTTTACTTCCAGGGAAAAGGCCCGTAGTTTGTGTTTGGGGCCCAGTGGCTGGGAGTGGCCGGCTGGCTCCTGAAAATCCACGCCGCGCATGATGGTTCCCAGACCCAAGGTGGCACCAGTGCTGAGTTGGGCTGGTTTGATAGAGACATGTGGCTCCTGCAATCTGCCAGCCAGAAGCGGGGTGGGTGAGTTTTGTTTGCCAGGGAAACAGGCCGTGGTTCTTTTTCCGGGGCCTGTGGCCTGGAATGGCCGGCTGGTTCCTTAAAATCCACGCCGCGCAGGATGGTTCCCAGATGAAAGGTGGCACCAGTGCCGAATCGGGCTGTTTTGATACAGCCAAGTGGCTCCTGCAATCTGCCAGCCAGAAGATGGCAGGTCAGTTTTACTTCCAGGGAAAAGGGCCGTAGTTTGAGTTTGGGGACCTGTGGCTGGCAGTGGCCGGCTGGCTCCTGAAAATCCACGATACGCAAGATGGTTCCCAGATGAAAGGTGGCACCAGTGCCAAGTTAGGCTGGTTTGATAGAGCCAAGTGGCTCCTGCAATCTGCCAGCCAGAAGATGGGCAGGTCACTTTTACTTCCAGGGAATAGGGCCGGTAGTTTGTGTTTGGGGGCCTGTGGCTGGGAGTGGCCGGCTGGCTCCTGAAAATCCCCGATACGCAGGATGGTTCCCAAATGAATAATGGCACCAGTGCGAAGTCGGGCTGGTGTGATAATACCAAGTGGCTCCTGCAATCTGCCAGCCAGAAGATGGGCAGGTCAGTTTTACTTCCAGGGAAAAGGGCCGTGGATTATTTTCCGGGGCCTGTGACCTGGAATGGCCTGCTGGGTCCTTAAAATCCACGCCGCGCAGGATGGTTCCCAGACCCAAGGGGGCACCAGTGCCAGCCAAGTCAGGCTGGTTTGATAGAGCCAAGTGGCTCCTGCAATCTGCCAGACAGGAGATGGGCAGGTCAGTTTTACTTCCAGGGAAAAGGGCCGTAGTTTGTGTTTCGGGGCCTGAGGTTGGGAGTGGCCGCCTGGCTCCTAAAAATCCACCATACACAGGATGGTTCCAAGATGAAGGGTGGCACCAGTGCCGTGTCAGGCTGGGTTGATAGAGCCAAATGGCTCCTGCAATCTGCGAGCCAGAAGAGGGGCGGTTGAGTTTTGTTTTCCAGGGAAAACGGCCATGGTTTGTGTTGGGGACTGTGGCTGGGAGTGGCCGGCTGGCTCCTGAAAATCCACGATACGCAAGATGCTTCCTAGATGAAAGGTAGCACCAGTGCCAAGTCGGGCTGGTTTCATAGAGCCAAGTGGCCCCTGCAATCTGCCAGCCAGAAGCGGGGTGGGTGAGTTTTGTTTGCCAGGGAAACAGGCCGTGGTTCTTTTTCCGGGGCCTGTGGCCTGGAATGGCCGGCTGGCTCCTGAAAATCCACGATACGCAGGATGGTTCCCAGATGAAAGGTGGCACCAGTGCCAAGTCAGGCTGGTTTGATAGAGCCATGTGGCTCCTGCAATCTGCCAGCCAGAAGCGGGGCAGGTGAGTTTTGTTTGCCGGGTAAAAGGGCCCTGGTTTGTGTTGGGGGCCTGTGGCTGGGAGTGGCCAGTTGGCTCCTGAAAATCCACGATACGCAGGATGGTTCCAAGATGAAAGGTGGCACCAGTTCCAAGTCAGGCTGGTTTGATAGAGCCATGTGGCTCTTGCAATCTGCCAGCCAGAAGATGGGCAGGTCAGTTTTACTTCCAGGGAAAAGGGCCATAGATTTTGTTTGGGGGCCTGTGGCTGGGAGTTGCTGGCTGGCTCCTAAAAATCCACGATACGCAGGATGGTTCCCAGATGAAAGATGGCACCACTGCCGAGTCGGGCTGGTTGGATAGAGCCAAGTGGCTCCTGCAATCTGCCAGCCAGAATCAAGGCGGGTGAATTTTGTTTGCCAGGGAAAAGGGCCGTGGTTTGCTTTCGGTGGCCTGTAGCCTGGAATGGCCGGCTGGCTCCTTAAAATCCACGATACGCAGGATGATTCCCAGACCCAAGTGGGCACCACTGCCGAGTCGGGCTGGTTTGATAGAGCCATGTGGCTCCTGCAATCTGCCAGCCAGAAGCGAGGCGGGTGAATTTTGTTTGCCAAGTTAAAGGGCCGTGGTTTGTGTTCGGGGGCCTGTGACTGGGTGTGGCCGGCTGGCCCCTGAAAATGCATGATACGCAGAATGGTTCCCAAATGAAAACTGGCACCAGTGCCAAGTCGGGCTGGTTTGATTGTAGCAAGTGGCTCCTGCAATCTGCCAGCCAGAAGATGGGCAGGCCAGTTTTACTTCCAGGGAAAAGGGCCGTAGTTTGTGTTTGGGGTCCTGTGGCTGGGAGTGGCTGGCTGGCTCCTGAAAATCCACGATACGCAGGATGATTCCCAGACCCAAGTTGGCACCACTACCAAGTCGGGCTGGTTTGATAGAGCCAAGTGGCTCCTGCAATCTGCCAGCCAGAAGATGGGCAGGTCAGTTTTACTTCCAGGGAAAAGGGCCGTAGTTTGTGTTTGGGGGCCTGTGGCTGGGAGTGGCCGGCTGGCTCCTGAAAATCCACGATACGCAGGATGGTTCCCAGATGAAAGGTGGCACCAGTGCCGAGTCGGGCTGGTTTGATAGAGCCATGTGGCTCCTGCAATCTGCCAGCCAGAAGATGGGCAGGTCAGTTTTACTTCCAGGGAAAAGGGCCGGTAGTTTGTGTTTGGGGGACTGTGGCTGGGAGTGGCCGGCTGGCTCCTGAAAATCCACGATACGCAGGATGGTTCCCAGACCCAAGTTGGAACCACTGCAAAATCGGGCTGGTTTGATAGAGCCATGTGGCTCCTGCAATCTGCCAGCCAGAAGATGGGCAGGTCAGTTTTACTTCCAGGGAAAAGGGCCGTAGTTTGTGTTTGGGGGCCTGTGGATGGGAGTGGCCAGCTGGCTCCTGAAAATCCCCGATACGCAAGATGGTTCCCAGATGAAAGTAGGCACCAGTGCCGAGTCGGGTTGGTTTGATAGAGCCAAGTGTCTCCTGCAATCTGCCAGCCAGAAGCGTGGTGGTTGAGCTTTTTTTGCCAGGGAAAAGGGCCGTGGTTTGTTTTTGGGGGCCTGTGGCCTGTAACGTCCGACTGGCTCCTTAAAATCCACGCCGCGCTGGATGGTTCCCAGACCCAAGGGGGCACCAGTGCCGAGTCAGGCTGGTGTGATAGAGCCAAGTGGCTCCTGCAATCTGCCAGCCAGAAGATGGGCAGGTCAGTTTTACTTCCAGGGAAAAGGGCCGTAGTTTGTGTTTGGGGGCCTTTGGCTGGGAGAGGCCGGCTGGCTCCTGAAAATCCACGATACGCAGGATGGTTCCCAGATGATAGGTGGCACCAGTGCCAAGTCAGGCTGGTTTGATAGTACCGAGTGGCTCCTGCAATCTGCCAGCCAGAAGGCGGGCCGCTGAGATTTTCTTCCAGGGAAAAGGGGCGTGGTATGTGTTTGGGGCCCTGTGGCTGAGAGTGGCCGGCTGGCTCCTGAAAATCCACGACACGCATGATGGTTCCCAGATGAAAGGTGGCACCTGTGCCGAGTCAGGCTGGTTTGATAGAGCCAAGTGGGTCCTGCAATCTGCCAGCCAGAAGATGGGCAGGTCAGTTTTACTTCCAGGGAAAAGGGCCAGTAGTTTGTGTTTGGGGGCCTGAGGCTGGGAGTGGCCGGCTGGCTCCTGAAAATCCACGATACGCAGGATGGTTCCCAGACCCAAGTTGGCACCACTGCCAAGTCAGGCTGGTTTGATTGAGCCATGTGGCTCCTGCAATCTGCCAGCCAGGAGATGGGCAGGTCAGTTTTACTTCCAGGGAAAAGGGCCGTAGTTTGTGTTTGGTGGCCTGTGGCTGGGAATGGCCGGCTGGCTTCTTAAAAACCACGCCGCGCAGGATGGTTCCCAGACCAATGGTGGCACCTGTGCCGAGTCGGGCTGGTTTGATAGAGACAAGTGGCTCCTGCAATCTGCCAGCCAGAAGATGGGCAGGTCTGTTTTACTTCCAGGGAAAAGGGCCGTAGTTTGTGTTTGGGGACCTGTGGCTGGGAATGGTCGGCTGGCTCCTGAAAATCCACGATACGCAGGAAGATTCCCAGATCAAAGAGGCACCAGTGCCGAGGCGGGCTTGTTTGATAGAGTCAAGTGGTTTGGGCCATCTGCCAGCCATAAGCGGGGCGGGTCAGTTTTGTTGGCCAGGGTAAAGGGCCGTGGTTTGTGTTGGGGGCCTGTGGCTGGCAGTGGCCGGCTGGCTCCTGAAAATCCACGCCGCGCAGGATGGTTCCCAGACCCAAGGGGGCACCAGTGCCAAGTCGGGCTGGTTTCATAGAGCCAAGTGACTCCTGCAATCTGGCAGCCAGAAGATGGGCAGGTCAGTTTTACTTCCAGGGAAAAGGCCCGTAGTTTCTGTTTCCGGGCCTGTGGCTGGGAGTGGCAGGCTGGCTCCTGAAAATCCAAAATACGCAGGATGGTTCCCAAATGAAAAATGGCACCAGTGCCAAGTCAGGCTGGTTTGATAGAGCCAAGTGTCTCCTGCAATCTGACAGCCAGAAGATGGGCAGGTCAGTTTTACTTCCAGGGAAAAGGGCCGTAGTTTGTGTTTGGGGCCCAGTGGCTGGGAGTGGCCGGCTGGCTCCTGAAAATCCACGCCGCGCATGATGGTTCCCAGACCCAAGGTGGCACCAGTGCTGAGTTGGGCTGGTTTGATAGAGACATGTGGCTCCTGCAATCTGCCAGCCAGAAGCGGGGTGGGTGAGTTTTGTTTGCCAGGGAAACAGGCCGTGGTTCTTTTTCCGGGGCCTGTGGCCTGGAATGGCCGGCTGGTTCCTTAAAATCCACGCCGCGCAGGATGGTTCCCAGATGAAAGGTGGCACCAGTGCCGAATCGGGCTGTTTTGATACAGCCAAGTGGCTCCTGCAATCTGCCAGCCAGAAGATGGCAGGTCAGTTTTACTTCCAGGGAAAAGGGCCGTAGTTTGAGTTTGGGGACCTGTGGCCGGCAGTGGCCGGCTGGCTCCTGAAAATCCACGATACGCAAGATGGTTCCCAGATGAAAGGTGGCACCAGTGCCAAGTCAGGCTGGTTTGATAGAGCCAAGTGGCTCCTGCAATCTGCCAGCCAGAAGATGGGCAGGTCACTTTTACTTCCAGGGAATAGGGCCGGTAGTTTGTGTTTGGGGGCCTGTGGCTGGGAGTGGCCGGCTGGCTCCTGAAAATCCCCGATACGCAGGATGGTTCCCAAATGAATAATGGCACCAGTGCCAAGTCGGGCTGGTGTGATAATACCAAGTGGCTCCTGCAATCTGACAGCCATAAGATTGGCAGGTCAGTTTTGTTTGCCAGGGTAAAGGGCCGTGGTTTTTGTTGGGGGCCTGTGGCTGGGAGTGGCCCGCTGGCTCCTGAAAATCCACGATACGCTGGATGGTTCCCAGTTGAATGGTGGCACCACTGCTGGGTCGGGCTGGTTTGATTGTACTAATTGTCTCCCGCAATCTGCCAGCCAGAAGATGGGCAGGTCAGTTTTACTTCCAGGGAAAAGGGCCGTAGTTTTTGTTTGGGGGCCTGTGGCTGGGAGTGTCCGGCTGGCTCCAGAAAATCCACAACACGCAGGATGGTTCCCAGACCCAAGGGGGCACCAGTGCCAATTCGTGCTGGTTTGATAGAGACAAGTGGCTCCTGCAATCTGCCAGCCAGAAGGTGGGCAGGTCAGTTTTACTTCCAGGGAAAAGGGCCGTGGTATTTGTTTGGGGGCCTGTGGCTGGGACTGGCCGGCTGGCTCCTAAAAATCCACGATACACAGGTTGATTCCCAGATGAATGGTGGCACCAGTGCCAAGTCGGGCTGGTTTGATAGAGCCAAGTGTCTCCTGCAATCTGCCAGCCAGAAGCGGGGTGGGTGAGTTTTGTTTGCCAGGGAAAAGGGCCGTGGTTTGTTTTCGGGAGCCTGTGGCTCGGAATGGCCTGCTGGCTCCTGAAAATCTACGATACGCAGGATGGTTCCCAGATGAAAGGTGGCACCAGTGCTGAGTCGGGCTGGTTTGATAGAGCCAAGTGGCTCCTGCAATCTGCCAGCCAGAAGCGGGGTTTGTGAATTTTGTTTGCCAGGGAAAAGGCCCACAGTTTGTGTTTGGGGGCTTGTGGCTGGGAGTGGCCAGCTGGCTCCTGAAAATCCACAATACGCAGGATGATTCCCAGACCAAAGAGGCACCAGTGCCAAGTCGGGGTGGTTTGATAGAGCCAAGTGGCTCCTGCAATCTGCCAGCCAGAAGATGGGCAGGTCAGTTTTACTTCCAGGGAAAAGGGCCGTAGTTTGTGTTTGGGGGCCTGTGGCTGGCAGTGGCCGGCTGGCTCCTGAAAATCCCCGATACACAGGATGGTTCCCAGATGAAAGGTGGCACCAGTGCCGAGTTGGGCTGGTTTGATAGAGCCAAGTTGCTCCTGCAATCTGCCAGCCAGAAGCGGGCTGGGTGAGTTTTTTTTTCCTGAGAAAAGGGCCCTGGTATATGTTTGGGGGCCTGTGGATGAGAGTGGCCGGCTGGCTCCTGAAAATCCACGATATGCAGGATGATTCCCAGACCTAAGGTGGCACACTGCCAAGTCGGACAGGTATGATAGTACAAAGTGTCTTCTGCAATCTACCATTCAGAAGCCAGGCAGCTGAGTTTAGTTTGCCAGGGAAATGGGCCGTGGTTTGTTTTCGGGGGACTGTGGCTGGGAGTGGCCGGATGGCTCCTTAAAATCCACGCCGCGCAGGATGGTTCCCAGACCCAAGGGGGCACCAGTGTCGAGTTGGGCTGCTTTGATAGAGCCAAGTGTCTCCTGCAATCTGCCACGCAGAAACGGGGCGGCTGAGTTTTGTTTGCCAGGGAAAAGGGCCGTGGTTTGTGTTGGGGGCCTGTGGCTGGGAGTGGCCGGCTGGCTCCTGAAAATCCACGATACGCAGGATGGTTCCCAGATTAAAGGTGGCACTAGTGCCAAGTCGGGCTGGTTTGATAGAGCCAAGTGTCTCCTGCAATCTGCCAGCCAGAAACGGGGCGGGTGAGTTTTGTTTGCCAAGGAAAAGGGCCGTGGTTTGTGTTGGGGGCCTGTGGCTGGGAGTGGCCGGCTGGCTCCTGAAAATCCACGATACGCAGGATGGTTCCCAGATTAAAGGTGGCACCACTGCCAAGTCAGGCTGGTTTGATAGAGCCAAGTGGCTCCTGCAATCTGCCAGCCAGAAGATGGGCAGGTCAGTTTTACTTCCAGGGAAAAGGGCTGTAGTGTGTGTTTGGGGGCCTGATGCTGGGAGTGGCCGGCTGGCCCCTGAAAATCCACCATACGCAGGATGATTCCCAGACCTAATTTGGCACCACTGTTAAGTCGGGCTGGTTTGATAGAGCCATGTGCCTCCTGCAATCTGCCAGCCAGAAGCGGGGTGGGTGAGTTTTGTTTGCCTGGGAAAAGGGCCGTAGTTTGAGTTTGGGGGCCGCAGGCTGGGGATGGCCGGCTGGCTCCTGAAAATCCACGCCGCGCAGGATGGGTTCCAGATGAATGGTGGCACCAATACGAAGTTGTGTATTACCATGTGACTCCTGCAATCTGCCATCCAGAAGCAGGGCAACTGAGTTTTTTTTCAGGGAAAAGGGCCGTCGTTTGTGTTTGGGGTCCTGTAGCTGGTAGGGGCTGCTGGCTCCTGAAAATCCATGATACGCAGGATGGTTTCCAGACCCGTGCTGGCTCCAGTGCAATGTCGGCCTGATTTGACTTTGTCAAATGTCCCCTGCGTTGCTCAGTTCAAAGAAATCTTGTGTCCTAATGTTCTCACAGAAGACTGTTAAAATTTGTCTATTTTTCTGGATTTGTTTTGTTCTTTTTTCTCTACCTTCTACTTCTCTCCACTGTCTGAGAACTTTGACCATTATGTAAGTTGACCTAATGTAAAATTCTCGTAGTAAAGTAAGAGAAGCCAGTAAAGAAAGGCAAATTTGTTAATTGCAGGTGGAAAGAGGGAGGCCAACGAAAGAAAACAAAAGATCAATAATAATGAAATTCTCCCCTGTCTTCTGTGAAAAGTAGAGGCGCAGACAAGAAAGAGCAAGTGCAAAATTCTCACTAGAGAAACGCACTTTATCTGACTAAAGTAATTTCCGGTGCATTTCTTGCATTTTTCTCATGCCAAACATATTAATCATTGAAGGCGTCCCTTTCCTCTTTCTGGAATACAGCTAGGAAGATGGCTGTGTCATTGCTGACAAGCTGCTATTCTCAGAGGTGTCCAGCTGAAAGTCCTAGATCAATGGATTTCCTCTGTCACTTTGATATGGCATGACTTCCAGTTTCAGCAACTGAACTTGCCAGCCTTACAATTCTTTGCCCCTTGAATGGTCAGATAGGCTCCTTGGCAACTGGCATTTGTAAGGACACGAAACTATGCAGAATTTGTACCATGAGATGATGCCAAATGAGTCACGCCGGTAGATTAACTAGGACATGCAAGGCATGAGAGCACAAGAAGAGAGTACACAAGAAGACAGTACAATCTCCTTTTTTCTGAAACACTGTAGAGATCAAATTGAACACAAATCCTCCTGGGCTAGTTCTTGCAAAAGCCTAGGAGTTCTTTTTGTGTTCACACGCCTGGAATATTTAGCTTTGGATCACAGCAGAATGCAGATGACAAAACGAGGCCTTTAAGTCACATCCAGCATGAAGCAGCATGAAAGAAGAAAGCAGCTGAGAGTGCCAACCCTGCTAGGTAATCTCAGTATTGCTCTTGACATGAGCAGAAATTTGAAATGAGTCTCTGAAAATGACAAAGGAGGCTGAAGAAAAGGGAGCGATGACTCCTCTTGCATAGTGTTTCCTAACAGGGATCTTCAAAATGGAAAGATTGTATCATCCTTTCAACTGAAGGAAGGTATGAAAACAACGGGAAGGAAACGGCATCACATGCTAGAAAGACTAGGAAAGAAGTACACTGGGCAGTGTACTTCTAGACAGAAAGGCCACTGATGGAAAACCAACTAAACTGGCACCAATGCAGCAGCATTGGACTAAAGCCAGAAATGTCCAGCGCTTCACTCTCTGCCGTTCCATTCAGATGCACACAGCAGCTCTGCAACAGTCCTACTGATCATCTCCTTGGTGAACTTGGAGTTGAGGGTCCGTGGTGAAGCAGAGTCCCCAGCAAGATGCAAAGGAGAGCTGCTTTCTTGCAACTTTGCCTTTATCAGTTCCATAGCTTTAAGCCATAACAAACACCATTCAACCAACCACCATACACCAGGCTTTGAACACACGACCGTTCTAGAACTTGTTGATCTACCTCTAATTCAGCTGCCTCACCTTCCCACAGTCCTTTTCTACTTAGCCAATGGAATGGGCCTCGGCCCAAGGCCTTCCTTTTGTAAGCTTCTAGCTAGATGCAGCAGCAAGCCACTACTTTCTTCTGTGCCAAGACTTCAGGTAGACGATTTGCATCTGCCCTTCCAGTGAAACCTAACGGGGAGAGAAAAGCCTCTCACAGATGTTCAGTCATTCCATTAGCTACACAGGCCAAATCAAAAGAAAAGCCAGCTATGGGTTTGTGTACTTGCTCCTACACAACACCTGCTGCCCTCTGACAATCAACTAGCAGAGAACCAGCAAAACTGAGACTTGAGGCAAACAACCCTTTGAAGGGAATAATGATGTCAGCAATTAAGACAACACATTTCCAGGCCACCGAGATGCTTGAAATGTCAGCAAAGGCTGGAGACCAAAGGCTGAACTAATAGGGAAAGGGTAAAAGAATCCCAAGAAAAACATGACCGAAGGTTAAAACAATTCCAAGAAAAACATAGGCAACTGACCTGTTGAAGCCTTCAGGAAATCAGTGGCCGCTGATTGACATAGGCCATTCAAGTTAGTTGACCCGTGCACCTTCCACCCCTTTTTCACCTTTCGGCACCATAGGGTGAATTGTGAGCATGAAATCACAATTCCTTGGATTCTCTTCTTAACTTGACGAGAAAAATTCAGCAACTGAAGTACCTGTTACTGATGTGATACCCAGGAACACCGAGTTGACACATTTCATTTTGTTCAAACACAGCTAGCAAATCTAAGGGCACAAGGCTGGCTTCTTTTCATGACAATTTTTCTGTTTTACAACTGGCTCTGATCCTGGTGAAACTTTTTCATTAGCTTCTCTCTAAAAGCAAAAAGTCCAGTTCACTGTCCCATCCTACTGCTGCAAGTAAACCATTTGTATTGCCAAGACCAAAAACGGAATTGGAAGGTACAGAGACGCCCGGAGCTATGAGCAGATACGGGGCACATTTCGGTAGAAGCCGCCGTCTGCAGTGCACTGTGACCAGCACAATCGCCTTTGGGCGATGAAGCCGCTTCTTCGCCTCTGGAAGCCGGAGAGAACGGCTACCTCTGAAAGCTGAAGAATGAAGCAGCACAACACTGGGATTGTGTGCACAGATGCACACTAATCCAAAAAAGTACCTTACCACTCTCAAACTTTTCCAAACACATGAACATTCTGTTGGAAAGTGTTTTGGACAACTTTCTTCCTGCAAAACACACTGCAGACTTCTCTGCAAAATGTAAAATCCGATGGGAGATGTTTTTTATGCTGGCACAGTTTTTCCTTGCCAGACATGGTGGAAAAGATTTTTGCAATGATGTAGACCACAAAAGACGCTAAAGACGAAGGTACGCAGCTCCCCGCAGCTATGCCCCGGTCCCGGGCACATTTCGGCAGATGCCGCCGCACTGGAGTGCGCTGTGACCGGTACAATCGCCTTTGCGCGAAGAAGTCGATTCTTCGCCTCCGGGAGCCGGAGTGAGCGGCTGCTTTCAAAAGGTGAAGAATGAAGCTGCACAAGACTGGGATAGTGTGCGCATCATGCAAACGGATAGAAAACACTACCTTACCACTCTCCTACCTTTTCCAAACACATGAACATTCGATTGGAAGGTGTTTTGGAAAACTTTCTTTTTCTTCTTGCATAAACTTCCGCAAAGCTATCTGCAAAATGTAAAACACCACGGGAGATGTTTTCTGTGCTGGCACAGTTTCTCCTTGCCTAACATAGTGGAAAACCTTTCTGCAATGATGTAGACCACAAAAGTGCCGAATGACGAAGGTACGCAGCTCCCCGGAGCTATGCCCCGGTCCCGGGCACATTTCGGCAGATGCCGCCGCACTGGAGTGCACCGTGACGGGTACAATCGCCTTTGCGCGAAGAAGCCGATTCTTCGCCTCCGGGAGCCGGACAGAGCGGCTGCTTTCAAAAGGTGAAGAATGAAGCTGCTCAACACTGGGATAGTGTGTGCAGCTTGCCAACTGATGAAAAACAGTACCTTACCACTCCTACCTTTTCCAAACACATGAACATTCGATTGGAAGGTGTTTAGGAAAACTTTCTTTTTCTTCTTGCAAAACACTCAGCAGAGCTCTCTGCAACATGTAAAACACCATGAGAGATGTTTTCTGTGCAGGCACAGTTTCTCATTACCAGACATAGTGGAAAAGCGTTTTGCAGTGATGTAGACCACAAAAGTCCCGAAAGAAGCAGGTACGGATGTCCCCGGAGCTAAGCGCCGGTCCCGGGCACATTTCGGAAGAAGCCGCCGCACTGGAGTGCACTGTGACCGGCACAATCGCCTTTGCGCGAAGAAGCCGCTTCTTCGTCTCCGGGGGCCGGAGTGAGCGGCTGCTTCGGAAGGTGAAGAATGAAGCTGTACAACACGGGGATACTGTGCGCTGCTGGCAAACTGATAGAAAACACTACCTTACCACTCTCCTACCTTTTCCAAACACATGAACATTCGATTGGAAGGTGTTTTGGAAAACTTTCTTTTTCTTCTTGCATAAACTTCTGCAAAGCTCTCTGCAACATGTAAAACACGATGGGAGATGTTTTCTGTGCTGGCACAGTTTCTCCTTGCCAGACATAGTGGAAAAGCGTTTTGCAGTGATGTAGACCACAAAAGTCCCGAAAGAAGCAGGTACGGATGTCGCCGGAGCTAAGCGCCGGTCCCGGGCACATTTCGGAAGAAGCTGCCGCACTGGAGTGCACTGTGACCGGCACAATCGCCTTTGCGCGAAGAAGCCGATTCTTCGCCTCCGGGAGCCGGAGAGAGCGGCTGCTTTCAAAAGGTGAAGAATGAAGCTGCACAACACTGGGATAGTGTGCGCAGCTTGCAAACTGATAGAAAACACTACCTTACCACTTTCCTACCTTTTCCAAACACATGAACATTCGATTGGAAGGTGTTTTGGAAAACTTTCTTTTTCTTCGTGCAAAACACTCAGCAGAGCTCTCTGCAACATGTAAAACACCATGAGAGATGTTTTCTGTGCAGGCACAGTTTCTCATTACCAGACATAGTGGAAAAGCGTTTTGCAGTGATGTAGACCACAAAAGACGCTAAAGACGAAATATGGAGCTCCCCGGAGCTAAGCGCCGGTCCAGGGCACATTTCGGAAGAAGCCGCCGCACTGGAGTGCACTGTGACCGGCACAATCGCCTTTGCGCGAAGAAGCCGCTTCCTTGCCTCCGAAAACCAGACAGAGCGGCTGCTTCGGAAAGGTGGAAATGAAGCTGCACAATACGGGGATAGTGTGCGCAGCTTGCAAACTGATAGAAAACAGTACCTTACCACTTTCCTACCTTTTCCAAACACATGAAAATTCGGTTAGAAGGTGTTTTCAACAACTTTATTTTCTTCGTGCAAAACACTCAGCAGAGCTCTCTGCAACATGTAAAACACGATGGGAGATGTTTTCTGTGCTGGCACAGTTTCTCCTTGCCTAACATAGTGGAAAACCTTTCTGTATGATGTAGACCACAAAAGTCCCGACAGAGGAAGGTACGGATGTCCCCGGAGCTAAGCGCCGGTCCCGGGCACATTTCGGAAGAAGCCGCCGCACTGGAGTGCACTGTGACCGGCACAATCGCCTTTGCGCGGAGAAGCCGATTCTTCACCTCCGCGAGCCGGAGAGAGCGGCTGCTTCGGAAGGTGAAGAATGAAGCTGTACAACACGGGGATAGTGTGCGCTGCTTGCAAACTGATAGAAAACACTACCTTACCACTCTCCTACCTTTTCCAAACACATGAACATTCGTTTGGAAGGTGTTTTGGAAAACTTTCTTTTTCTTCTTGCATAAACTTCTGCAAAGCTCTCTGCAACATGTAAAACACCACGGGAGGTGTTTTCTGTTCTGGCACAGTTTCTCCTTGCCTAACATAGTGGAAAACCTTTCTGTATGATGTAGACCATAAAAGTCCCGAAAGAAGAAGGTACGGATGTCCCCGGAGCTAAGCGCCGGTCCCGGGCACATTTCGGAAGAAGCTGCCGCACTGGAGTGCACTGTGACCGGCACAATCGCCTTTGCGCGAAGAAGCCGATTCTTCGCCTCCGGGAGCCGGAGAGAGCGGCTGCTTTCAAAAGGTGAAGAATGAAGCTGCACAATACGGGGATAGTGTGCGCAGCTTGCAAACTGATAGAAAACACTACCTTACCACCTTCCTACCTTTTCCAAACACATGAACATTCGATTGGAATGTGTTTTGGAAAACTTTCTTTTTCTTCGTGCAAAACACTCAGCAGAGCTCTCTGCAACATGTAAAACACCATGAGAGATGTTTTCTGTGCAGGCACAGTTTCTCATTACCAGACATAGTGGAAAGGGTCTTTGCAATGATATAGACCACAAAAGACGCTAAAGACGAAATATGGAGCTCCCCGGAGGTAAGCGCCGGTCCCGGGCACATTTCGGAAGAAGCCGCCGCACTGGAGTGCACTGTGACCGGCACAATCGCCTTTGCGCGAAGAAGCCGCTTCCTTGCCTCCGAAAACCACACAGAGCGGCTGCTTCGGAATGGTGGAAATGAAGCTGCACAACACGGGGATAGTGTGCGCAGCTTGCAAACTGATAGAAAACAGTACCTTACAACTTTCCTACCTTTTCCAAACACATGAAAATTCGGTTAGAAGGTGTTTTCAACAACTTTATTTTCTTCGTGCAAAACACTCAGCAGAGCTCTCTGCAACATGTAAAACACCACGGGAGATGTTTTCTGTGCTGGCACAGTTTCTCCTTGCCTAACATAGTGGAAAACCTTTCTGTATGATGTAGACCACAAAAGTCCCGACAGAGGAAGGTACGGATGTCCCCGGAGCTAAGCGCCGGTCCCGGGCACATTTCGGAAGAAGCCGCCGCACTGGAGTGCACTGTGACCGGCACAATCGCCTTTGCGCGGAGAAGCCGATTCTTCACCTCCGCGAGCCGGAGAGAGCGGCTGCTTTCAAAAGGTGAAGAATGAAGCTGTACAACACGGGGATAGTGTGCGCTGCTTGCAAACAGATAGAAAACACTACCTTACCACTCTCCTACCTTTTCCAAACACATGAATATTCGATTGGAAGGTGTTTTGGAAAACTTTCTTTTTCTTCTTGCATAAACTTCTGCAAAGCTCTCTGCAACATGTAAAACACCACGGGAGATGTTTTCTGTGCTGGCACAGTTTCTCCTTGCCTAACATAGTGGAAAACCTTTCTGTATGATGTAGACCACAAAAGTCCCGAAAGAAGAAGGTACGGATATCCCCGGAGCTAAGCGCCGGTCCCGGGCACATTTCGGAAGAAGCCGCCGCACTGGAGTGCACTGTGACCGGCACAATCGCCTTTGCGCGAAGAAGCCGATTCTTCGCCTCCGGGAGCCGGAGAGAGCCGCTGCTTTCAAAAGGTGAAGAATGAAGCTGTACAACACGGGGATAGTGTGCGCTGCTTGCAAACTGATAGAAAACACTACCTTACCACTTTCCTACCTTTTCCAAACACATGAACATTCGATTGGAAGGTGTTTTGGAAAACTTTCTTATTCTTCCTGCAAAACACTCAGCAGAGCTCTCTGCAACATGTAAAACACCACGGGAGATGTTTTCTGTGCTGGCACAGTTTCTCCATGCCAGACATAGTGGAAAGGGTCTTTGCAATGATATAGACCACAAAAGACGCTAAAGACGAAATATGGAGCTTCCCGGAGGTAAGCGCCGGTCCCGGGCACATTTCGGAAGAAGCTGCCGCACTGGAGTGCACTGTGACCGGCACAATCGCCTTTGAGCGAAGAAGCCGCCTCTTCGTCTCCGGGAGCCAGAGAGAGCGGCTGCTTTCAAAAGGTGAAGAATGAAGCTGCACAACACTGGGATAGTGTGCGCAGCTTGCAAACTGATAGAAAACACTACCTTACCACTTTCCTACCTTTTCCAAACATATGAATATTCGGTTAGAAGGTGTTTTCAAAAACTTTATTTTCTTCGTGCAAAACACTCAGCAGAGCTCTCTGCAACATGTAAAACACCACGGGAGATGTTTTCAGTGAGGCACAGTTTCTACTTGCCAGACATAGTGGAAATGCTTTTAGTAGTGATGTAGAACACAACAGACGCTAAAGTCGAAATACAGAGTTCCCCGGAGGTAAGCGCCGGTCCAGGGCACATTTCGGCAGATGCCGCCGCACTGGAGTGCACTGTGACCGGCACAATCGCCTTGGCTCGAAGAAGCCGATTCTTCGCCTCCGGGAGCCGGAGAGACCTGTAGCTTCGGAAAGGTGGAAATGAAGCTGCACAACACGGGGATAGTGTGCGCAGCTTGCAAACTGATAGAAAACACTACCTTACCACTCTCCTACCATACCAAACATATGAATATTCGGTTAGAAGGTGTTTTCAGCAACTTTATTTTCTTCGTGCAAAACACTCAGCAGAGCTCTCTGCAACATGTAAAACACCATGAGAGATGTTTTCTGTGCAGGCACAGTTTCTCATTACCAGACATAGTGGAAAAGCGTTTTGCAGTGATGTAGACCACAAAAGACGCTAAAGACGAAATATGGAGCTCCCCGGAGCTAAGCGCCGGTCCAGGGCACATTTCGGAAGAAGCCGCCGCACTGGAGTGCACTGTGACCGGCACAATCGCCTTTGCGCGAAGAAGCCGCTTCCTTGCCTCCGAAAACCAGACAGAGCGGCTGCTTCGGAAAGGTGGAAATGAAGCTGCACAATACGGGGATAGTGTGCGCAGCTTGCAAACTGATAGAAAACAGTACCTTACCACTTTCCTACCTTTTCCAAACACATGAAAATTCGGTTAGAAGGTGTTTTCAACAACTTTATTTTCTTCGTGCAAAACACTCAGCAGAGCTCTCTGCAACATGTAAAACACGATGGGAGATGTTTTCTGTGCTGGCACAGTTTCTCCTTGCCTAA
Organism: Zonotrichia albicollis; assembly: GCF_047830755.1. NCBI lineage: Eukaryota > Metazoa > Chordata > Aves > Passeriformes > Passerellidae > Zonotrichia > Zonotrichia albicollis. The sequence continues at coordinate 669,626 of NW_027428351.1, read as the reverse complement.
CATAGTGGAAAACCTTTCTGTATGATGTAGACCACAAAAGTCCCGACAGAGGAAGGTACGGATGTCCCCGGAGCTAAGCGCCGGTCCCGGGCACATTTCGGAAGAAGCCGCCGCACTGGAGTGCACTGTGACCGGCACAATCGCCTTTGCGCGGAGAAGCCGATTCTTCACCTCCGCGAGCCGGAGAGAGCGGCTGCTTCGGAAGGTGAAGAATGAAGCTGTACAACACGGGGATAGTGTGCGCTGCTTGCAAACTGATAGAAAACACTACCTTACCACTCTCCTACCTTTTCCAAACACATGAACATTCGTTTGGAAGGTGTTTTGGAAAACTTTCTTTTTCTTCTTGCATAAACTTCTGCAAAGCTCTCTGCAACATGTAAAACACCACGGGAGGTGTTTTCTGTTCTGGCACAGTTTCTCCTTGCCTAACATAGTGGAAAACCTTTCTGTATGATGTAGACCATAAAAGTCCCGAAAGAAGAAGGTACGGATGTCCCCGGAGCTAAGCGCCGGTCCCGGGCACATTTCGGAAGAAGCTGCCGCACTGGAGTGCACTGTGACCGGCACAATCGCCTTTGCGCGAAGAAGCCGATTCTTCGCCTCCGGGAGCCGGAGAGAGCGGCTGCTTTCAAAAGGTGAAGAATGAAGCTGCACAATACGGGGATAGTGTGCGCAGCTTGCAAACTGATAGAAAACACTACCTTACCACCTTCCTACCTTTTCCAAACACATGAACATTCGATTGGAATGTGTTTTGGAAAACTTTCTTTTTCTTCGTGCAAAACACTCAGCAGAGCTCTCTGCAACATGTAAAACACCATGAGAGATGTTTTCTGTGCAGGCACAGTTTCTCATTACCAGACATAGTGGAAAGGGTCTTTGCAATGATATAGACCACAAAAGACGCTAAAGACGAAATATGGAGCTCCCCGGAGGTAAGCGCCGGTCCCGGGCACATTTCGGAAGAAGCCGCCGCACTGGAGTGCACTGTGACCGGCACAATCGCCTTTGCGCGAAGAAGCCGCTTCCTTGCCTCCGAAAACCAGACAGAGCGGCTGCTTCGGAATGGTGGAAATGAAGCTGCACAACACGGGGATAGTGTGCGCAGCTTGCAAACTGATAGAAAACAGTACCTTACAACTTTCCTACCTTTTCCAAACACATGAAAATTCGGTTAGAAGGTGTTTTCAACAACTTTATTTTCTTCGTGCAAAACACTCAGCAGAGCTCTCTGCAACATGTAAAACACCACGGGAGATGTTTTCTGTGCTGGCACAGTTTCTCCTTGCCTAACATAGTGGAAAACCTTTCTGTATGATGTAGACCACAAAAGTCCCGACAGAGGAAGGTACGGATGTCCCCGGAGCTAAGCGCCGGTCCCGGGCACATTTCGGAAGAAGCCGCCGCACTGGAGTGCACTGTGACCGGCACAATCGCCTTTGCGCGGAGAAGCCGATTCTTCACCTCCGCGAGCCGGAGAGAGCGGCTGCTTTCAAAAGGTGAAGAATGAAGCTGTACAACACGGGGATAGTGTGCGCTGCTTGCAAACAGATAGAAAACACTACCTTACCACTCTCCTACCTTTTCCAAACACATGAATATTCGATTGGAAGGTGTTTTGGAAAACTTTCTTTTTCTTCTTGCATAAACTTCTGCAAAGCTCTCTGCAACATGTAAAACACCACGGGAGATGTTTTCTGTGCTGGCACAGTTTCTCCTTGCCTAACATAGTGGAAAACCTTTCTGTATGATGTAGACCACAAAAGTCCCGAAAGAAGAAGGTACGGATATCCCCGGAGCTAAGCGCCGGTCCCGGGCACATTTCGGAAGAAGCCGCCGCACTGGAGTGCACTGTGACCGGCACAATCGCCTTTGCGCGAAGAAGCCGATTCTTCGCCTCCGGGAGCCGGAGAGAGCCGCTGCTTTCAAAAGGTGAAGAATGAAGCTGTACAACACGGGGATAGTGTGCGCTGCTTGCAAACTGATAGAAAACACTACCTTACCACTTTCCTACCTTTTCCAAACACATGAACATTCGATTGGAAGGTGTTTTGGAAAACTTTCTTATTCTTCGTGCAAAACACTCAGCAGAGCTCTCTGCAACATGTAAAACACCACGGGAGATGTTTTCTGTGCTGGCACAGTTTCTCCATGCCAGACATAGTGGAAAGGGTCTTTGCAATGATATAGACCACAAAAGACGCTAAAGACGAAATATGGAGCTTCCCGGAGGTAAGCGCCGGTCCCGGGCACATTTCGGAAGAAGCTGCCGCACTGGAGTGCACTGTGACCGGCACAATCGCCTTTGAGCGAAGAAGCCGCCTCTTCGTCTCCGGGAGCCAGAGAGAGCGGCTGCTTTCAAAAGGTGAAGAATGAAGCTGCACAACACTGGGATAGTGTGCGCAGCTTGCAAACTGATAGAAAACACTACCTTACCACTTTCCTACCTTTTCCAAACATATGAATATTCGGTTAGAAGGTGTTTTCAAAAACTTTATTTTCTTCGTGCAAAACACTCAGCAGAGCTCTCTGCAACATGTAAAATACCACGGGAGATGTTTTCAGTGAGGCACAGTTTCTACTTGCCAGACATAGTGGAAATGCTTTTAGTAGTGATGTAGAACACAACAGACGCTAAAGTCGAAATACAGAGTTCCCCGGAGGTAAGCGCCGGTCCAGGGCACATTTCGGCAGATGCCGCCGCACTGGAGTGCACTGTGACCGGCACAATCGCCTTGGCTCGAAGAAGCCGATTCTTCGCCTCCGGGAGCCGGAGAGACCTGTAGCTTCGGAAAGGTGGAAATGAAGCTGCACAACACGGGGATAGTGTGCGCAGCTTGCAAACTGATAGAAAACACTACCTTACCACTCTCCTACCATACCAAACATATGAATATTCGGTTAGAAGGTGTTTTCAGCAACTTTATTTTCTTCGTGCAAAACACTCAGCAGAGCTCTCTGCAACATGTAAAACACGATGGGAGATGTTTTCAGTGAGGCACAGTTTCTCCTTGCCAGACATAGTGGAAAAGCTTTTTGCAGTGATGTAGACCACAAAAGTCCCGAAAGAAGCAGGTACGCAGCTCCCCGGAGCTAAGCGCCGGTCCCAGGCACATTTCGGAAGAAGCCGCCGCACTGGAGTGCACTGTGACCGGCACAATCGCCTTTGCGCGAAGAAGCCGATTCTTCGCCTCCGGGAGCCGGAGAGAGCGGCTGCTTTCAAAAGGTGAAGAATGAAGCTGCACAACACTGGGATAGTGTGCGCAGCTTGCAAACTGCTAGAAAACACTACCTTACCACTTTCCTACCTTTTCCAAACACATGAATATTCGATTGGAAGGTGTTTTGGAAAACTTTTTTTTTCTTCGTGCAAAACACTCAGCAGAGCTCTCTGCAACATGTAAAACATAATGGGAGATGTTTTCTGTACAGGCACAGTTTCTCATTACCAGACATAGTGGAAAAGCGTTTTGCAGTGATGTAGACCACAAAAGACGCTAAAGACGAAATATGGAGCTCCCCGGAGCTAAGCGCCGGTCCCGGGCACATTTCGGAAGAAGCCGCCGCACTGGAGTGCACTGTGACCGGCACAATCGCCTTTGCGCGAAGAAGCCGCTTCCTTGCCTCCGAAAACCAGACAGAGCGGCTGCTTCGGAATGGTGGAAATGAAGCTGCACAACACGGGGATAGTGTGCGCAGCTTGCAAACTGATAGAAAACAGTACCTTACAACTTTCCTACCTTTTCCAAACACATGAAAATTCGGTTAGAAGGTGTTTTCAACAACTTTATTTTCTTCGTGCAAAACACTCAGCAGAGCTCTCTGCAACATGTAAAACACCACGGGAGATGTTTTCAGTGAGGCACAGTTTCTACTTGCCAGACATAGTGGAAATGCTTTTAGTAGTGATGTAGAACACAACAGACGCTAAAGTCGAAATACAGAGTTCCCCGGAGGTAAGCGCCGGTCCAGGGCACATTTCGGCAGATGCCGCCGCACTGGAGTGCACTGTGACCGGCACAATCGCCTTGGCTCGAAGAAGCCGATTCTTCGCCTCCGGGAGCCGGAGAGACCTGTAGCTTCGGAAAGGTGGAAATGAAGCTGCACAACACGGGGATAGTGTGCGCAGCTTGCAAACTGATAGAAAACACTACCTTACCACTCTCCTACCATACCAAACATATGAATATTCGGTTAGAAGGTGTTTTCAGCAACTTTATTTTCTTCGTGCAAAACACTCAGCAGAGCTCTCTGCAACATGTAAAACACGATGGGAGATGTTTTCAGTGAGGCACAGTTTCTCCTTGCCAGACATAGTGGAAAAGCTTTTTGCAGTGATGTAGACCACAAAAGTCCCGAAAGAAGCAGGTACGCAGCTCCCCGGAGCTAAGCGCCGGTCCCAGGCACATTTCGGAAGAAGCCGCCGCACTGGAGTGCACTGTGACCGGCACAATCGCCTTTGCGCGAAGAAGCCGATTCTTCGCCTCCGGGAGCCGGAGAGAGCGGCTGCTTTCAAAAGGTGAAGAATGAAGCTGCACAACACTGGGATAGTGTGCGCAGCTTGCAAACTGCTAGAAAACACAACCTTACCACTTTCCTACCTTTTCCAAACACATGAATATTCGATTGGAAGGTGTTTTGGAAAACTTTTTTTTTCTTCGTGCAAAACACTCAGCAGAGCTCTCTGCAACATGTAAAACATAATGGGAGATGTTTTCTGTACAGGCACAGTTTCTCATTACCAGACATAGTGGAAAAGCGTTTTGCAGTGATGTAGACCACAAAAGACGCTAAAGACGAAATATGGAGCTCCCCGGAGCTAAGCGCCGGTCCCGGGCACATTTCGGAAGAAGCCGCCGCACTGGAGTGCACTGTGACCGGCACAATCGCCTTTGCGCGAAGAAGCCGCTTCCTTGCCTCCGAAAACCAGACAGAGCGGCTGCTTCGGAATGGTGGAAATGAAGCTGCACAACACGGGGATAGTGTGCGCAGCTTGCAAACTGATAGAAAACAGTACCTTACAACTTTCCTACCTTTTCCAAACACATGAAAATTCGGTTAGAAGGTGTTTTCAACAACTTTATTTTCTTCGTGCAAAACACTCAGCAGAGCTCTCTGCAACATGTAAAACACGATGGGAGATGTTTTCAGTGAGGCACAGTTTCTCATTACCAGACATAGTGGAAAAGCGTTTTGCAGTGATGTAGACCACAAAAGTCCCGAAAGAAGCAGGTACGGATGTCCCCGGAGCTAAGCGCCGGTCCCGGGCACATTTCGGAAGAAGCCGCCGCACTGGAGTGCACTGTGACCGGCACAATCGCCTTTGCGCGAAGAAGCCGATTCTTCGCCTCCCGGAGCCGGAGAGAGCGGCTGCTTTCAAAAGGTGAAGAATGAAGCTGCACAAGACTGGGATAGTGTGCGCATCATGCAGACTGATAGAAAACACTACCTTACCAATCTCCTACCTTTTCCAAACATATGAATATTGGGTTGGAAGGTGTTTCCAACAACTTTATTTTCTTCGTGCAAAACACTCAGCAGACCTCTCTGCAACATGTAAAACACCATGAGAGATGTTTTCTGTGCTGGCACAGTTTCTCCATGCCAGACATAGTGGAAAGGATTTTTGCAATGATGTAGACCACAAAAGACGCTGAAGACGAAATAAGGAGTTCCCGGAGCTAAGCGCCGGTCCCAGGCACATTTAGGAAGAAGTCGTCGCACTGGAGTGCACTGTGACCGGCACAATCGCCTTTGCGCGAAGAAGCCGCTTCCTTGCCTCCGCGAGCCGGACAGAGCGGGTGCTTCGGAAAGGTGAAGAATGAAGCTACACAACACGGGGATAGTGTGCGCAGCTTGCAAACTGATAGAAAACAGTACCTTACAACTTTCCTACCTTTTCCAAACACATGAAAATTCGGTTAGAAGGTGTTTTCAACAACTTTATTTCCTTCGTGCAAAACACTCAGCAGAGCTCTCTGCAACATGTAAAACACGATGGGAGATGTTTTCTGTGCTGGCACAGTTTCTCCTTGCCTAACATAGTGGAAAACCTTTCTGTATGATGTAGACCACAAAAGTCCCGACAGAGGAAGGTACGGATGTCCCAGGAGCTAAGCGCCGGTCCCGGGCACATTTCGGAAGAAGCCGCCGCACTGGAGTGCACTGTGACCGGCACAATCGCCTTTGCGCGGAGAAGCCGATTCTTCGCCTCCGCGAGCCGGAGAGAGCGGCTGCTTCGGAAGGTGAAGAATGAAGCTGTACAACACGGGGATAGTGTGCGCTGCTTGCAAACTGATAGAAAACACTACCTTACCACTTTCCTACCTTTTCCAAACACATGAACATTCGATTGGAAGGTGTTTTGGAAAACTTTCTTATTCTTCGTGCAAAACACTCAGCAGAGCTCTCTGCAACATGTAAAACACCATGAGAGATGTTTTCTGTGCAGGCACAGTTTCTCCATGCCAGACATAGTGGAAAGGGTCTTTGCAATGATATAGACCACAAAAGACGCTAAAGACGAAATATGGAGCTCCCCGGAGGTAAGCGCCGGTCCCGGGCACATTTCGGAAGAAGCTGCCGCACTGGAGTGCACTGTGACCGGCACAATCGCCTTGGCTCGAAGAAGCCGATTCTTCGCCTCCGGGAGCCGGAGAGACCTGTAGCTTCGGAAAGGTGGAAATGAAGCTGCACAATACGGGGATAGTGTGCGCAGCTTGCAAACTGATAGAAAACAGTACCTTACAACTTTCCTACCTTTTCCAAACACATGAAAATTCGGTTAGAAGGTGTTTTCAACAACTTTATTTTCTTCGTGCAAAACACTCAGCAGAGCTCTCTGCAACATGTAAAACACCACGGGAGATGTTTTCAGTGAGGCACAGTTTCTCATTACCAGACATAGTGGAAAAGCGTTTTGCAGTGATGTAGACCACAAAAGTCCCGAAAGAAGCAGGTACGGATGTCCCCGGAGCTAAGCGCCGGTCCCGGGCACATTTCGGAAGAAGCCGCCGCACTTTAGAGCATTGGCGCCAGTACAATCCCATTTGCTCGACGAAACCTCGTCTTCGCCTCCGGAAGCCGTAGGGAGCAGTAGCTTCGGAAAGGTGAGAATGAAGCTGTGCAACACTAGGATAGTGTGCGCAGGTTGCCAACTGATAGAAAACAGTACCTTACAACTCTCCTAGCTTTTCCAAACACATGAACATTCGGTTGGAAGGTGTTTTGGACATCTTTCTTTTTCTTCCTGCAAAACACTCTGCAGACTTCTCTGCAACATGTACAACACCATGGGAGATGTTTTCAGCCCTGACCCAGATTCTCCTTGCCAGACATAGTGGAAAAACTTTTTGCGAAGTTGGAGAGGACAAGAAACGCTAAAGACGAAAGTATGGAGTTTTCCGTAGCTAAGAATGCATGAAAGCAAAAGACTGCCCTGTTCAAAAATGGCAATTAGGAGGACTCGGAAAAGTACAAATCAGCCAGCCTCTTTTTTATCCCCATGAAGTTGATGGGGCAGCTATTCCTGAAAGCCTTGCCTGGCATATGAAGGAGGACAAAGCAATGTACTCGGCGTGGATTTTCCTGGGGAATTTCATGCTGAACAACTTTTTCAACACCTCTGATGAATCAACTTGACTGGTAGATGAAGGAAATATTGTCTGCGTGGCCTTCAGGGAGGTTTTTCCATTTCTCTACATGGCTGCACACATACATACGGGAAGCAATAATGCAAAAGGGAGGGAACCAGTGTCTTTTAAGTGATGCTGAGTGAAAAGACAAGAGGCAGTGGGCACACACTGAAATACAGGAGATTGCCTATGAACATCACCAAATGATGTTTTACTGTGAGGGTGACTGAACCGCGGCACAGACTGCCCAGAAAGCTTCTGAAGCCTGGATCTTAGAAGACATTAAAAGTACACCCAGATAGAATCCCGGGCAAGAGGCTCTAGGTATCCTGCTTTAACAGGGGGGTTGGGCCTGGTGAGCCCCACTGAGCCCTACCACTCTCATTCATTCTGTGTAGTGAATTCTCTTCGAGATGCATTTCAAGCACTGGCATGACAAAGTTCTGTGCAGACAGAGATCCAAATGGACATGGGATCCATGTTCCTTAAGCAGTGTTCAAGAAGAATGTAAAACTCTGGGACAAGTGTCTCTTCCCTAACTGAATCGCTTTCATGGGAAAATTCCCAGCTATAGAAAGATCTTCTGATACGCATGCTTAGGACTGACACTGGCTGAGGAAATTTCCCCCTATGTGTATCTAAGACCAGTTAGGATCATCACCCAAGAGTTGTCAACATAGTCACAGAATGTCTATTGTAAAGAAGTGACAACTTCCATCAGAATGGCAAATATTGGTCCACAAAATGGATTAATGAATGGGAATTATTTCCTTGGGTTAAAAAGAAAAATAAAGAGTTGGTCTTTATTTATCAATTTAGTTGCAATATTGATAAGGGAAGAAAAAGACCTCAGTCCTGGACTTTCTCAACTCTAAGAAAGATTTTAAAAATTTCTTCTAGAAATCTATTATTATGACGAGATTATTCAAACAATTTTAGTCGGTAAAAAAGTCCCAGATTTGTCTAGTTTTGTTTCCAGGGAAAACGGCTGTGGTTTGTGTTTCCGGGCCAGGGGCTGGGAGTGGCCGGCTGGCTCCTGAAAATCCTCGATACGCAGGGTGGTTCCCAGATAAAAGGTGGCACCAGTGCCAAGTCGTGATGGTTTGATAATACAGAGTAGTTCCTGCAATCTGCCAGCAAGAAGCGGGGCGGCTGAATTTTCTTTCCAGGGAATGGGGTGGTGGTTTCTGTTTGGGGACCTGTGGCAGGCAGTGGCAGGCTGGCTCCTTAAAATCCACGATACGCAAGATGCTTCCAAAAGAAAGGTGGCACAAGTGCCGAGTCGGGCTGGTTTGATAGAGCCAAGTGTCTCCTGCAATCTGCCAGCCAGAAGCGGGGCAGGTGAGTTTTGTTTGCCAGGGAAAAGGGCCATGGTTTGTTTTCCGGGGCCTGTGGCCAAGAATGGCCAGCTGGCTCCTTAAAATCCACGCCGCGCCGGAGGGTTCCCAGACCCAAGGGAGCACCAGTGCCGAGTCAGGCTGGTTTGATAGAGCCAAGTGGCTCCTGCAATCTGCCAGCCAGAAGATGGGCAGGTCAGTTTTACTTCCAGGGAAAAGGGCCGTAGTTTGTGTTTGGGGGCCTGTGGCTGGGAGTGGCCGGCTGCCTCCTGAAAATCCACGATACGCAGGATGGTTCCCAGATGAAAGGTGGCACCAGTGCCGAGTCGGCCTGTTTTCATAGAGCCAAGTGGCTCCTGCAATCTGCCAGCCAGGAGATGGGCAGGTCAGTTTTACTTCCAGGGAAAAGGCCGTGGATTGTGCTGGGTGCCTGTGGATGGGAGTGGCCGGCTGGGTCCTGAAAATCCACGATACGCAGGATGGTTCCCAGATGAAAGGTGGCACCAGTGCCGAGTCGCGCTGGTTTGATAGAGCCAAGTGGCTCCTGCAATCTGCCAGCCAGAAGATGGGCAGGTCAGTTTTACTTCCAGGGAAAAGGGCCGTAGTTTGTGTTTGGGGGCCTGTGGCTGGGAGTGGCCGGCTGGGTCCTGAAAATCCACGATATGCAGGATGGTTCCCAGATGAAAGGTGGCAGCAGTGCCGAGTCGGGCTGTTTTGATAGAGCCAAGTGGCTCCTGCAATCTGCCAGCCAGAAGATGGGCAGGTCAGTTTTACTTCCAGGGTAAAGGGCCGTGGTTACTTTTAGGGGGCGTGTGGCTGGGAACGGCCGCCTGGCTTCTTAAAGCCCACGCCGTGCAGGATGGTTCCCAGACCCAAGTTGGAACCACTGCCAAGTCGGGCTGGTTTGATAGAGTCATGTGGCTCCTGCAATCTGCCAGCCAGAAGATGGGCAGGTCAGTTTTACTTCCAGGAAAAAGGGCCGTAGTTTGTTTTTGGGGGCCTGTGGCTGGGAGTGGCCGGCTGGCTCCTGAAAATCGACGTTACGGAGGATCGCTCCCAAATGAAAAATTGCACCAGTGCCAAGTTGGGCTGCTTTGATAGTGACAAGTGGCTTCTGCAGTCCGCCAGCCAGAAGATGGGCAAGTCAGTTTTACTTAGAGGGAAAGGGCCATAGTCTTTGTTTGGGGGCCTGTGGCTGGGAGTGGCCGGCTGGCTCCTGAAAATCCACGATACGCAGGATGGTTCCCTGATGAAAGGTGGCACCAGTGCCGAGTTGGGCTGGTTTGATAGAGCCAAGTGGCTCCTGCAATCTGCCAGCCAGAAGCGGGATGGATGAGTTATGTTTGCCAGGGAAAAAGGCCGTGGTTTTTTTCCAGGGCCTGTGGCCTGGAATCGCCGGCTGGTTCCTTAAAATCCATGCAGCGCAGGATGGTTCCCAGATGAAAGGTGGCACCAGTGCCGAGTCGGGCTCTTTTGATATAGCCATGTGGCTCCTGCAATCTGCCAGCCAGAAGATGGGCAGGTCAGTTTTACTTCCAGGGAAAAGGGCCGTAGGTTGTGTTTGGGGACCTGTGGCTGGCAGTGGCCGGCTGGCTCCTGAAAATCCACGATACGCAGGATGGTTCCCAGATGAAAGGTGGCACCAGTGCCGAGTCGGGCTGGTTTGATACAGCTAAGTGTCTCCTGCAATCTGGCAGCCAGAAGATGGACAGGTCATTTTTGCTTCCGGGGGAGAGGGCCGGTAATGTGTGTTTGGGGGCCTGAGGCTGGGAGTGGCCGGCTGGCTCCTGAAAATCCACGACACGCAGGATGATTCCCAGACCAAAGGGGCACCAGAGCCGAGTCGGGCTGGTTTGATAGAGGCAAGTGGCTCCTGCAATCTGCCAGCCAGAATATGGGCAGGTCAGTTTTACTTCCAGGGAAAAAGCCGTAGTCTGTGCTTGGGGGCCAGTGGCTGGGGGTGGCCGGCAGGCGGCTTAATATCAACGCCGCGCAGGATGGTTCCCAGATGAAAGGTGGCACCAGTGCCGAGTCGGGCTGGTTTGATAGAGCCAAGTGGCTCCTGCAATCTGCCAGCCAGAAGATGGGCAGGTCAGTTTTACTTCCAGGGAAAAGGGCCGTAGATTGTGTTTGGGCGCCTGTTGCTGGGAGTGCCCGGCTGGCTCCTGAAAATCGACGTTACGCAGGATTGCTCCCAAATGAAAAATTGCACCAGTGCCAAGTTTGGCTGCTTTGATAGTGGCAAGTGGCTCCTGCAATCTGCCATCCAGAAGATGGGCAGGTCAGTTTTACTTCCAGGGAAAAGGGCCGTAGTTTTTGTTTGGGGGCCTGTGGCTGGGAGTGGCCGGCCGGCTCCTGAAAATCCACGATACGCAGGATGGTTCCAAGATTAAAGGTGGCACCAGTGCCAAGTCGGCCTGGTTTGATAGTACCAAGTGGCTCCTGCAACCTGCCAGCCAGAAGGCGGGCCGCTGAGATTTTCTTCCAGGGAAAAGTGCCGTGGTATATGTTTGGGTCCCTCTAGCTGGGAGTGGCCGGCTGGCTCCTGAAAATCCACGATACGCACGATGGTTCCCAGATGAAAGGTGGCACCAGTGCCGAGTCGGGCTGGTTTGATAGAGCTAAGTGTCTCCTGCAATCTGCCAGCCAGAAGATGGGCAGGTCATTTTTGCTTCCGGGGAAAAGGGCCGGTAGTGTGTGTTTGGGGGCCTGAGGCTGGGAGGGGCTGGCTGGCTCCTGAAAATCCACGATACGCAGGATGATTCCCAGACCAATGGGGCACCAGAGCCGAGTCGGGCTGGTTTGATAGAGCCAAGTGGCTCCTGCAATCTGCCAGCCAGAAGCGGGGCAGGTCAGTTTTGTTTGCCAGGGAAAAGGGCCGTGGTTTGTTTTCCGGAGCCTGTGGCCTGGAATGGCCGGCTGGCTCCTTAAAATCCACGATACACAGGATGGCTCCCAAATGAAAAATGGCACCAGTGCCAAGTCGAGCTGGATTGATAGTACCAAGTGGCTCCTGCAATCTGCCGGCCAGAAGATGGGCAGGTCAGTTTTACTTCCAGGGAAAAGGGCCGTAGTTTGTGTTTGGGGGCCTGTGGCTGGCAGTGGCCGGCTGGCTCCTGAAAATCCCCGATACGCAGGATGGTTCCCAGATGAAAGGTGGAACCAGTGCCGAGTCAGGCTGGTTTGATAGAGCCAAGTGGCTCCTGCAATCTGCCAGCCAGAAGATGGGCAGGTCGGTTTTACTTCCAGGGAAAAGACCGTGGATTGTTTTCCGGGGACTGTGGCCTGGAATGGCAGGCCGGCTCCTTAAAATCCACGATACGCAGAATGGTTCCTAGACCCAAGGGGGCAGCAGTGCCGAGTCGGGCTGGTTTGATAGAGCCAAGTGGCTCCTGCAATCTGCCAGCCAGAAGGTGGGCAGGTCAGTTTTACTTCCAGGGAAAAGGGCCGTGGTATTTGTTTGGGGGCCTGTGGCTGGGACTGGCCGGCTGGCTCCTAAAAATCCACGATACACAGGATGATTCCCAGATGAATGGTGGCACCAGTGCCAAGTCGGGCTGGTTTGATAGAGCCAAGTGTCTCCTGCAATCTGCGAGCCAGAAGCGGCGTGGGTGAGTTTTGTTTGCCAGGGAAAAGGGCCGTGGTTTGTTTTCGGGAGCCTGTGGCTCGGAATGGCCTGCTGGCTCCTGAAAATCTACGATACGCAGGATGCTTCCCAGATGAAAGGTGGCACCAGTGCTGAGTCGGGCTGGTTTGATAGAGCCAAGTGGCTCCTGCAATCTGCCAGCCAGAAGCGGGGTTTGTGAATTTTGTTTGGCAGGGAAAAGGCCCACAGTTTGTGTTTGGGTGCCTGTGGCTGGGAGTGGCCAGCTGTCTCCTGAAAATCCACAATACGCAGGGTGATTCCCAGACCAAAGAGGCACCAGTGCCGAGTCGGGGTGGTTTGATAGAGCCAAGTGGCTCCTGCAATCTGCCAGCCAGAAGATGGGCAGGTCAGTTTTACTTCCAGGGAAAAGGGCCGTAGTTTGTGTTTGGGGCCCTGTGGCTGGCAGTGGCCGGCTGGCTCCTGAAAATCCCCGATACACAGGATGGTTCCCAGATGAAAGGTGGCACCAGTGCCGAGTCGGGCTGGTTTGATAGAGCCATGTGGCTCCTGCAATCTGCCAGCCAGAAGATGGGCAGGTCAGTTTTACTTCCAGGGAAAAGGGCCGGTAGTTTGTGTTTGGGGGACTGTGGCTGGGAGTGGCCGGCTGGCTCCTGAAAATCCACGATACGCAGGATGGTTCCCAGACCCAAGTTGGAACCACTGCAAAATCGGGCTGGTTTGATAGAGCCATGTGGCTCCTGCAATCTGCCAGCCAGAAGATGGGCAGGTCAGTTTTACTTCCAGGGAAAAGGGCCGTAGTTTGTGTTTGGGGGCCTGTGGATGGGAGTGGCCAGCTGGCTCCTGAAAATCCCCGATACGCAAGATGGTTCCCAGATGAAAGTAGGCACCAGTGCCGAGTCGGGTTGGTTTGATAGAGCCAAGTGTCTCCTGCAATCTGCCAGCCAGAAGCGTGGTGGTTGAGCTTTTTTTGCCAGGGAAAAGGGCCGTGGTTTGTTTTTGGGGGCCTGTGGCCTGTAACGTCCGACTGGCTCCTTAAAATCCACGCCGCGCTGGATGGTTCCCAGACCCAAGGGGGCACCAGTGCCGAGTCAGGCTGGTGTGATAGAGCCAAGTGGGTCCTGCAATCTGCCAGCCAGAAGATGGGCAGGTCAGTTTTACTTCCAGGGAAAAGGGCCGTAGTTTGTGTTTGGGGGCCTTTGGCTGGGAGAGGCCGGCTGGCTCCTGAAAATCCACGATACGCAGGATGGTTCCCAGATGATAGGTGGCACCAGTGCCAAGTCAGGCTGGTTTGATAGTACCGAGTGGCTCCTGCAATCTGCCAGCCAGAAGGCGGGCCGCTGAGATTTTCTTCCAGGGAAAAGGGGCGTGGTATGTGTTTGGGGCCCTGTGGCTGAGAGTGGCCGGCTGGCTCCTGAAAATCCACGACACGCATGATGGTTCCCAGATGAAAGGTGGCACCTGTGCCGAGTCAGGCTGGTTTGATAGAGCCAAGTGGGTCCTGCAATCTGCCAGCCAGAAGATGGGCAGGTCAGTTTTACTTCCAGGGAAAAGGGCCAGTAGTTTGTGTTTGGGGGCCTGAGGCTGGGAGTGGCCGGCTGGCTCCTGAAAATCCACGATACGCAGGATGGTTCCCAGACCCAAGTTGGCACCACTGCCAAGTCAGGCTGGTTTGATTGAGCCATGTGGCTCCTGCAATCTGCCAGCCAGGAGATGGGCAGGTCAGTTTTACTTCCAGGGAAAAGGGCCGTAGTTTGTGTTTGGTGGCCTGTGGCTGGGAATGGCCGGCTGGCTTCTTAAAAACCACGCCGCGCAGGATGGTTCCCAGACCAATGGTGGCACCTGTGCCGAGTCGGGCTGGTTTGATAGAGACAAGTGGCTCCTGCAATCTGCCAGCCAGAAGATGGGCAGGTCTGTTTTACTTCCAGGGAAAAGGGCCGTAGTTTGTGTTTGGGGACCTGTGGCTGGGAATGGTCGGCTGGCTCCTGAAAATCCACGATACGCAGGAAGATTCCCAGATCAAAGAGGCACCAGTGCCGAGGCGGGCTTGTTTGATAGAGTCAAGTGGTTTGGGCCATCTGCCAGCCATAAGCGGGGCGGGTCAGTTTTGTTGGCCAGGGAAAAGGGCCGTGGTTTGTTTTCCGGAGCCTGTGGCCTGGAATGGCCGGCTGGCTCCTTAAAATCCACGATACACAGGATGGCTCCCAAATGAAAAATGGCACCAGTGCCAAGTCCAGCTGGATTGATAGTACCAAGTGGCTCCTGCAATCTGCCGGCCAGAAGATGGGCAGGTCAGTTTTACTTCCAGGGAAAAGGGCCGTAGTTTGTGTTTGGGGGCCTGTGGCTGGGAGTGGCCGGCTGGCTCCTGAAAATCCACGCCGCGCAGGATGGTTCCCAGACCCAAGGGGGCACCAGTGCCAAGTCGGGCTGGTTTCATAGAGCCAAGTGACTCCTGCAATCTGGCAGCCAGAAGATGGGCAGGTCAGTTTTACTTCCAGGGAAAAGGCCCGTAGTTTCTGTTTCCGGGCCTGTGGCTGGGAGTGGCAGGCTGGCTCCTGAAAATCCAAAATACGCAGGATGGTTCCCAAATGAAAAATGGCACCAGTGCCAAGTCAGGCTGGTTTGATAGAGCCAAGTGTCTCCTGCAATCTGACAGCCAGAAGATGGGCAGGTCAGTTTTACTTCCAGGGAAAAGGGCCGTAGTTTGTGTTTGGGGCCCAGTGGCTGGGAGTGGCCGGCTGGCTCCTGAAAATCCACGCCGCGCATGATGGTTCCCAGACCCAAGGTGGCACCAGTGCTGAGTTGGGCTGGTTTGATAGAGACATGTGGCTCCTGCAATCTGCCAGCCAGAAGCGGGGTGGGTGAGTTTTGTTTGCCAGGGAAACAGGCCGTGGTTCTTTTTCCGGGGCCTGTGGCCTGGAATGGCCGGCTGGTTCCTTAAAATCCACGCCGCGCAGGATGGTTCCCAGATGAAAGGTGGCACCAGTGCCGAATCGGGCTGTTTTGATACAGCCAAGTGGCTCCTGCAATCTGCCAGCCAGAAGATGGCAGGTCAGTTTTACTTCCAGGGAAAAGGGCCGTAGTTTGAGTTTGGGGACCTGTGGCCGGCAGTGGCCGGCTGGCTCCTGAAAATCCACGATACGCAAGATGGTTCCCAGATGAAAGGTGGCACCAGTGCCAAGTCAGGCTGGTATGATAGAGCCAAGTGGCTCCTGCAATCTGCCAGCCAGAAGATGGGCAGGTCACTTTTACTTCCAGGGAATAGGGCCGGTAGTTTGTGTTTGGGGGCCTGTGGCTGGGTGTGGCCGGCTGGCTCCTGAAAATCCCCGATACGCAGGATGGTTCCCAAATGAATAATGGCACCAGTGCCAAGTCGGGCTGGTGTGATAATACCAAGTGGCTCCTGCAATCTGACAGCCATAAGATTGGCAGGTCAGTTTTGTTTGCCAGGGTAAAGGGCCGTGGTTTTTGTTGGGGGCCTGTGGCTGGGAGTGGCCCGCTGGCTCCTGAAAATCCACGATACGCTGGATGGTTCCCAGTTGAATGGTGGCACCACTGCTGGGTCGGGCTGGTTTGATTGTACTAATTGTCTCCCGCAATCTGCCAGCCAGAAGATGGGCAGGTCAGTTTTACTTCCAGGGAAAAGGGCCGTAGTTTTTGTTTGGGGGCCTGTGGCTGGGAGTGTCCGGCTGGCTCCAGAAAATCCACAACACGCAGGATGGTTCCCAGACCCAAGGGGGCACCAGTGCCAATTCGTGCTGGTTTGATAGAGACAAGTGGCTCCTGCAATCTGCCAGCCAGAAGGTGGGCAGGTCAGTTTTACTTCCAGGGAAAAGGGCCGTGGTATTTGTTTGGGGGCCTGTGGCTGGGACTGGCCGGCTGGCTCCTAAAAATCCACGATACACAGGTTGATTCCCAGATGAATGGTGGCACCAGTGCCAAGTCGGGCTGGTTTGATAGAGCCAAGTGTCTCCTGCAATCTGCCAGCCAGAAGCGGGGTGGGTGAGTTTTGTTTGCCAGGGAAAAGGGCCGTGGTTTGTGTTGGGGGCCTGTGGCTGGGAGTGGCCGGCTGGCTCCTGAAAATCCACGATACGCAGGATGGTTCCCAGATTAAAGGTGGCACCAGTGCCAAGTCGGGCTGGTTTGATAGAGCCAAGTGGCTCCTGCAATCTGCCAGCCAGAAGATGGGCAGGTCAGTTTTACTTCCAGGGAAACGGGCTGTAGTGTGTGTTTGGGGGCCTGATGCTGGGAGTGGCCGGCTGGCCCCTGAAAATCCACCATACGCAGGATGATTCCCAGACCTAATTTGGCACCACTGTTAAGTCGGGCTGGTTTGATAGAGCCATGTGCCTCCTGCAATCTGCCAGCCAGAAGCGGGGTGGGTGAGTTTTGTTTGCCTGGGAAAAGGGCCGTAGTTTGAGTTTGGGGGCCGCAGGCTGGGGATGGCCGGCTGGCTCCTGAAAATCCACGCCGCGCAGGATGGGTTCCAGATGAATGGTGGCACCAATACGAAGTTGTGTATTACCATGTGACTCCTGCAATCTGCCATCCAGAAGCAGGGCAACTGAGTTTTTTTTCAGGGAAAAGGGCCGTCGTTTGTGTTTGGGGTCCTGTAGCTGGTAGGGGCTGCTGGCTCCTGAAAATCCATGATACGCAGGATGGTTTCCAGACCCGTGCTGGCTCCAGTGCAATGTCGGCCTGATTTGACTTTGTCAAATGTCCCCTGCGTTGCTCAGTTCAAAGAAATCTTGTGTCCTAATGTTCTCACAGAAGACTGTTAAAATTTGTCTATTTTTCTGGATTTGTTTTGTTCTTTTTTCTCTACCTTCTACTTCTCTCCACTGTCTGAGAACTTTGACCATTATGTAAGTTGACCTAATGTAAAATTCTCGTAGTAAAGTAAGAGAAGCCAGTAAAGAAAGGCAAATTTGTTAATTGCAGGTGGAAAGAGGGAGGCCAACGAAAGAAAACAAAAGATCAATAATAATGAAATTCTCCCCTGTCTTCTGTGAAAAGTAGAGGCGCAGACAAGAAAGAGCAAGTGCAAAATTCTCACTAGAGAAACGCACTTTATCTGACTAAAGTAATTTCCGGTGCATTTCTTGCATTTTTCTCATGCCAAACATATTAATCATTGAAGGCGTCCCTTTCCTCTTTCTGGAATACAGCTAGGAAGATGGCTGTGTCATTGCTGACAAGCTGCTATTCTCAGAGGTGTCCAGCTGAAAGTCCTAGATCAATGGATTTCCTCTGTCACTTTGATATGGCATGACTTCCAGTTTCAGCAACTGAACTTGCCAGCCTTACAATTCTTTGCCCCTTGAATGGTCAGATAGGCTCCTTGGCAACTGGCATTTGTAAGGACACGAAACTATGCAGAATTTGTACCATGAGATGATGCCAAATGAGTCACGCCGGTAGATTAACTAGGACATGCAAGGCATGAGAGCACAAGAAGAGAGTACACAAGAAGACAGTACAATCTCCTTTTTTCTGAAACACTGTAGAGATCAAATTGAACACAAATCCTCCTGGGCTAGTTCTTGCAAAAGCCTAGGAGTTCTTTTTGTGTTCACACGCCTGGAATATTTAGCTTTGGATCACAGCAGAATGCAGATGACAAAACGAGGCCTTTAAGTCACATCCAGCATGAAGCAGCATGAAAGAAGAAAGCAGCTGAGAGTGCCAACCCTGCTAGGTAATCTCAGTATTGCTCTTGACATGAGCAGAAATTTGAAATGAGTCTCTGAAAATGACAAAGGAGGCTGAAGAAAAGGGAGCGATGACTCCTCTTGCATAGTGTTTCCTAACAGGGATCTTCAAAATGGAAAGATTGTATCATCCTTTCAACTGAAGGAAGGTATGAAAACAACGGGAAGGAAACGGCATCACATGCTAGAAAGACTAGGAAAGAAGTACACTGGGCAGTGTACTTCTAGACAGAAAGGCCACTGATGGAAAACCAACTAAACTGGCACCAATGCAGCAGCATTGGACTAAAGCCAGAAATGTCCAGCGCTTCACTCTCTGCCGTTCCATTCAGATGCACACAGCAGCTCTGCAACAGTCCTACTGATCATCTCCTTGGTGAACTTGGAGTTGAGGGTCCGTGGTGAAGCAGAGTCCCCAGCAAGATGCAAAGGAGAGCTGCTTTCTTGCAACTTTGCCTTTATCAGTTCCATAGCTTTAAGCCATAACAAACACCATTCAACCAACCACCATACACCAGGCTTTGAACACACGACCGTTCTAGAACTTGTTGATCTACCTCTAATTCAGCTGCCTCACCTTCCCACAGTCCTTTTCTACTTAGCCAATGGAATGGGCCTCGGCCCAAGGCCTTCCTTTTGTAAGCTTCTAGCTAGATGCAGCAGCAAGCCACTACTTTCTTCTGTGCCAAGACTTCAGGTAGACGATTTGCATCTGCCCTTCCAGTGAAACCTAACGGGGAGAGAAAAGCCTCTCACAGATGTTCAGTCATTCCATTAGCTACACAGGCCAAATCAAAAGAAAAGCCAGCTATGGGTTTGTGTACTTGCTCCTACACAACACCTGCTGCCCTCTGACAATCAACTAGCAGAGAACCAGCAAAACTGAGACTTGAGGCAAACAACCCTTTGAAGGGAATAATGATGTCAGCAATTAAGACAACACATTTCCAGGCCACCGAGATGCTTGAAATGTCAGCAAAGGCTGGAGACCAAAGGCTGAACTAATAGGGAAAGGGTAAAAGAATCCCAAGAAAAACATGACCGAAGGTTAAAACAATTCCAAGAAAAACATAGGCAACTGACCTGTTGAAGCCTTCAGGAAATCAGTGGCCGCTGATTGACATAGGCCATTCAAGTTAGTTGACCCGTGCACCTTCCACCCCTTTTTCACCTTTCGGCACCATAGGGTGAATTGTGAGCATGAAATCACAATTCCTTGGATTCTCTTCTTAACTTGACGAGAAAAATTCAGCAACTGAAGTACCTGTTACTGATGTGATACCCAGGAACACCGAGTTGACACATTTCATTTTGTTCAAACACAGCTAGCAAATCTAAGGGCACAAGGCTGGCTTCTTTTCATGACAATTTTTCTGTTTTACAACTGGCTCTGATCCTGGTGAAACTTTTTCATTAGCTTCTCTCTAAAAGCAAAAAGTCCAGTTCACTGTCCCATCCTACTGCTGCAAGTAAACCATTTGTATTGCCAAGACCAAAAACGGAATTGGAAGGTACAGAGACGCCCGGAGCTATGAGCAGATACGGGGCACATTTCGGTAGAAGCCGCCGTCTGCAGTGCACTGTGACCAGCACAATCGCCTTTGGGCGATGAAGCCGCTTCTTCGCCTCTGGAAGCCGGAGAGAACGGCTACCTCTGAAAGCTGAAGAATGAAGCAGCACAACACTGGGATTGTGTGCACAGATGCACACTGATCCAAAAAAGTACCTTACCACTCTCAAACTTTTCCAAACACATGAACATTCTGTTGGAAAGTGTTTTGGACAACTTTCTTCCTGCAAAACACACTGCAGACTTCTTTGCAAAATGTAAAATCCGATGGGAGATGTTTTTTATGCTGGCACAGTTTTTCCTTGCCAGACATGGTGGAAAAGATTTTTGCAATGATGTAGACCACAAAAGACGCTAAAGACGAAGGTACGCAGCTCCCCGGAGCTATGCCCCGGTCCCGGGCACATTTCGGCAGATGCCGCCGCACTGGAGTGCGCTGTGACCGGTACAATCGCCTTTGCGCGAAGAAGCCGATTCTTCGCCTCCGGGGGCCGGAGTGAGCGGCTGCTTTCAAAAGGTGAAGAATGAAGCTGCACAAGACTGGGATAGTGTGCGCATCATGCAAACGGATAGAAAACACTACCTTACCACTCTCCTACCTTTTCCAAACACATGAACATTCGATTGGAAGGTGTTTTGGAAAACTTTCTTTTTCTTCTTGCATAAACTTCCGCAAAGCTATCTGCAAAATGTAAAACACCACGGGAGATGTTTTCTGTGCTGGCACAGTTTCTCCTTGCCTAACATAGTGGAAAACCTTTCTGCAATGATGTAGACCACAAAAGTGCCGAATGACGAAGGTACGCAGCTCCCCGGAGCTATGCCCCGGTCCCGGGCACATTTCGGCAGATGCCGCCGCACTGGAGTGCACCGTGACGGGTACAATCGCCTTTGCGCGAAGAAGCCGATTCTTCGTCTCCGGGAGCCGGAGAGAGCGGCTGCTTTCAAAAGGTGAAGAATGAAGCTGCACAACACTGGGATAGTGTGTGCAGCTTGCCAACTGATGAAAAACAGTACCTTACCACTCCTACCTTTTCCAAACACATGAACATTCGATTGGAAGGTGTTTAGGAAAACTTTCTTTTTCTTCTTGCAAAACACTCAGCAGAGCTCTCTGCAACATGTAAAACACCATGAGAGATGTTTTCTGTGCAGGCACAGTTTCTCATTACCAGACATAGTGGAAAAGCGTTTTGCCGTGATGTAGACCACAAAAGTCCCGAAAGAAGCAGGTACGGATGTCCCCGGAGCTAAGCGCCGGTCCCGGGCACATTTCGGAAGAAGCCGCCGCACTGGAGTGCACTGTGACCGGCACAATCGCCTTTGCGCGAAGAAGCCGCTTCCTTGCCTCCGAAAACCAGACAGAGCGGCTGCTTCGGAATGGTGGAAATGAAGCTGCACAACACGGGGATAGTGTGCGCAGCTTGCAAACTGATAGAAAACAGTACCTTACAACTTTCCTACCTTTTCCAAACACATGAAAATTCGGTTAGAAGGTGTTTTCAACAACTTTATTTTCTTCGTGCAAAACACTCAGCAGAGCTCTCTGCAACATGTAAAACACCACGGGAGATGTTTTCTGTGCTGGCACAGTTTCTCCTTGCCTAACATAGTGGAAAACCTTTCTGTATGATGTAGACCACAAAAGTCCCGACAGAGGAAGGTACGGATGTCCCCGGAGCTAAGCGCCGGTCCCGGGCACATTTCGGAAGAAGCCGCCGCACTGGAGTGCACTGTGACCGGCACAATCGCCTTTGCGCGGAGAAGCCGATTCTTCGCCTCCGGGAGCCGGAGAGAGCGGCTGCTTCGGAAGGTGAAGAATGAAGCTGTACAACACGGGGATAGTGTGCGCTGCTTGCAAACTGATAGAAAACACTACCTTACCACCTTCCTACCTTTTCCAAACACATGAACATTCGATTGGAATGTGTTTTGGAAAACTTTCTTTTTCTTCGTGCAAAACACTGAGCAGAGCTCTCTGCAACATGTAAAACACCATGAGAGATGTTTTCTGTGCAGGCACAGTTTCTCATTACCAGACATAGTGGAAAAGCGTTTTGCAGTGATGTAGACCACAAAAGACGCTAAAGACGAAATATGGAGCTCCCCGGAGCTAAGCGCCGGTCCCGGGCACATTTCGGAAGAAGCCGCCGCACTGGAGTGCACTGTGACCGGCACAATCGCCTTTGCGCGAAGAAGCCGCTTCCTTGCCTCCGAAAACCAGACAGAGCGGCTGCTTCGGAATGGTGGAAATGAAGCTGCACAACACGGGGATAGTGTGCGCAGCATGCAAACTGATAGAAAACAGTACCTTACAACTTTCCTACCTTTTCCAAACACATGAAAATTCGGTTAGAAGGTGTTTTCAACAACTTTATTTTCTTCGTGCAAAACACTCAGCAGAGCTCTCTGCAACATGTAAAACACGATGGGAGATGTTTTCTGTGCTGGCACAGTTTCTCCTTGCCTAACATAGTGGAAAACCTTTCTGTATGATGTAGTCCACAAAAGTCCCGACAGAGGAAGGTACGGATGTCCCCGGAGCTAAGCGCCGGTCCCGGGCACATTTCGGAAGAAGCCGCCGCACTGGAGTGCAGTGTGACCGGCACAATCGCCTTTGCGCGGAGAAGCCGATTCTTCGCCTCCGGGAGCCGGAGAGAGCGGCTGCTTCGGAAGGTGAAGAATGAAGCTGTACAACACGGGGATAGTGTGCGCTGCTTGCAAACAGATAGAAAACACTACCTTACCACTTTCCTACCTTTTCCAAACACATGAACATTCGATTGGAAGGTGTTTTGGAAAACTTTCTTTTTCTTCTTACATAAACTTCTGCAAAGCTCTCTGCAACATGTAAAACATCACGGGAGATGTTTTCTGTGCTGGCACAGATTCTCCTTGCCTAATATAGTGGAAAACCTTTCTGTATGATGTAGACCACAAAAGTCCCGAAAGAAGAAGGTACGGATATCCCCGGAGCTAAGCCCCGGTCCCGGGCACATTTCGGAAGAAGCCGCCGCACTGGAGTGCACTGTGACCGGCACAATCGCCTTGGCTCGAAGAAGCCGATTCTTCGCCTCCGGGAGCCGGAGAGGGCGGCTGCTTTCAAAAGGTGAAGAATGAAGCTGCACAAGACTGGGATAGTGTGCGCAGCTTGCAAACTGATAGAAAACACTACCTTACCAATCTCCTACCTTTTCCAAACATATGAATATTGGGTTGGAAGGTGTTTCCAACAACTTTATTTTCTTCGTGCAAAACACTCAGCAGACCTCTCTGCAACATGTAAAACACCATGAGAGATGTTTTCTGTGCTGGCACAGTTTCTCCATGCCAGACATAGTGGAAAGGATTTTTGCAATGATGTAGACCACAAAAGACGCTAAAGACGAAATATGGAGTTCCCGGAGCTAAGCGCCGGTCCCAGGCACATTTCGGAAGAAGTCGCCGCACTGGAGTGCACTGTGACCGGCACAATCGCCTTTGAGCGAAGAAGCCGCTTCCTTGGCTCCGCGAGCCGGACAGAGCGGGTGCTTCGGAAAGGTGAAGAATGAAGCTACACAACACGGGGATAGTGTGCGCAGCTTGCAAACTGATAGAAAACAGTACCTTACAACTTTCCTACCTTTTCCAAACATATGAATATTGGGTTGGAAGGTGTTTCCAACAACTTTATTTTCTTCGTGCAAAACACTCAGCAGACCTCTCTGCAACATGTAAAACACCATGAGAGATGTTTTCTGTGCTGGCACAGTTTCTCCATGCCAGACATAGTGGAAAGGATTTTTGCAATGATGTAGACCACAAAAGACGCTAAAGACGAAATATGGAGTTCCCGGAGCTAAGCGCCGGTCCCAGGCACATTTCGGAAGAAGTCGCCGCACTGGAGTGCACTGTGACCGGCACAATCGCCTTTGCGCGAAGAAGCCGCTTCCTTGGCTCCGCGAGCCGGACAGAGCGGGTGCTTCGGAAAGGTGAAGAATGAAGCTACACAACACGGGGATAGTGTGCGCAGCTTGCAAACTGATAGAAAACAGTACCTTACAACTTTCCTACTGTTTCCAAACACATGAATATTCGGTTAGAAGGTGTTTTCAACAACTTTATTTTCTTCGTGCAAAACACTCAGCAGAGCTCTCTGCAACATGTAAAACACGATGGGAGATGTTTTCTGTGCTGGCACAGTTTCTCCTTGCCTAACATAGTGGAAAACCTTTCTGTATGATGTAGACCACAAAAGTCCCGACAGAGGAAGGTACGGATGTCCCCGGAGCTAAGCGCCGGTCCCGGGCACATTTCGGAAGAAGCCGCCGCACTGGAGTGCACTGTGACCGGCACAATCGCCTTTGCGCGGAGAAGCCGATTCTTCGCCTCCGGGAGCCGGAGAGAGCGGCTGCTTCGGAAGGTGAAGAATGAAGCTGTACAACACGGGGATAGTGTGCGCTGCTTGCAAACTGATAGAAAACACTACCTTACCACTTTCCTACCTTTTCCAAACACATGAACATTCGATTGGAAGGTGTTTTGGAAAACTTTCTTATTCTTCGTGCAAAACACTCAGCAGAGCTCTCTGCAACATGTAAAACACCATGAGAGATGTTTTCTGTGCAGGCACAGTTTCTCCATGCCAGACATAGTGGAAAGGGTCTTTGCAATGATATAGACCACAAAAGACGCTAAAGACGAAATATGGAGCTCCCCGGAGGTAAGCGCCGGTCCCGGGCACATTTCGGAAGAAGCTGCCGCACTGGAGTGCACTGTGACCGGCACAATCGCCTTGGCTCGAAGAAGCCGATTCTTCGCCTCCGGGAGCCGGAGAGACCTGTAGCTTCGGAAAGGTGGAAATGAAGCTGCACAATACGGGGATAGTGTGCGCAGCTTGCAAACTGATAGAAAACACTACCTTACCACCTTCCTACCTTTTCCAAACACATGAACATTCGATTGGAAGGTGTTTTGGAAAACTTTCTTATTCTTGGTGCAAAACACTCAGCAGAGCTCTCTGCAACATGTAAAACACCATGAGAGATGTTTTCTGTGCAGGCACAGTTTCTCATTACCAGACATAGTGGAACAGCGTTTTGCAGTGATGTAGACCACAAAAGACGCTAAAGACGAAATATGGAGCTCCCCAGAGCTAAGCGCCGGTCCCGGGCACATTTCGGAAGAAGCCGCCGCACTGGAGTGCACTGTGACCGGCACAATCGCCTTTGCGCGAAGAAGCCGCTTCCTTGCCTCCGAAAACCAGACAGAGCGGCTGCTTCGGAATGGTGGAAATGAAGCTGCACAACACGGGGATAGTGTGCGCAGCTTGCAAACTGATAGAAAACAGTACCTTACAACTTTCCTACCTTTTCCAAACACATGAAAATTCGGTTAGAAGGTGTTTTCAACAACTTTATTTTCTTCGTGCAAAACACTCAGCAGAGCTCTCTGCAACATGTAAAACACCACGGGAGATGTTTTCAGTGAGGCACAGTTTCTCATTACCAGACATAGTGGAAAAGCGTTTTGCAGTGATGTAGACCACAAAAGTCCCGAAAGAAGCAGGTACGGATGTCCCCGGAGCTAAGCGCCGGTCCCGGGCACATTTCGGAAGAAGCCGCCGCACTGGAGTGCACTGTGACCGGCACAATCGCCTTTGCGCGAAGAAGCCGATTCTTCGCCTCCCGGAGCCGGAGAGAGCGGCTGCTTTCAAAAGGTGAAGAATGAAGCTGCACAAGACTGGGATAGTGTGCGCATCATGCAGACTGATAGAAAACACTACTTTACCACTCTCCTACCTTTTCCAAACACATGAACATTCGATTGGAAGGTGTTTTGGAACACTTTCTTTTTCTTCTTACATAAACTTCTGCAAAGCTCTCTGCAACATGTAAAACACCATGAGAGATGTTTTCTGTGCTGGCACAGTTTCTCCTTGCCTAACATAGTGGAAAACCTTTCTGTATGATGTAGACCACAAAAGTCCCGAAAGAAGAAGGTACGGATATCCCCGGAGCTAAGCGCCGGTCCCGGGCACATTTCGGAAGAAGCCGCCGCACTGGAGTGCACTGTGACCGGCACAATCGCCTTTGCGCGAAGAAGCCGATTCTTCGCCTCCGCGAGCCGGAGAGAGCGGCTGCTTTCAAAAGGTGAAGAATGAAGCTGCACAAGACTGGGATAGTGTGTGCAGCTTGCAAACTGATAGAAAACAGTACCTTACCCCTTTCCTACCTTTTCCAAACACATGAATATCCTGTTGGAAGGTGTTTTGGACAACTTTCTTATTCTTGGTGCAAAACACTCAGCAGAGCCCTCTGCAACATGTAAAACACGATGAGAGATGTTTTCTGTGCAGGCACAGTTTCTCCATGCCAGACATAGTGGTAAAGCGTTTTGCAGTGATGTAGACCACAAAAGACGCTAAAGTCGAAATAAGGAGTTCCCCGGAGCTAAGCGCCGGTCCCAGGCACATTTCGGAAGAAGACGCCGCACTGGAGTGCGCTGTGACCGGCACAATCGCCTTTGAGCGAGGAAGACGCTTCCTTGCCTCCGCGAGCCGGACAGAGCGGCTGCTTTCAAAAGGTGAAGAATGAAGCTGCACAACACTGGGATAGTGTGCGCAGCATGCAAACTGATAGAAAACAGTACCTTTCAACTCTCCAACCTTTTCCAAACACATGAACATTCGATTGGAAGGGGTTTTGGAAAACTTTTTTTTTCTTTTTGCATAAACTTCTGCAGAGCTCTCTGCAACATGTAAATCACGATGGGAGATGTTTTCTGTGCTGGCACAGTTTCTCCTTGCCTAACATAGTGGAAAACCTTTCTGTATGATGTAGACCACAAAAGTCCCGAAAGACCTAGGTACGCAGCTCTCCGGAGCTATGGCCCGATCCCGGGCACATTTCGGCAGATGCCGCCGCACTGGAGTGCACTATGACCGGCACAATCGCCTTGGCTCGAAGAAGCCGATTCTTCGCCTCCGGGAGCCGGAGAGACCAGTAGCTTCGGAAAGGTGAGAATGAAGCTGCACAACACTGGGATAGTGTGCGCAGCTTGCAAACTGATAGAAAACAGTACCTTACAACTTTCCTACCTTTTCCAAACACATGAATATCCTGTTGGAAGGTGTTTTGGACAACTTTCTTATTCTTGGTGCAAAACACTCAGCAGAGCTCTCTGCAACATGTAAAACACCATGAGAGATGTTTTTTGTGCAGGCCCAGTTTCTCCATGCCAGACATAGTGGAAAAGCTTTTTGCAGTGATGTAGACTACAAAAGTCCCGAAAGAAGAAGGTACGGATGTCCCCGCAGCTAAGCGCCGGTCCCGGGCACATTTCGGAAGAAGCCGCCGCACTTTAGAGCATTGGCGCCAGTACAATCCCATTTGCTCGACGAAACCTCGTCTTCGCCTCCGGAAGCCGTAGGGAGCAGTAGCTTCGGAAAGGTGAGAATGAAGCTGCGCAACACTGGGATAGTGTGCGCAGGTTGCCAACTGATAGAAAACAGTACCTTACAACTCTCCTAGCTTTTCCAAACACATGAACATTCGGTTGGAAGGTGTTTTGGACATCTTTCTTTTTCTTCCTGCAAAACACTCTGCAGACTTCTCTGCAACATGTACAACACCATGGGAGATGTTTTCAGCCCTGACCCAGATTCTCCTTGCCAGACATAGTGGAAAAACTTTTTGCGAAGTTGGAGAGGACAAGAAACGCTAAAGACGAAAGTATGGAGTTTTCCGTAGCTAAGAATGCATGAAAGCAAAAGACTGCCCTGTTCAAAAATGGCAATTAGGAGGACTCGGAAAAGTACAAATCAGCCAGCCTCTTTTTTATCCCCATGAAGTTGATGGGGCAGCTATTCCTGAAAGCCTTGCCTGGCATATGAAGGAGGACAAAGCAATGTACTCGGCGTGGATTTTCCTGGGGAATTTCATGCTGAACAACTTTTTCAACACCTCTGATGAATCAACTTGACTGGTAGATGAAGGAAATATTGTCTGCGTGGCCTTCAGGGAGGTTTTTCCATTTCTCTACATGGCTGCACACATACATACGGGAAGCAATAATGCAAAAGGGAGGGAACCAGTGTCTTTTAAGTGATGCTGAGTGAAAAGACAAGAGGCAGTGGGCACACACTGAAATACAGGAGATTGCCTATGAACATCACCAAATGATGTTTTACTGTGAGGGTGACTGAACCGCGGCACAGACTGCCCAGAAAGCTTCTGAAGCCTGGATCTTAGAAGACATTAAAAGTACACCCAGATAGAATCCCGGGCAAGAGGCTCTAGGTATCCTGCTTTAACAGGGGGGTTGGGCCTGGTGAGCCCCACTGAGCCCTACCACTCTCATTCATTCTGTGTAGTGAATTCTCTTCGAGATGCATTTCAAGCACTGGCATGACAAAGTTCTGTGCAGACAGAGATCCAAATGGACATGGGATCCATGTTCCTTAAGCAGTGTTCAAGAAGAATGTAAAACTCTGGGACAAGTGTCTCTTCCCTAACTGAATCCCTTTCATGGGAAAATTCCCAGCTATAGAAAGATCTTCTGATACGCATGCTTAGGACTGACACTGGCTGAGGAAATTTCCCCCTATGTGTATCTAAGACCAGTTAGGATCATCACCCAAGAGTTGTCAACATAGTCACAGAATGTCTATTGTAAAGAAGTGACAACTTCCATCAGAATGGCAAATATTGGTCCACAAAATGGATTAATGAATGGGAATTATTTCCTTGGGTTAAAAAGAAAAATAAAGAGTTGGTCTTTATTTATCAATTTAGTTGCAATATTGATAAGGGAAGAAAAAGACCTCAGTCCTGGACTTTCTCAACTCTAAGAAAGATTTTAAAAATTTCTTCTAGAAATCTATTATTATGACGAGATTATTCAAACAATTTTAGTCGGTAAAAAAGTCCCAGATTTGTCTAGTTTTGTTTCCAGGGAAAACGGCTATGGTTTGTGTTTCCGGGCCTGGGGCTGGGAGTGGCCGGCTGGCTCCTGAAAATCCTCGATACGCAGGGTGGTTCCCAGATAAAAGGTGGCACCAGTGCCAAGTCGTGATGGTTTGATAATACAGAGTAGCTCCTGCAATCTGCCAGCAAGAAGCGGGGCGGCTGAATTTTGTTTCCAGGGAATGGGGTGGTGGTTTCTGTTTGGGGACCTGTGGCAGGCAGTGGCAGGCTGGCTCCTTAAAATCCACGATACGCAAGATGCTTCCAAAAGAAAGGTGGCACAAGTGCCGAGTCGGGCTGGTTTGATAGAGCCAAGTGTCTCCTGCAATCTGCCAGCCAGAAGCGGGGTGGGTGAGTTTTGTTTGCCAGGGAAAAGGGCCATGGTTTGTTTTTGGGGGCCTGTGGCCAAGAATGGCCAGCTGGCTCCTTAAAATCCATGCCGCGCCGGAGGGTTCCCAGACCCAAGGGAGCACCAGTGCCGAGTCAGGCTGGTTTGATAGAGCCAAGTGGCTCCTGCAATCTGCCAGCCAGAAGATGGGCAGGTCAGTTTTACTTCCAGGGAAAAGGGCCGTAGTCTGTGTTTGGGGGCCTGTGGCTGGGAGTGGCCGGCTGCCTCCTGAAAATCCACGATACGCAGGATGGTTCCCGGATGAAAGGTGGCACCAGTGCCGAGTCGGCCTGTTTTCATAGAGCCAAGTGGCTCCTGCAATCTGCCAGCCAGAAGATGGGCAGGTCAGTTTTACTTCCAGGGAAAAGGCCGTGGATTGTGCTGGGTGCCTGTGGATGGGAGTGGCCGGCTGGCTCCTGATAATCCACGGTACGCAGGATGGTTCCCAGATGAAAGGTGGCACCAGTGCCGAGTCGGGCTGGTTTGATAGAGCCAAGTGGCTCCTGCAATCAGCCAGCCAGAAGATGGGCAGGTCAGTTTTACTTCCAGGGTAAAGGGCCGTGGTTACTTTTAGGGGGCGTGTGGCTGGGAACGGCCGCCTGGCTTCTTAAAGTCCACGCCGCGCAGGATGGTTCCCAGACCCAAGTTGGAACCACTGCCAAGTCGGGCTGGTTTGATAGAGTCATGTGGCTCCTGCAATCTGCCAGCCAGAAGATGGGCAGGTCAGTTTTACTTCCAGGAAAAAGGGCCGTAGTTTGTTTTTGGGGGCCTGTGGCTGGGAGTGGCCGGCTGGCTCCTGAAAATCGACGTTACGGAGGATCGATCCCAAATGAAAAATTGCACCAGTGCCAAGTTGGGCTGCTTTGATAGTTACAAGTGGCTCCTGCAGTCCGCCAGCCAGAAGATGGGCAAGTCAGTTTTACTTAGAGGGAAAGGGCCATAGTCTTTGTTTGGGGGCCTGTGGCTGGGAGTGGCCGGCTGGCTCCTGAAAATCCACGATACGCAGGATGGTTCCCAGATGAAAGGTGGCACCAGTGCCGAGTTGGGCTGGTTTGATAGAGCCAAGTGGCTCCTGCAATCTGCCAGCCAAAAGCGGGATGGATGAGTTATGTTTGCCAGGGAAAAAGGCCGTGGTTTTTTTCCAGGGCCTGTGGCCTGGAATCGCCGGCTGGTTCCTTAAAATCCATGCAGCGCAGGATGGTTCCCAGATGAAAGGTGGCACCAGTGCCGAGTCGGGCTCTTTTGATATAGCCAAGTGGCTCCTGCAATCTGCCAGCCAGAAGATGGGCAGGTCAGTTTTACTTCCAGGGAAAAGGGCCGTAGGTTGTGTTTGGGGACCTGTGGCTGGCAGTGGCCGGCTGGCTCCTGAAAATCCACGATACGCAGGATGGTTCCCAGATGAAAGGTGGCACCAGTGCCGAGTCGGGCTGGTTTGATACAGCTAAGTGTCTCCTGCAATCTGGCAGCCAGAAGATGGACAGGTCATTTTTGCTTCCGGGGGAGAGGGCCGGTAATGTGTGTTTGGGGGCCTCAGGCTGGGAGGGGCTGGCTGGCTCCTGAAAATCCACGATACGCAGGATGATTCCCAGACCAAAGGGGCACCAGAGCCGAGTCGGGCTGGTTTGATAGTACCGAGTGGCTCCTGCAATCTGCCAGCCAGAAGATGGGCAGGTCGGTTTTACTTCCATGGAAAAAGCCGTAGTCTGTGCTTGGGGGCCTGTGGCTGGGAGTGGCCGGCTGGCGGTTTAAATACAGCACCGCGCTGGATGGTTCCCAGATGAAAGGTGGCACCACGTCCGAGTCGGGCTGGTTTGATAGAGCCAAGTTGCTCCTGCAATCTGCCAGCCAGAAGATGGGCAGGTCAGTTTTACTTCCAGGGAAAAAGGCCGTGGATTGATTTCCGGGGACTGTGGCCTGGAATGGCCGGCCGGCTCCTTAAAATCCATGATTCGCAGGATGGTTCCCAGACCCAAGGTGGCACCAGTGCCGAGTCGGGCTGGTTTGATAGTACCGAGTGGCTCCTGCAATCTGCCAGCCAGAAGGCGGGCCGCTGAGATTTTCTTCCAGGGAAAAGTGCCGTGGTATATGTTTGTGTCCCGCTGGCTGGGAGTGGCCGGCTGGCTCCTGAAAATCCACGATACGCAGGATGGTTCCCCGATGAAAGGTGGCACCAGTGCCGAGTCGGCCTGTTTTCATAGAGCCATGTGGCTCCTGCAATCTGCCAGCCAGAAGATGGGCAGGTCAGTTTTACTTCCAGGGAAAAGGCCGTGGATTGTTTTCCGGGGACTGTGGCCTGGAATGGCCGGCCGGCTCCTTAAAATCCACGATACGCAGAATGGTTCCTAGACCCAAGGGGGCAGCAGTGCCGAGTCGGGCTGGTTTGATAGAGCCAAGTGGCTCCTGCAATCTGCCAGCCAGAAGATGGGCAGGTCAGTTTTACTTCCAGGGAAACGGGCCGTAGTTTGTGTTTGGGGGCCTGAGGTTGGGAGTGGCCGGATGGCTCCTGAAAATCCACGATACGCAGGATGGTTCCCAGACCCAATTGGGCACCAGTGCCGAGTCGGGATGGTCTGATAGAGCCAAGTTGCTCCTGCAATCTGCCAGCCAGAAGCGGGTTGGGTGAGTTTTGTTTGCCAGGGAAAAGGGCCGTGGTTTTTTTTCGGGGGCCTGTGGCTGGGAATGGCCAGCTACCTCCTTAAAATCCACGCCGCGCAGGATGTTTCCCAGACCCAAGGGGACACCAGTGCCGAGACGGTCTGGTTTGATAGTACCAAGAGGCTCCTGCAATCTGCCAGCCAGAAGATGGGCAGGTCAGTTTTACTTCCAGGGAAAAGGGCCATGGTTTTTGTTTGGGGCCTGTGGCTGGGAGTGGCCGGCTGGATCCTGAAAATCCACGATACTCAGGATGGTTCCCAGATGAAAGGTGGCACCAGTGCCGAGTCAGGCTGGTTTGATAGAGCCAAGTGGCTCCTGCAATATGCCAGCCAGAAGATGGGCAGGTCAGTTTTACTTCCAGGGAAAAGGGCCGTAGTTTGTGTTTGGGGACCGGTGGCCGGGAGTGGCCGGCTGGCTCCTGAAAATCCACCATACACAGGATGGTTCCCAGATGAAGGGTGGCACCAGTGCCGTGTCAGGCTGGGTTGATGGAGCCAAGTGGCTCCTGCAATCTGCGAGCCAGAAGAGGGGCGGGTGAGTTTTGTTTGCCAGGGAAAAGGGCCATGGTTTGTGTTGGGGCCTGTGGCTGGGAGTGTCCGGCTGGCTCCTGAAAATCCACGATACGCAGGATGGTTCCCAGATGAAAGGTAGCACCAGTGCCGAGTCGGGCTGGTTTCATAGAGCCAAGTGGCTCCTGCAATCTGCCAGCCAGAAGACGGGCAGGTCAGTTTTACTTCCAGGGAAAAGGGCCGTAGTTTGTGTTTGGGGGCCTGTGGCTGGCAGTGGCCGGCTGGATCCTGAAAATCCACGATATGCAGGATGGTTCCCAGATGAAAGGTGGCACCAGGGCCGAGTCGGGCTGGTTTGATAGAGCCAAGTGGCTCCTGCAATCTGCCAGCCAGAAGATGGGCAGGTCAGATTTACTTCCAGGGTAAAGGGCCGTAGTTTGTGTTTGGGGGCTTGTGGCTGGGAGTGGCCGGCTGGCTCCTGAAAATCCACACCGTGCAGGATGGTTCTCAGATGAAAGGTGGCACCAGTGCCGAGTCGGGCTGGTTTGATAGAGCCAAGTGTCTCCTGCAATCTGCCAGCCAGTAGAAGGGCAGGTCAGTTTTACTTCCAGGGAAAAGGGCCGTAGTTTGTGTTTGGGGGCCAGTGGCTGGGAGTGGCTGGCTGGCTCCTGAAAATCCACGATACGCAGGATGATTCCCAGACCCAAGTTGGCACCACTACCAAGTCGGGCTGGTTTGATAGAGCCAAGTGGCTCCTGCAATCTGCCAGCCAGAAGATGGGCAGGTCAGTTTTACTTCCAGGGAAACGGGCCGTAGTTTTTGTTTGGGGGCCTGAGGTTGGGAGTGGCCGGATGGCTCCTGAAAATCCACGATACGCAGGATGGTTCCCAGACCAAATTGGGTACCAGTGCCGAGTTGGTCTGGTTTGATAGAGCCAAGTGGCTCCTGCAATCTGCCAGCCAGAAGATGGGCAGGTCAGTTTTACTTCCAGGGAAAAAGGCCGTAGTTTTTGTTTGGGGCCTGTGGCTGGGAGTGGCCGGCTGGCTCCTGAAAATCCACCATACACAGAATGGTTCCAAGATGAAGGGTGGCACCAGTGCCGTGTCAGGCTGGGTTGATAGAGCCAAATGGCTCCTGCAATCTGCCAGCCAGAAGATGGGCATGTCAGTTTTACTTCCAGGGAAAAGGGCCGTAGTTTGTGTTTGGGGGCCTGTGGCTGGGAGTGGCCGGCTGGCTCCTGAAAATCCACGATACGCAAGATGCTTCCCAGATGAAAGGTAGCACCAGTGCCAAGTCGGGCTGGTTTCATAGAGCCAAGTGGCTCCTGCAATCTGCCAGCCAGAAGCGGGGTGGGTGAGTTTTGTTTGCCAGGGAAACAGGCCGTGGTTCTTTTTCCGGGGCCTGTGGCCTGGAATGGCCGGCTGGCTCCTGAAAATCCACGATACGCAGGATGGTTCCCAGATGAAAGGTGGCACCAGTGCCAAGTCAGGCTGGTTTGATAGAGCCATGTGGCTCCTGCAATCTGCCAGCCAGAAGCGGGGCAGGTGAGTTTTGTTTGCCGGGTAAAAGGGCCCTGGTTTGTGTTGGGGGCCTGTGGCTGGGAGTGGCCAGTTGGCTCCTGAAAATCCACGATACGCAGGATGGTTCCAAGATGAAAGGTGGCACCAGTTCCAAGTCAGGCTGGTTTGATAGAGCCATGTGGCTCTAGCAATCTGCCAGCCAGAAGATGGGCAGGTCAGTTTTACTTCCAGGGAAAAGGGCCATAGATTTTGTTTGGGGGCCTGTGGCTGGGAGTTGCTGGCTGGCTCCTAAAAATCCACGATACGGAGGATGGTTCCCAGATGAAAGATGGCACCACTGCCGAGTCGGGCTGGTTGGATAGAGGCAAGTGACTCCTGCAATCTGCCAGCCAGAATCAAGGCGGGTGAATTTTGTTTGCCAGGGAAAAGGGCCGTGGTTTGCTTTCTGTGGCCTGTAGCCTGGAATGGCCGGCTGGGTCCTGAAAATCCACGATATGCAGGATGGTTCCCAGATGAAAGATGGCACCACTGCCGAGTCGGGCTGGTTGGATAGAGGCAAGTGACTCCTGCAATCTGCCAGCCAGAATCAAGGCGGGTGAATTTTGTTTGCCAGGGAAAAGGGCCGTGGTTTGCTTTCGGTGGCCTGTAGCCTGGAATGGCCGGCTGGGTCCTGAAAATCCACGATATGCAGGATGGTTCCCAGATGAAAGGTGGCAGCAGTGCCGAGTCGGGCTGTTTTGATAGAGCCAAGTGGCTCCTGCAATCTGCCAGCCAGAAGATGGGCAGGTCAGTTTTACTTCCAGGAAAAAGGGCCGTGGTTACTTTTAGGGGGCGTGTGGCTGGGAACGGCCGCCTGGCTTCTTAAAGTCCACGCCGCGCAGGATGGTTCCCAGACCCAAGTTGGAACCACTGCCAAGTCGGGCTGGTTTGATAGAGTCATGTGGCTCCTGCAATCTGCCAGCCAGAAGATGGGCAGGTCAGTTTTACTTAGAGGGAAAGGGCCATAGTCTTTGTTTGGGGGCCTGTGGCTGGGAGTGGCCGGCTGGCTCCTGAAAATCCACGATACGCACGGTGGTTCCCCGATGAAAGGTGGCACCAGTGCCGAGTTGGGCTGGTTTGATAGAGCCAAGTGGCTCCTGCAATCTGCCAGCCAGAAGCGGGATGGGTGAGTTTTGTTTGCCAGGGAAAAAGGCCGTGGTTTTTTTCCAGGGCCTGTGGCCTGGAATCGCCGGCTGGTTCCTTAAAATCCATGCAGCGCAGGATGGTTCCCAGATGAAAGGTGGCACCAGTGCCGAGTCGGGCTGGTTTGATACAGCTAAGTGTCTCCTGCAATCTGCCAGCCAGAAGATGGACAGGTCATTTTTGCTTCCGGGGAAGAGGGCCGGTAGTGTGTGTTTGGGGGCCTGAGGCTGGGAGTGGCCGGCAGGCGGCTTAAAATCAACGCCGCGCAGGCTGGTTCCCAGATGAAAGGTGGCACCAGTGCCGAGTCGGGCTGGTTTGATAGAGCCAAGTGGCTCCTGCAATCTGCCAGCCAGAAGATGGGCAGGTCAGTTTTACTTCCAGGGAAAAGGGCCGTAGATTGTGTTTGGGCGCCTGTGGCTGGGAGTGGCCGGCCGGCTCCTGAAAATCCACGATACGCAGGATGGTTCCAAGATTAAAGGTGGCACCTGTGCCAAGTCGGCCTGGTTTGATAGTACCAAGTGGCTCCTGCAACCTGCCAGCCAGAAGGCGGGCCGCTGAGATTTTCTTCCAGGGAAAAGTGCCGTGGTATATTTTTGGGTCCCTCTGGCTGGGAGTGGCCGGCTGGCTCCTGAAAATCCACGATACGCACGATGGTTCCCAGATGAAAGGTGGCACCAGTGCCGAGTCGGGCTGGTTTGATAGAGCTAAGTGTCTCCTGCAATCTGCCAGCCAGAAGATGGGCAGGTCATTTTTGCTTCCGGGGAAAAGGGCCGGTAGTGTGTGTTTGGGGGCCTGAGGCTGGGAGGGGCTGGCTGCCTCCTGAAAATCCACGATACGCAGGATGATTCCCAGACCAATGTGGCACCAGAGCCGAGTCGGGCTGGTTTGATAGAGCCAAGTGGCTCCTGCAATCTGCCAGCCAGAAGCGGGGCAGGTCAGTTTTGTTTGCCAGGGAAAAGGGCCGTGGTTTGTTTTCCGGAGCCTGTGGCCTGGAATGGCCGGCTGGCTCCTTAAAATCCACGATACACAGGATGGCTCCCAAATGAAAAATGGCACCAGTGCCAAGTCGGGCTGTATTGGTAGTACCAAGTGGCTCCTGCAATCTGCCAGCCAGAAGATGGGCAGGTCAGTTTTACTTCCAGGGAAAAGGGCCGTAGTTTGTGTTTGGGGGCCTGTGGCTGGCAGTGGCCGGCTGGCTCCTGAAAATCCCCGATACGCAGGATGGTTCCCAGATGAAAGGTGGAACCAGTGCCGAGTCGGGCTGGTTTGATAGAGCCAAGTGGCTCCTGCAATCTGCCAGCAAGAAACGGGGTGGGTGAGTTTTGTTTGCCAGGGAAAAGGGCAGTGGTTGTTTTCTGGGGCCTGTGGCCTGGAATGGCCGGCTGGCTCCTTAAAATCCACGCCACGCAGGATGGTTCCCAGACCCAAGGGGGCACCAGTGCCGAGTCAGGCTGGTTTGATAGAGCCAAGTGGCTCCTGCAATCTGCCAGCCAGAAGATGGGCAGGTCGGTTTTACTTCCAGGGAAAAAGCCGGAGTCTGTGCTTGGGGGCCTGTGGCTGGGAGTGGCCGGCTGGCGGTTTAAATACAACACTGCGCTGGATGGTTCCCAGATGAAAGGTGGCACCACGTCCGAGTCGGGCTGGTTTGATAGAGCCAAGTTGCTCCTGCAATCTGCCAGCCAGAAGATGGGCAGGTCAGTTTTACTTCCAGGGAAAAAGGCCGTGGATTGATTTCCGGGGACTGTGGCCGGGAATGGCCGGCCGGCTCCTTAAAATCCATGATTCGCAGGATGGTTCCCAGACCCAAGGGGGCAGCAGTGCCGAGTCGGGCTGGTTTGATAGAGCTAAGTGTCTCCTGCAATCTGCCAGCCAGAAAAAGGGCAGGTCATTTTTGCTTCCGGGGAAAAGGGCCGGTAGTGTGTGTTTGTGTCCCTCTGGCTGGGAGTGGCCGGCTGGCTCCTGAAAATCCACGATACGCTGGATGATTCCCAGACCAATGGGGCACCAGAGCCGAGTCGGTCTGGTTTGATTGCACCAAGTGGCTCCTGCAATCTGCCAGCCAGAAGATGGACAGGTCAGTTTTACTTCCAGGGAAAAGGGCCGTAGTTTTTGTTTGGGGCCTATGGCTGGGAGTGGCCGGCTGTCTCCTGAAAATCCACGATACGCAAGATGCTTCCAAAAGAAAGGTGGCACCAGTGCCGAGTCGGGCTGCTTTGATAGAGCCATGTGGCTCCTGCAATCTGCCAGCCAGAAGATGGGCAGGTCAGTTTTACTTCCAGGGAAAAGGGCCGTGGATTATTTTCCGGGGCCTGTGACCTGGAATGGCCTGCTGGGTCCTTAAAATCCATGCCGCGCAGGATGGTTCCCAGACCCAAGGGGGCACCAGTGCCAAGTCAGGCTGGTTTGATAGAGCCAAGTGGCTCCTGCAATCTGCCAGCCAGAAGATGGGCAGGTCAGTTTTACTTCCAGGGAAAAGGGCCGTAGTTTGTGTTTGGGGGCCTGAGGTTGGGAGTGGCCGGCTGGCTCCTTAAAATCCACCATACACAGAATGTTTCCAAGATGAAGGGTGGCACCAGTGCCAAGTCGGGCTGGTATGATAGTACCGAGTGGCTCCTGCAATCTGTCAGCCAGAAGGCGGGCCGCTGAGATTTTCTTCCAGGGAAAAGGGGCGTGGTATGTGTTTGGGGCCCTGTGGCAGAGAGTGGCCGGCTGGCTCCTGAAAATCCACGATACGCAGGATGGTTCCCAGACCCAAGTTGGCACCACTGCCAAGTCAGGCTGGTTTGATTGAGCCATGTGGCTCCTGCAATCTGCCAGCCAGGAGATGGGCAGGTCAGTTTTACTTCCAGGGAAAAGGGCCGTAGTTTGTGTTTGGCGGCCTGTGGCTGGGAATGGCCGGCTGGCTTCTTAAAAACCACGCCGCGCAGGATGGTTCCCAGACCAAAGGTGGCACCTGTGCCGAGTCGGGCTGGTTTGATAGAGACAAGTGGCTCCTGCAATCTGCCAGCCAGAAGATGGGCAGGTCAGTTTTACTTCCAGGGAAAAGGGCCGTAGTTTGTTTTTGGGGGCCTGTGGCTGGGACTGGCCGGCTGGCTCCTGAAAATCGACGTTACGGAGGATCGCTCCCAAATGTAAAATTGCACCAGTGCCAAGTTGGGCTGCTTTGATAGTGACAAGTGGCTCCTGCAGTCCGCCAGCCAGATGATGGGCAAGTCAGTTTTACTTAGAGGGAAAGGGCCATAGTCTTTGTTTGGGGGCCTGTGGCTGGGAGTGGCCGGCTGGCTCCTGAAAATCCACGATACGCAGGATGGTTCCCCGATGAAAGGTGGCACCAGTGCCGAGTTGGGCTGGTTTGATAGAGCCAAGTGGCTCCTGCAATCTGCCAGCCAGAAGCGGGATGGATGAGTTATGTTTGCCAGGGAAAAAGGCCGTGGTTTTTTTCCAGGGCCTGTGGCCTGGAATCGCCGGCTGGTTCCTTAAAATCCATGCAGCGCAGGATGGTTCCCAGATGAAAGGTGGCACCAGTGCCGAGTCGGGCTCTTTTGATATAGCCAAGTGGCTCCTGCAATCTGCCAGCCAGAAGATGGGCAGGTCAGTTTTACTTCCAGGGAAAAGGGCCGTAGGTTGTGTTTGGGGACCTGTGGCTGGCAGTGGCCGGCTGGCTCCTGAAAATCCACGATACGCAGGATGGTTCCCAGATGAAAGGTGGCACCAGTGCCGAGTCGGGCTGGTTTGATACAGCTAAGTGTCTCCTGCAATCTGGCAGCCAGAAGATGGACAGGTCATTTTTGCTTCCGGGGGAGAGGGCCGGTAATGTGTGTTTGGGGGCCTGAGGCTGGGAGTGGCCGGCTGGCTCCTGAAAATCCACGATACGCAGGATGATTCCCAGACCAAAGGGGCACCAGAGCCGAGTCGGGCTGGTTTGATAGAGCCAAGTGGCTCCTGCAATCTGCCAGCCAGAAGATGGGCAGGTCAGTTTTACTTCCAGGGAAAAGGGCCGTAGTCTGTGCTTGGGGGCCAGTGGCTGGGAGTGGCCGGCAGGCGGCTTAATATCAACGCCGCGCAGGCTGGTTCCCAGATGAAAAATTGCACCAGTGCCAAGTTTGGCTGCTTTGATAGTGGCAAGTGGCTCCTGCAATCTGCCATCCAGAAGATGGGCAGGTCAGTTTTACTTCCAGGGAAAAGGGCCGTAGTTTGTGTTTGGGGGCCTGTGGCTGGGAGTGGCCGGCCGGCTCCTGAAAATCCACGATACGCAGGATGGTTCCAAGATTAAATGTGGCACCAGTGCCAAGTCGGCCTGGTTTGATAGTACCAAGTGGCTCCTGCAACCTGCCAGCCAGAAGGCGGGCCGCTGAGATTTTCTTCCAGGGAAAAGGGCCGTGGTTTGTTTTCCGGAGCCTGTGGCCTGGAATGGCCGGCTGGCTCCTTAAAATCCACGATACACAGGATGGCTCCCAAATGAAAAATGGCACCAGTGCCAAGTCGAGCTGGATTGATAGTACCAAGTGGCTCCTGCAATCTGCCGGCCAGAAGATGGGCAGGTCAGTTTTACTTCCAGGGAAAAGGGCCGTAGTTTGTGTTTGGGGGCCTGTGGCTGGGAGTGGCCGGCTGGCTCCTGAAAATCCCCGATACGCAGGATGGTTCCCAGATGAAAGGTGGAACCAGTGCCGAGTCAGGCTGGTTTGATAGAGCCAAGTGGCTCCTGCAATCTGCCAGCCAGAAGATGGGCAGGTCGGTTTTACTTCCAGGGAAAAAGCCGTAGTCTGTGCTTGGGGGCCTGTGGCTGGGAGTGGCCGGCTGGCGGTTTAAATACAACACCGCGCTGGATGGTCCCCAGATGAAAGGTGGCACCACGTCCGAGTCGGGCTGGTTTGATAGTACCGAGTGGCTCCTGCAATCTGCCAGCCAGAAGGCGGGCCGCTGAGATTTTCTTGCAGGGAAAAGTGCCGTGGTATATGTTTGTTTCCCGCTGGCTGGGAGTGGCCGGCTGGCTCCTGAAAATCCACGATACGCAGGATGGTTCCCCGATGAAAAATGGCACCAGTGCCGAGTCGGCCTGTTTTCATAGAGCCATGTGGCTCCTGCAATCTGCCAGCCAGAAGATGGGCAGGTCAGTTTTACTTCCAGGGAAAAGGCCGTGGCCGTGGATTGCTTTCCGGGGACTGTGGCCTGGAATGGCCGGCCGGCTCCTTAAAATCCACGATACGCAGAATGGTTCCTAGACCCAAGGGGGCAGCAGTGCCGAGTCAGGCTGGTTTGATAGAGCCAAGTGGCTCCTGCAATGTGCCAGCCAGAAGATGGGCAGGTCAGTTTTACTTCCAGGGAAACGGGCCGTAGTTTGTGTTTGGGGGCCTGAGGTTGGGAGTGGCCGGATGGCTCCTGAAAATCCACGATACGCAGGATGGTTCCCAGACCCAAGGGGACACCAGTGCCGAGACGGTCTGGTTTGATAGTACCAAGAGGCTCCTGCAATCTGCCAGCCAGAAGATGGGCAGGTCAGTTTTACTTCCAGGGAAAAGGGCCATGGTTTTTGTTTGGGGCCTGTGGCTGGGAGTGGCCGGCTGGATCCTGAAAATCCACGATACGCACGATGGTTCCCAGATGAAAGGTGGCACCAGTGCCGAGTCAGGCTGGTTTGATAGAGCCAAGTGGCTCCTGCAATATGCCAGCCAGAAGATGGGCAGGTCAGTTTTACTTCCAGGGAAAAGGGCCGTAGTTTGTGTTTGGGGACCGGTGGCCGGGAGTGGCCGGCTGGCTCCTGAAAATCCACCATACACAGGATGGTTCCCAGATGAAGGGTGGCACCAGTGCCGTGTCAGGCTGGGTTGATGGAGCCAAGTGGCTCCTGCAATCTGCGAGCCAGAAGAGGGGCGGGTGAGTTTTGTTTGCCAGGGAAAAGGGCCATGGTTTGTGTTGGGGCCTGTGGCTGGGAGTGGCCGGCTGGCTCCTGAAAATCCACGTTACGCAGAATGGTTCCCAGATGAAAGGTAGCACCAGTGCCGAGTCGGGCTGGTTTCATAGAGCCAAGTGGCTCCTGCAATCTGCCAGCCAGAAGATGGGCAGGTCAGTTTTACTTCCAGGGAAAAGGGCCGTAGTTTGTGTTTGGGGGCCTGTTGCTGGCAGTGGCCGGCTGGCTTCTGAAAATCCACGATATGCAGGATGGTTCCCAGATGAAAGGTGGCACCAGGGCCGAGTCGGGCTGGTTTGATAGAGCCAAGTGGCTCCTGCAATCTGCCAGCCAGAAGATGGGCAGGTCAGATTTACTTCCAGGGTAAAGGGCCGTAGTTTGTGTTTGGGGGCTTGTGGCTGGGAGTGGCCGGCTGGCTCCTGAAAATCCACGCCGTGCAGGATGGTTCTCAGATGAAAGGTGGCACCAGTGCTGAGTCGGGCTGGTTTGATAGAGCCAAGTGGCTCCTGCAATCTGCCAGCCAGTAGAAGGGCAGGTCAGTTTTACTTCCAGGGAAA
Source organism: Zonotrichia albicollis (assembly GCF_047830755.1). Taxonomy (NCBI): domain Eukaryota; kingdom Metazoa; phylum Chordata; class Aves; order Passeriformes; family Passerellidae; genus Zonotrichia; species Zonotrichia albicollis. The sequence goes on along the minus strand of NW_027428351.1, from coordinate 628,103 downwards.
AGGGCCGTAGTTTGTGTTTGGGGGCCAGTGGCTGGGAGTGGCTGGCTGGCTCCTGAAAATCCACGATACGCAGGATGATTCCCAGACCCAAGTTGGCACCACTACCAAGTCGGGCTGGTTTGATAGAGCCAAGTGGCTCCTGCAATCTGCCAGCCAGAAGATGGGCAGGTCAGTTTTACTTCCAGGGAAACGGGCCGTAGTTTTTGTTTGGGGGCCTGAGGTTGGGAGTGGCCGGCTGGCTCCTGAAAATCCACGATACGCAGGATGGTTCCCAGACCCAATTGGGTACCAGTGCCGAGTCGGTCTGGTTTGATAGCACCAAGTGGCTCCTGCAATCTGCCAGCCAGAAGATGGACAGGTCAGTTTTACTTCCAGGGAAAAGGGCCGTAGTTTTTGTTTGGGGCCTGTGGCTGGGAGTGGCCGGCTGGCTCCTGAAAATCCACAATACGCAGGATGGTTCCCAGATGAAAGGTGGCACCAGTGCCGAGTCGGGCTGCTTTGATAGAGCCATGTGGCTCCTGCAATCTGCCAGCCAGAAGATGGGCAGGTCAGTTTTACTTCCAGGGAAAAGGGCCGTGGATTATTTTCCGGGGCCTGTGACCTGGAATGGCCTGCTGGGTCCTTAAAATCCACGCCGCGCAGGATGGTTCCCAGACCCAAGGGGGCACCAGTGCCGAGTCAGGCTGGTTTGATAGAGCCAAGTGGCTCCTGCAATCTGCCAGCCAGAAGATGGGCAGGTCAGTTTTACTTCCAGGGAAAAGGGCCGTAGTTTGTGTTTGGGGGCCTGAGGTTGGGAGTGGCCGGCTGGCTCCTGAAAATCCACCATACACAGGATGGTTCCAAGATGAAGGGTGGCACCAGTGCCGTGTCAGGCTGGGTTGATAGAGCCAAATGGCTCCTGCAATCTGCCAGCCAGAAGATGGGCAGGTCAGTTTTACTTCCAGGGAAAAGGGCCGTAGTTTGTGTTTGGGGGCCTGTGGCTGGGACTGGCCGGCTGGCTCCTGAAAATCCACGATACGCAAGATGCTTCCCAGATGAAAGGTAGCACCAGTGCCAAGTCGGGCTGGTTTCATAGAGCCAAGTGGCTCCTGCAATCTGCCAGCCAGAAGCGGGGTGGGTGAGTTTTGTTTGCCAGGGAAACAGGCCGTGGTTCTTTTTCCAGGGCCTGTGGCCTGGAATGGCCGGCTGGCTCCTGAAAATCCACGATACGCAGGATGGTTCCCAGATGAAAGGTGGCACCAGTGCCAAGTCAGGCTGGTTTGATAGAGCCATGTGGCTCCTGCAATCTGCCAGCCAGAAGCGGGGCAGGTGAGTTTTGTTTGCCGGGTAAAAGGGCCCTGGTTTGTGTTGGGGGCCTGTGGCTGGGAGTGGCCAGTTGGCTCCTGAAAATCCACGATACGCAGGATGGTTCCAAGATGAAAGGTGGCACCAGTTCCAAGTCAGGCTGGTTTGATAGAGCCATGTGGCTCTAGCAATCTGCCAGCCAGAAGATGGGCAGGTCAGTTTTACTTCCAGGGAAAAGGGCCATAGATTTTGTTTGGGGGCCTGTGGCTGGGAGTTGCTGGCTGGCTCCTAAAAATCCACGATACGGAGGATGGTTCCCAGATGAAAGATGGCACCACTGCCGAGTCGGGCTGGTTGGATAGAGGCAAGTGACTCCTGCAATCTGCCAGCCAGAATCAAGGCGGGTGAATTTTGTTTGCCAAGGAAAAGGGCCGTGGTTTGCTTTCGGTGGCCTGTAGCCTGGAATGGCCGGCTGGGTCCTGAAAATCCACGATATGCAGGATGGTTCCCAGACGAAAGGTGGCAGCAGTGCCGAGTCGGGCTGTTTTGATAGAGCCAAGTGGCTCCTGCAATCTGCCAGCCAGAAGATGGGCAGGTCAGTTTTACTTCCAGGGAAAAGGGCCGTGGTTACTTTTAGGGGGCGTGTGGCTGGGAACGGCCGCCTGGCTTCTTAAAGTCCACGCCGCGCAGGATGGTTCCCAGACCCAAGTTGGAACCACTGCCAAGTCAGGCTGGTTTGATAGAGTCATGTGGCTCCTGCAATCTGCCAGCCAGAAGATGGGCAGGTCAGTTTTACTTAGAGGGAAAGGGCCATAGTCTTTGTTTGGGGGCCTGTGGCTGGGAGTGGCCGGCTGGCTCCTGAAAATCCACGATACGCAGGGTGGTTCCCCGATGAAAGGTGGCACCAGTGCCGAGTTGGGCTGGTTTGATAGAGCCAAGTGGCTCCTGCAATCTGCCAGCCAGAAGCGGGATGGGTGAGTTTTGTTTGCCAGGGAAAAAGGCCGTGGTTTTTTTCCAGGGCCTGTGGCCTGGAATCGCCGGCTAGTTCCTTAAAATCCATGCAGCGCAGGATGGTTCCCAGATGAAAGGTGGCACCAGTGCCGAGTCGGGCTCTTTTGATATAGCCAAGTGGCTCCTGCAATCTGCCAGCCAGAAGATGGGCAGGTCAGTTTTACTTCCAGGGAAAAGGGCCGTAGTTTGTGTTTGGGGACCTGTGGCTGGCAGTGGCCGGCTGGCTCCTGAAAATCCACGATATGCAGGATGGTTCCCAGATGAAAGGTGGCACCAGTGCCGAGTCGGGCTGGTTTGATAGAGCCAAGTGTCTCCTGCAATCTGCCAGCCAGAAGATGGACAGGTCATTTTTGCTTCCGGGGGAGAGGGCCGGTAGTGTGTGTTTGGGGGCCTGAGGCTGGGAGTGGCCGGCTGGCTCCTGAAAATCCACGATACGCAGGATGATTCCCAGACCAAAGGGGCACCAGAGCCGAGTCGGGCTGGTTTGAAAGAGGCAAGTGGCTCCTGCAATCTGCCAGCCATAATATGGGCAGGTCAGTTTTACTTCCAGGGAAAAAGCCGTAGTCTGTGCTTGGGGGCCAGTGGCTGGGAGTGGCCGGCAGGCGGCTTAAAATCAACGCCGCGCAGGCTGGTTCCCAGATGAAAGGTGGCACCAGTGCCGAGTCGGGCTGGTTTGATAGAGCCAAGTGGCTCCTGCAATCTGGCAGCCAGAAGATGGGCAGGTCAGTTTTACTTCCAGGGAAAAGGGCCGTAGATTGTGTTTGGGCGCCTGTGGCTGGGAGTGGCCGGCCGGCTCCTGAAAATCCACGATACGCAGGATGGTTCCAAGATTAAAGGTGGCACCAGTGCCAAGTCGGCCTGGTTTGATAGTACCAAGTGGCTCCTGCAACCTGCCAGCCAGAAGGCGGGCCGCTGAGATTTTCTTCCAGGGAAAAGTGCCGTGGTATGTGTTTGGGTCCCTCTGGCTGGGAGTGGCCGGCTGGCTCCTGAAAATCCACGATACGCAGGATGATTCCCAGACCAATGTGGCACCAGAGCCGAGTCGGGCTGGTTTGATAGAGCCAAGTGGCTCCTGCAATCTGCCAGCCAGAAGCGGGGCAGGTCAGTTTTGTTTGCCAGGGAAAAGGGCCGTGGTTTGTTTTCCGGAGCCTGTGGCCTGGAATGGCCGGCTGGCTCCTTAAAATCCACGATACACAGGATGGCTCCCAAATGAAAAATGGCACCAGTGCCAAGTCGGGCTGTATTGGTAGTACCAAGTGGCTCCTGCAATCTGCCAGCCAGAAGATGGGCAGGTCAGTTTTACTTCCAGGGAAAAGGGCCGTAGTTTGTGTTTGGGGGCCTGTGGCTGGCAGTGGCCGGCTGGCTCCTGAAAATCCCCGATACGCAGGATGGTTCCCAGATGAAAGGTGGAACCAGTGCCGAGTCGGGCTGGTTTGATAGAGCCAAGTGGCTCCTGCAATCTGCCAGCAAGAAACGGGGTGGGTGAGTTTTGTTTGCCAGGGAAAAGGGCAGTGGTTGTTTTCTGGGGCCTGTGGCCTGGAATGGCCGGCTGGCTCCTTAAAATCCACGCCACGCAGGATGGTTCCCAGACCCAAGGGGGCACCAGTGCCGAGTCAGGCTGGTTTGATAGAGCCAAGTGGCTCCTGCAATCTGCCAGCCAGAAGATGGGCAGGTCGGTTTTACTTCCAGGGAAAAAGCCGGAGTCTGTGCTTGGGGGCCTGTGGCTGGGAGTGGCCGGCTGGCGGTTTAAATACAACACTGCCCTGGATGGTTCCCAGATGAAAGGTGGCACCACGTCCGAGTCGGGCTGGTTTGATAGAGCCAAGTTGCTCCTGCAATCTGCCAGCCAGAAGATGGGCAGGTCATTTTTGCTTCCGGGGAAAAGGGCCGGTAGTGTGTGTTTGTGTCCCTCTGGCTGGGAGTGGCCGGCTGGCTCCTGAAAATCCACAATACGCAGGATGGTTTCCAGATGAAAGGTGGCACCAGTGCCGAGTCGGGCTGCTTTGATAGAGCCATGTGGCTCCTGCAATCTGCCAGCCAGAAGATGGGCAGGTCAGTTTTACTTCCAGGGAAAAGGGCCGTGGATTATTTTCCGGGGCCTGTGACCTGGAATGGCCTGCTGGGTCCTTAAAATCCACGCCGCGCAGGATGGTTCCCAGACCCAAGGGGGCACCAGTGCCAAGTCAGGCTGGTTTGATAGAGCCAAGTGGCTCCTGCAATCTGCCAGCCAGAAGATGGGCAGGTCAGTTTTACTTCCAGGGAAAAGGGCCGTAGTTTGTGTTCGGGGGCCTGAGGTTGGGAGTGGCCGGCTGGCTCCTTAAAATCCACCATACACAGGATGGTTCCAAGATGAAGGGTGGCACCAGTGCCGTGTCAGGCTGGGTTGATAGAGCCAAATGGCTCCTGCAATCTGCGAGCCAGAAGAGGGGCGGGTGAGTTTTGTTTTCCAGGGAAAACGGCCATGGTTTGTGTTGGGGGCCTGTGGCTGGGACTGGCCGGCTGGCTCCTGAAAATCCACGATACGCAAGATGCTTCCCAGATGAAAGGTAGCACCAGTGCCAAGTCGGGCTGGTTTCATAGAGCCAAGTGGCCCCTGCAATCTGCCAGCCAGAAGCGGGGTGGGTGAGTTTTGTTTGCCAGGGAAACAGGCCGTGGTTCTTTTTCCGGGGCCTGTGGCCTGGAATGGCCGGCTGGCTCCTGAAAATCCACGATACGCAGGATGGTTCCCAGATGAAAGGTGGCACCAGTGCCAAGTCAGGCTGGTTTGATAGAGCCATGTGGCTCCTGCAATCTGCCAGCCAGAAGCGGGGCAGATGAGTTTTGTCTGCCGGGTAAAAGGGCCCTGGTTTGTGTTGGGGGCCTGTGGCTGGGAGTGACCAGTTGGCTCCTGAAAATCCACAATACGCAGGATGGTTCCAAGATGAAAGGTGGCACCAGTTCCAAGTCAGGCTGGTTTGATAGAGCCATGTGGCTCTTGCAATCTGCCAGCCAGAAGATGGGCAGGTCAGTTTTACTTCCAGGGAAAAGGGCCATAGATTTTGTTTGGGGGCCTGTGGCTGGGAGTTGCTGGCTGGCTCCTAAAAATCCACGATACGCAGGATGGTTCCCCGATGAAAGATGGCACCACTGCCGAGTCGGGCTGGTTGGATAGAGCCAAGTGGCTCCTGCAATCTGCCAGCCAGAAACGGGGCGGGTGAATTTTGTTTGCCAGGGAAAAGGGCCGTGGTTTGCTTTCGGTGGCCTGTAGCCTGGAATGGCCGGCTGGCTCCTTAAAATCCACGATACGCAGGATGATTCCCAGACCCAAGTGGGCACCACTGCCGAGTCGGGCTGGTTTGATAGAGCCATGTGGCTCCTGCAATCTGCCAGCCAGAAGCTAGGCGGGTGAATTTTGTTTGCCAAGTTAAAGGGCCGTGGTTTGTGTTCGGGGGCCTGTGACTGGGTGTGGCCGGCTGGCCCCTGAAAATGCATGATACGCAGAATGGTTCCCAAATGAAAACTGGCACCAGTGCCAAGTCGGGCTGGTTTGATTGTAGCAAGTGGCTCCTGCAATCTGCCAGCCAGAAGATGGGCAGGTCAGTTTTACTTCCAGGGAAAAGGGCCGTAGTTTGTGTTTGGGGGCCTGTGGCTGGGAGTGGCTGGCTGGCTCCTGAAAATCCACGATACGCAGGATGATTCCCAGACCCAAGTTGGCACCACTACCAAGTCGGGCTGGTTTAATAGAGCCAAGTGGCTCCTGCAATCTGCCAGCCAGAAGATGGGCAGGTCAGTTTTACTTCCAGGGAAAAGGGCCGTAGTTTGTGTTTGGGGGCCTGTGGCTGGGAGTGGCCGGCTGGCTCCTGAAAATCCACGTTACGCAGGATGGTTCCCAGATGAAAGGTGGCACCAGTGCCGAGTCGGGCTGGTTTGATAGAGCCATGTGGCTCCTGCAATCTGCCAGCCAGAAGATGGGCAGGTCAGTTTTACTTCCAGGGAAAAGGGCCGGTAGTTTGTGTTTGGGGGACTGTGGCTGGGAGTGGCCGGCTGGCTCCTGAAAATCCACGATACGCAGGATGGTTCCCAGACCCAAGTTGGAACCACTGCAAAGTCGGGCTGGTTTGATAGAGCCATGTGGCTCCTGCAATCTGCCAGCCAGAAGATGGGCAGGTCAGTTTTACTTCCAGGGAAAAGGGCCGTAGTTTGTGTTTGGGGGCCTGTGGATGGGAGTGGCCAGCTGGCTCCTGAAAATCCACGATACGCAAGATGGTTCCCAGATGAAAGTAGGCACCAGTGCCGAGTCGGGTTGGTTTGATAGAGCCAAGTGTCTCCTGCAGTCTGCCAGCCAGAAGCGTCGTGGTTGAGGTTTTTTTGCCAGGGAAAAGGGCCGTGGTTTGTTTTTGGGGGCCTGTGGCCTGTAACCTCCGACTGGCTCCTTAAAATCCACGCCGCGCTGGATGGTTCCCAGACCCAAGGGGGCACCAGTGGCGAGTCAGGCTGGTGTGATAGAGCCAAGTGGCTCCTGCAATCTGCCAGCCAGAAGATGGGCAGGTCAGTTTTACTTCCAGGGAAAAGGGCCGTAGTTTGTGTTTGGGGGCCTTTGGCTGGGAGAGGCCGGCTGGCTCCTGAAAATCCACGATACGCAGGATGGTTCCCAGATGATAGGTGGCACCAGTGCCAAGTCGGGCTGGTATGATAGTACCGAGTGGCTCCTGCAATCTGCCAGCCAGAAGGCGGGCCGCTGAGATTTTCTTCCAGGGAAAAGGGGCGTGGTATGTGTTTGGGGCCCTGTGGCTGAGAGTGGCCGGCTGGCTCCTGAAAATCCACGACACGCATGATGGTTCCCAGATGAAAGGTGACACCTGTGCCGAGTCAGGCTGGTTTGATAGAGCCAAGTGGCTCCTGCAATCTGCCAGCCAGAAGATGGGCAGGTCAGTTTTACTTCCAGGGAAAAGGGCCAGTAGTTTGTGTTTGGGGGCCTGAGGCTGGCAGTGGCCGGCTGGCTCCTGAAAATCCACGATACGCAGGATGGTTCCCAGACCCAAGTTGGCACCACTGCCAAGTCAGGCTGGTTTGATTGAGCCATGTGGCTCCTGCAATCTGCCAGCCAGGAGATGGGCAGGTCAGTTTTACTTCCAGGGAAAAGGGCCGTAGTTTGTGTTTGGTGGCCTGTGGCTGGGAATGGCCGGCTGGCTTCTTAAAAACCACGCCGCGCAGGATGGTTCCCAGACCAAAGGTGGCACCTGTGCCGAGTCGGGCTGGTTTGATAGAGACAAGTGGCTCCTGCAATCTGCCAGCCAGAAGATGGGCAGGTCAGTTTTACTTCCAGGGAAAAGGGCCGTAGTTTGTTTTTGGGGGCCTGTGGCTGGGAGTGGCCGGCTGGCTCCTGAAAATCGACGTTACGGAGGATCGCTCCCAAATGAAAAATTGCACCAATGCCAAATTGGGCTGCTTTGATAGTGACAAGTGGCTCCTGCAGTCCACCAGCCAGAAGATGGGCAAATCAGTTTTACTTAGAGGGAAAGGGCCATAGTCTTTGTTTGGGGGCCTGTGGCTGGGAGTGGCCGGCTGGCTCCTGAAAATCCACGATACGCAGGATGGTTCCCAGATGAAAGGTGGCACCAGTGCCGAGTTGGGCTGGTTTGATAGAGCCAAGTGGCTCCTGCAATCTGCCAGCCAGAAGCGGGATGGATGAGTTATGTTTGCCAGGGAAAAAGGCCATGGTTTTTTTCCAGGGCCTGTGGCCTGGAATCGCCGGCTGGTTCCTTAAAATCCATGCAGCGCAGGATGGTTCCCAGATGAAAGGTGGCACCAGTGCCGAGTCGGGCTCTTTTGATATAGCCAAGTGGCTCCTGCAATCTGCCAGCCAGAAGATGGGCAGGTCAGTTTTACTTCCAGGGAAAAGGGCCGTAGGTTGTGTTTGGGGACCTGTGGCTGGCAGTGGCCGGCTGGCTCCTGAAAATCCACGATACGCAGGATGGTTCCCAGATGAAAGGTGGCACCAGTGCCGAGTCGGGCTGGTTTGATACAGCTAAGTGTCTCCTGCAATCTGGCAGCCAGAAGATGGACAGGTCATTTTTGCTTCCGGGGGAGAGGGCCGGTAATGTGTGTTTGGGGGCCTGAGGCTGGGAGTGGCCGGCTGGCTCCTGAAAATCCACGATACGCAGGATGATTCCCAGACCAAAGGGGCACCAGAGCCGAGTCGGGCTAGTTTGATAGAGGCAAGTGGCTCCTGCAATCTGCCAGCCAGAATATGGGCAGGTCAGTTTTACTTCCAGGGAAAAGGGCCGTAGTCTGTGCTTGGGGGCCAGTGGCTGGGAGTGGCCGGCCGGCTCCTGAAAATCCACGATACGCAGGATGGTTCCCAGATGAAAGGTGGCACCAGTGCCAAGTCGGCCTGGTTTGATAGTACCAAGTGGCTCCTGCAACCTGCCAGCCAGAAGGCGGGCCGCTGAGATTTTCTTCCAGGGAAAAGTGCCGTGGTATATGTTTGGGTCCCTCTGGCTGGGAGTGGCCGGCTGGCTCCTGAAAATCCACGATACGCACGATGGTTCCCAGATGAAAGGTGGCACCAGTGCCGAGTCGGGCTGGTTTGATAGAGCTAAGTGTCTCCTGCAATCTGCCAGCCAGAAGATGGGCAGGTCATTTTTGCTTCCGGGGAAAAGGGCCGGTAGTGTGTGTTTGGGGGCCTGAGGCTGGGAGGGGCGGGCTGCCTCCTGAAAATCCACGATACGCAGGATGATTCCCAGACCAATGGGGCACCAGAGCCGAGTCGGGCTGGTTTGATAGAGCCAAGTGGCTCCTGCAATCTGCCAGCCAGAAGCGGGGCAGGTCAGTTTTGTTTGCCAGGGAAAAGGGCCGTGGTTTGTTTTCCGGAGCCTGTGGCCTGGAATGGCCGGCTGGCTCCTTAAAATCCACGATACACAGGATGGCTCCCAAATGAAAAATGGCACCAGTGCCAAGTCCAGCTGGATTGATAGTACCAAGTGGCTCCTGCAATCTGCCGGCCAGAAGATGGGCAGGTCAGTTTTACTTCCAGGGAAAAGGGCCGTAGTTTGTGTTTGGGGGCCTGTGGCTGGCAGTGGCCGGCTGGCTCCTGAAAATCCCCGATACGCAGGATGGTTCCCAGATGAAAGGTGGAACCAGTGCCGAGTCAGGCTGGTTTGATAGAGCCAAGTGGCTCCTGCAATCTGCCAGCCAGAAGATGGGCAGGTCGGTTTTACTTCCATGGAAAAAGCCGTAGTCTGTGCTTGGGGGCCTGTGGCTGGGAGTGGCCGGCTGGCGGTTTAAATACAACACCGCGCTGGATGGTTCCCAGATGAAAGGTGGCACCACGTCCGAGTCGGGCTGGTTTGATAGAGCCAAGTTGCTCCTGCAATCTGCCAGCCAGAAGATGGGCAGGTCAGTTTTACTTCCAGGGAAAAAGGCCGTGGATTGATTTCCGGGGACTGTGGCCTGGAATGGCCGGCCGGCTCCTTAAAATCCATGATTCGCAGGATGGTTCCCAGACCCAAGGTGGCACCAGTGCCGAGTCGGGCTGGTTTGATAGTACCGAGTGGCTCCTGCAATCTGCCAGCCAGAAGGCGGGCCGCTGAGATTTTCTTCCAGGGAAAAGTGCCGTGGTATATGTTTGTGTCCCGCTGGCTGGGAGTGGCCGGCCGGCTCCTTAAAATCCACGATACACAGAATGGTTCCTAGACCCAAGGGGGCGGCAGTGCCGAGTCGGGCTGGTTTGATAGAGCCAAGTGGCTCCTGCAATCTGCCAGCCAGAAGATGGGCAGGTCAGTTTTACTTCCAGGGAAACGGGCCGTAGTTTGTGTTTGGGGGCCTGAGGTTGGGAGTGGCCGGATGGCTCCTGAAAATCCACGATACGCAGGATGGTTCCCAGACCCAATTGGGCACCAGTGCCGAGTCGGGATGGTCTGATAGAGCCAAGTGGCTCCTGCAATCTGCCAGCCAGAAGCGGGTTGGGTGAGTTTTGTTTGCCAGGGAAAAGGGCCGTGGTTTTTTTTCGGGGGCCTGTGGCTGGGAATGGCCAGCTACCTCCTTAAAATCCACGCCGCGCAGGATGTTTCCCAGACGCAAGGGGACACCAGTGTCGAGTCGGTCTGGTTTGATAGTACCAAGAGGCTCCTGCAATCTGCCAGCCAGAAGATGGGCAGGTCAGTTTTACTTCCAGGGAAAAGGGCCGTGGTTTTTGTTTGGGGCCTGTGGCTGGGAGTGGCCGGCTGGATCCTGAAAATCCACGATACTCAGGATGGTTCCCAGATGAAAGGTGGCACCAGTGCCGAGTCAGGCTGGTTTGATAGAGCCAAGTGGCTCCTGCAATATGCCAGCCAGAAGATGGGTAGGTCAGTTTTACTTCCAGGGAAAAGGGTCGTAGTTTGTGTTTGGGGACCGGTGGCTGGGAGTGGCCGGCTGGCTCCTGAAAATCCACCATACACAGGATGGTTCCCAGATGAAGGGTGGCACCAGTGCCGTGTCAGGCTGGGTTGATGGAGCCAAGTGGCTCCTGCAATCTGCGAGCCAGAAGAGGGGCGGGTGAGTTTTGTTTGCCAGGGAAAAGGGCCATGGTTTGTGTTGGGGCCTGTGGCTGGGAGTGGCCGGCTGGCTCCTGAAAATCCACGATACGCAGGATGGTTCCCAGATGAAAGGTAGCACCAGGGCCGAGTCGGGCTGGTTTGATAGAGCCAAGTGGCTCCTGCAATCTGCCAGCCAGAAGATGGGCAGGTCAGATTTACTTCCAGGGTAAAGGGCCGTAGTTTGTGTTTGGGGGCTTGTGGCTGGGAGTGGCCGGCTGGCTCCTGAAAATCCACGCCGTGCAGGATGGTTCTCAGATGAAAGGTGGCACCAGTGCCGAGTCGGGCTGGTTTGATAGAGACAAGTGTCTCCTGCAATCTGCCAGCCAGTAGAAGGGCAGGTCAGTTTTACTTCCAGGGAAAAGGGCCGTAGTTTGTGTTTGGGGGCCTGTGGCTGGGAGTGGCTGGCTGGCTCCTGAAAATCCACGATACGCAGGATGGTTCCCAGACCCAATTGGGTACCAGTGCGAGTCGGTCTGGTTTGATAGCACCAAGTGGCTCCTGCAATCTGCCAGCCAGAAGATGGACAGGTCAGTTTTACTTCCAGGGAAAAGGGCCGTAGTTTTTGTTTGGGGCCTATGGCTGGGAGTGGCCGGCTGGCTCCTGAAAATCCACCATACACAGAATGGTTCCAAGATGAAGGGTGGCACCAGTGCCGTGTCAGGCTGGGTTGATAGAGCCAAATGGCTCCTGCAATCTGCGAGCCAGAAGAGGGGCGGGTGAGTTTTGTTTTCCAGGGAAAACGGCCATGGTTTGTGTTGGGGGCCTTTGGCTGGGACTGGCCGGCTGGCTCCTGAAAATCCACGATACGCAAGATGCTTCCCAGATGAAAGGTAGCACCAGTGCCAAGTCGGGCTGGTTTCATAGAGCCAAGTGGCCCCTGCAATCTGCCAGCCAGAAGCGGGGTGGGTGAGTTTTGTTTGCCAGGGAAACAGGCCGTGGTTCTTTTTCCGGGGCCTGTGGCCTGGAATGGCCGGCTGGCTCCTGAAAATCCACGATACGCAGGATGGTTCCCAGATGAAAGGTGGCACCAGTGCCAAGTCAGGCTGGTTTGATAGAGCCATGTGGCTCCTGCAATCTGCCAGCCAGAAGCGGGGCAGATGAGTTTTGTCTGCTGGGTAAAAGGGCCCTGGTTTGTGTTGGGGGCCTGTGGCTGGGAGTGGCCAGTTGGCTCCTGAAAATCCACGATACGCAGGATGGTTCCAAGATGAAAGGTGGCACCAGTTCCAAGTCAGGCTGGTTTGATAGAGCCATGTGGCTCTTGCAATCTGCCAGCCAGAAGATGGGCAGGTCAGTTTTACTTCCAGGGAAAAGGGCCATAGATTTTGTTTGGGGGCCTGTGGCTGGGAGTTGCTGGCTGGCTCCTAAAAATCCACGATACGCAGGATGGTTCCCCGATGAAAGATGGCACCACTGCCGAGTCGGGCTGGTTGGATAGAGCCAAGTGGCTCCTGCAATCTGCCAGCCAGAAACGGGGCGGGTGAATTTTGTTTGCCAGGGAAAAGGGCCGTGGTTTGCTTTCGGTGGCCTGTAGCCTGGAATGGCCGGCTGGCTCCTTAAAATCCACGATACGCAGGATGATTCCCAGACCCAAGTGGGCACCACTGCCGAGTCAGGCTGGTTTGATAGAGCCATGTGGCTCCTGCAATCTGCCAGCCAGAAGCTAGGCGGGTGAATTTTGTTTGCCAAGTTAAAGGGCCGTGGTTTGTGTTCGGGGGCCTGTGACTGGGTGTGGCCGGCTGGCCCCTGAAAATGCATGATACGCAGAATGGTTCCCAAATGAAAACTGGCACCAGTGCCAAGTCGGGCTGGTTTGATTGTAGCAAGTGGCTCCTGCAATCTGCCAGCCAGAAGATGGGCAGGTCGGTTTTACTTCCAGGGAAAAAGCCGGAGTCTGTGCTTGGGGGCCTGTGGCTGGGAGTGGCCGGCTGGCGGTTTAAATACAACACTGCGCTGGATGGTTCCCAGATGAAAGGTGGCACCACGTCCGAGTCGGGCTGGTTTGATAGAGCCAAGTTGCTCCTGCAATCTGCCAGCCAGAAGATGGGCAGGTCAGTTTTACTTCCAGGGAAAAAGGCCGTGGATTGATTTCCGGGGACTGTGGCCTGGAATGGCCGGCCGGCTCCTTAAAATCCATGATTCGCAGGATGGTTCCCAGACCCAAGGGGGCACCAGTGCCGAGTCAGGCTGGTTTGATAGAGCTAAGTGTCTCCTGCAATCTGCCAGCCAGAAGATGGGCAGGTCATTTTTGCTTCCGGGGAAAAGGGCCGGTAGTGTGTGTTTGTGTCCCTCTGGCTGGGAGTGGCCGGCTGGCTCCTGAAAATCCACGATACGCTGGATGATTCCCAGACCAATGGGGCACCAGTGCCGAGTCGGGCTGGATTGATAGTACCAAGTGGCTCCTGCAATCTGCGGCCAGAAGATGGCCAGGTCAGTTTTACTTCCAGGGAAAAGGGCCGTAGTTTGTGTTTGGGGGCCTGTGGCCTGGAATGGCCGGCTGGCTCCTTAAAATCCACGCCACGCAGGATGGTTCCCAGACCCAAGGGGGCACCAGTGCCCAGTCAGGCTGGTTTGATAGAGCTAAGTGGCTCCTGCAATCTGCCAGCCAGAAGATGGGCAGGTCAGTTTTACTTCCAGGGAAAAAGCCGTAGTCTGTGCTTGGGGGCCTGTGGCTGGGAGTGGCCGGCTGGCTCCTGAAAATCGACGATACGCAGGATGGTTCCCCGATGAAAGGTGGCACCAGTGCCGAGTCGGCCTGTTTTCATAGAGCCATGTGGCTCCTGCAATCTGCCAGCCAGAAGATGGGCAGGTCAGTTTTACTTCCAGGGAAAAGGCCGTGGATTGTTTTCCGGGGACTGTGGCCTGGAATGGCCGGCCGGCTCCTTAAAATCCACGATACACAGAATGGTTCCTAGACCCAAGGGGGCTGCAGTGCCGAGTCGGGCTGGTTTGATAGAGCCAAGTGGCTCCTGCAATCTGCCAGCCAGAAGATGGGCAGGTCAGTTTTACTTCCAGGGAAACGGGCCGTAGTTTGTGTTTGGGGGCCTGAGGTTGGGAGTGGCCGGATGGCTCCTGAAAATCCACGATACGCAGGATGGTTCCCAGACCCAATTGGGCACCAGTGCCGAGTCGGGATGGTCTGATAGAGCCAAGTGGCTCCTGCAATCTGCCAGCCAGAAGCGGGTTGGGTGAGTTTTGTTTGCCAGGGAAAAGGGCCGTGGTTTTTTTTCGGGGGCCTGTGGCTGGGAATGGCCAGCTACCTCCTTAAAATCCACGCCGCGCAGGATGTTTCCCAGACGCAAGGGGACACCAGTGTCGAGTCGGTCTGGTTTGATAGTACCAAGAGGCTCCTGCAATCTGCCAGCCAGAAGATGGGCAGGTCAGTTTTACTTCCAGGGAAAAGGGCCGTGGTTTTTGTTTGGGGCCTGTGGCTGGGAGTGGCCGGCTGGATCCTGAAAATCCACGATACTCAGGATGGTTCCCAGATGAAAGGTGGCACCAGTGCCGAGTCAGGCTGGTTTGATAGAGCCAAGTGGCTCCTGCAATATGCCAGCCAGAAGATGGGCAGGTCAGTTTTACTTCCAGGGAAAAGGGTCGTAGTTTGTGTTTGGGGACCGGTGGCTGGGAGTGGCCGGCTGGCTCCTGAAAATCCACCATACACAGGATGGTTCCCAGATGAAGGGTGGCACCAGTGCCGTGTCAGGCTGGGTTGATGGAGCCAAGTGGCTCCTGCAATCTGCGAGCCAGAAGAGGGGCGGGTGAGTTTTGTTTGCCAGGGAAAAGGGCCATGGTTTGTGTTGGGGCCTGTGGCTGGGAGTGGCCGGCTGGCTCCTGAAAATCCACGATACGCAGGATGGTTCCCAGATGAAAGGTAGCACCAGTGCCGAGTCGGGCTGGTTTGATAGAGCCAAGTGGCTCCTGCAATCTGCCAGCCAGAAGCGGGATGGATGAGTTATGTTTGCCAGGGAAAAAGGCCATGGTTTTTTTCCAGGGCCTTTGGCCTGGAATCGCCGGCTGGTTCCTTAAAATCCATGCAGCGCAGGATGGTTCCCAGATGAAAGGTGGCACCAGTGCCGAGTCGGGCTCTTTTGATATAGCCAAGTGGCTCCTGCAATCTGCCAGCCAGAAGATGGGCAGGTCAGTTTTACTTCCAGGGAAAAGGGCCGTAGGTTGTGTTTGGGGACCTGTGGCTGGCAATGGCCGGCTGGCTCCTGAAAATCCACGATACGCAGGATGGTTCCCAGATGAAAGGTGGCACCAGTGCCGAGTCGGGCTGGTTTGATACAGTTAAGTGTCTCCTGCAATCTGGCAGCCAGAAGATGGACAGGTCATTTTTGCTTCCGGGGGAGAGGGCCGGTAATGTGTGTTTGGGGGCCTGAGGCTGGGAGTGGCCGGCTGGCTCCTGAAAATCCACGATACGCAGGATGATTCCCAGACCAAAGGGGCACCAGAGCCGAGTCGGGCTGGTTTGATAGAGGCAAGTGGCTCCTGCAATCTGCCAGCCAGAATATGGGCAGGTCAGTTTTACTTCCAGGGAAAAAGCCGTAGTCTGTGCTTGGGGGCCAGTGGCTGGGAGTGGCCGGCCGGCTCCTGAAAATCCACGATACGCAGGATGGTTCCCAGATGAAAGGTGGCACCAGTGCCAAGTCGGCCTGGTTTGATAGTACCAAGTGGCTCCTGCAACCTGCCAGCCAGAAGGCGGGCCGCTGAGATTTTCTTCCAGGGAAAAGTGCCGTGGTATGTGTTTGGGTCCCTCTGGCTGGGAGTGGCCGGCTGGCTCCTGAAAATCCACGATACGCACGATGGTTCCCAGATGAAAGGTGGCACCAGTGCCGAGTCGGGCTGGTTTGATAGAGCTAAGTGTCTCCTGCAATCTGCCAGCCAGAAGATGGGCAGGTCATTTTTGCTTCCGGGGAAAAGGGCCGGTAGTGTGTGTTTGGGGGCCTGAGGCTGGGAGGGGCTGGCTGGCTCCTGAAAATCCACGATACGCAGGATGATTCCCAGACCAATGGGGCACCAGAGCCGAGTCGGGCTGGTTTGATAGAGCCAAGTGGCTCCTGCAATCTGCCAGCCAGAAGCGGGGCAGGTCAGTTTTGTTTGCCAGGGAAAAGGGCCGTGGTTTGTTTTCCGGAGCCTGTGGCCTGGAATGGCCGGCTGGCTCCTTAAAATCCACGATACACAGGATGGCTCCCAAATGAAAAATGGCACCAGTGCCAAGTCGAGCTGGATTGATAGTACCAAGTGGCTCCTGCAATCTGCCGGCCAGAAGATGGGCAGGTCAGTTTTACTTCCAGGGAAAAGGGCCGTAGTTTGTGTTTGGGGGCCTGTGGCTGGCAGTGGCCGGCTGGCTCCTGAAAATCCCCGATACGCAGGATGGTTCCCAGATGAAAGGTGGAACCAGTGCCGAGTCAGGCTGGTTTGATAGAGCCAAGTGGCTCCTGCAATCTGCCAGCCAGAAGATGGGCAGGTCGGTTTTACTTCCATGGAAAAAGCCGTAGTCTGTGCTTGGGGGCCTGTGGCTGGGAGTGGCCGGCTGGCGGTTTAAATACAACACCGCGCTGGATGGTTCCCAGATGAAAGGTGGCACCACGTCCGAGTCGGGCTGGTTTGATAGAGCCAAGTTGCTCCTGCAATCTGCCAGCCAGAAGATGGGCAGGTCAGTTTTACTTCCAGGGAAAAAGGCCGTGGATTGATTTCCGGGGACTGTGGCCTGGAATGGCCGGCCGGCTCCTTAAAATCCATGATTCGCAGGATGGTTCCCAGACCCAAGGTGGCACCAGTGCCGAGTCGGGCTGGTTTGATAGTACCGAGTGGCTCCTGCAATCTGCCAGCCAGAAGGCGGGCCGCTGAGATTTTCTTCCAGGGAAAAGTGCCGTGGTATATGTTTGTGTCCCGCTGGCTGGGAGTGGCCGGCTGGCTCCTGAAAATCCACGATACGCAGGATGGTTCCCCGATGAAAGGTGGCACCAGTGCCGAGTCGGCCTGTTTTCATAGAGCCATGTGGCTCCTGCAATCTGCCAGCCAGAAGATGGGCAGGTCAGTTTTACTTCCAGGGAAAAGGCCGTGGATTGTTTTCCGGGGACTTTGGCCTGGAATGGCCGGCCGGCTCCTTAAAATCCACGATACACAGAATGGTTCCTAGACCCAAGGGGGCAGCAGTGCCGAGTCGGGCTGGTTTGATAGAGCCAAGTGGCTCCTGCAATCTGCCAGCCAGAAGATGGGCAGGTCAGTTTTACTTCCAGGGAAACGGGCCGTAGTTTGTGTTTGGGGGCCTGAGGTTGGGAGTGGCCGGATGGCTCCTGAAAATCCACGATACGCAGGATGGTTCCCAGACCCAATTGGGCACCAGTGCCGAGTCGGGATGGTCTGATAGAGCCAAGTGGCTCCTGCAATCTGCCAGCCAGAAGCGGGTTGGGTGAGTTTTGTTTGCCAGGGAAAAGGGCCGTGGTTTTTTTTCGGGGGCCTGTGGCTGGGAATGGCCAGCTACCTCCTTAAAATCCACCATACACAGGATGTTTCCCAGACGCAAGGGGACACCAGTGTCGAGTCGGTCTGGTTTGATAGTACCAAGAGGCTCCTGCAATCTGCCAGCCAGAAGATGGGCAGGTCAGTTTTACTTCCAGGGAAAAGGGCCGTGGTTTTTGTTTGGGGCCTGTGGCTGGGAGTGGCCGGCTGGATCCTGAAAATCCACGATACTCAGGATGGTTCCCAGATGAAAGGTGGCACCAGTGCCGAGTCAGGCTGGTTTGATAGAGCCAAGTGGCTCCTGCAATATGCCAGCCAGAAGATGGGTAGGTCAGTTTTACTTCCAGGGAAAAGGGTCGTAGTTTGTGTTTGGGGACCGGTGGCTGGGAGTGGCCGGCTGGCTCCTGAAAATCCACCATACACAGGATGGTTCCCAGATGAAGGGTGGCACCAGTGCCGTGTCAGGCTGGGTTGATGGAGCCAAGTGGCTCCTGCAATCTGCGAGCCAGAAGAGGGGCGGGTGAGTTTTGTTTGCCAGGGAAAAGGGCCATGGTTTATGTTGGGGCCTGTGGCTGGGAGTGGCCGGCTGGCTCCTGAAAATCCACGATACGCAGGATGGTTCCCAGATGAAAGGTAGCACCAGTGCCGAGTCGGGCTGGTTTCATAGAGCCAAGTGGCTCCTGCAATCTGGCAGCCAGAAGTCGGGCAGGTCAGTTTTACTTCCAGGGAAAAGGGCCGTAGTTTGTGTTTGGGGGCCTGTTGCTGGCAGTGGCCGGCTGGCTTCTGAAAATCCACGATATGCAGGATGGTTCCCAGATGAAAGGTGGCACCAGGGCCGAGTCGGGCTGGTTTGATAGAGCCAAGTGGCTCCTGCAATCTGCCAGCCAGAAGATGGGCAGGTCAGATTTACTTCCAGGGTAAAGGGCCGTAGTTTGTGTTTGGGGGCTTGTGGCTGGGAGTGGCCGGCTGGCTCCTGAAAATCCACGCCGTGCAGGATGGTTCTCAGATGAAAGGTGGCACCAGTGCCGAGTCGGGCTGGTTTGAGAGAGACAAGTGTCTCCTGCAATCTGCCAGCCAGTAGAAGGGCAGGTCAGTTTTACTTCCAGGGAAAAGGGCCGTAGTTTGTGTTTGGGGGCCTGTGGCTGGGAGTGGCTGGCTGGCTCCTGAAAATCCACGATACGCAGGATGGTTCCCAGACCCAATTGGGTACCAGTGCGAGTCGGTCTGGTTTGATAGCACCAAGTGGCTCCTGCAATCTGCCAGCCAGAAGATGGACAGGTCAGTTTTACTTCCAGGGAAAAGGGCCGTAGTTTTTGTTTGGGGCCTATGGCTGGGAGTGGCCGGCTGGCTCCTGAAAATCCACAATACGCAGGATGGTTTCCAGATGAAAGGTGGCACCAGTGCCGAGTCGGGCTGCTTTGATAGAGCCATGTGGCTCCTGCAATCTGCCAGCCAGAAGATGGGCAGGTCAGTTTTACTTCCAGGGAAAAGGGCCGTGGATTATTTTCCGGGGCCTGTGACCTGGAATGGCCTGCTGGGTCCTTAAAATCCACGCCGCGCAGGATGGTTCCCAGACCCAAGGGGGCACCAGTGCCAAGTCAGGCTGGTTTGATAGAGCCAAGTGGCTCCTGCAATCTGCCAGCCAGAAGATGGGCAGGTCAGTTTTACTTCCAGGGAAAAGGGCCGTAGTTTGTGTTTGGGGGCCTGAGGTTGGGAGTGGCCGGCTGGCTCCTTAAAATCCACCATACACAGAATGGTTCCAAGATGAAGGGTGGCACCAGTGCCGTGTCAGGCTGGGTTGATAGAGCCAAATGGCTCCTGCAATCTGCGAGCCAGAAGAGGGGCGGGTGAGTTTTGTTTTCCAGGGAAAACGGCCATGGTTTGTGTTGGGGGCCTGTGGCTGGGACTGGCCGGCTGGCTCCTGAAAATCCACGATACGCAAGATGCTTCCCAGATGAAAGGTAGCACCAGTGCCAAGTCGGGCTGGTTTCATAGAGCCAAGTGGCCCCTGCAATCTGCCAGCCAGAAGCGGGGTGGGTGAGTTTTGTTTGCCAGGGAAACAGGCCGTGGTTCTTTTTCCGGGGCCTGTGGCCTGGAATGGCCGGCTGGCTCCTGAAAATCCACGATACGCAGGATGGTTCCCAGATGAAAGGTGGCACCAGTGCCAAGTCAGGCTGGTTTGATAGAGCCATGTGGCTCCTGCAATCTGCCAGCCAGAAGCGGGGCAGATGAGTTTTGTCTGCCGGGTAAAAGGGCCCTGGTTTGTGTTGGGGGCCTGTGGCTGGGAGTGGCCAGTTGGCTCCTGAAAATCCACGATACGCAGGATGGTTCCAAGATGAAAGGTGGCACCAGTTCCAAGTCAGGCTGGTTTGATAGAGCCATGTGGCTCTTGCAATCTGCCAGCCAGAAGATGGGCAGGTCAGTTTTACTTCCAGGGAAAAGGGCCATAGATTTTGTTTGGGGGCCTGTGGCTGGGAGTTGCTGGCTGGCTCCTAAAAATCCACGATACGCAGGATGGTTCCCCGATGAAAGATGGCACCACTGCCGAGTCGGGCTGGTTGGATAGAGCCAAGTGGCTCCTGCAATCTGCCAGCCAGAAACGGGGCGGGTGAATTTTGTTTGCCAGGGAAAAGGGCCGTGGTTTGCTTTCGGTGGCCTGTAGCCTGGAATGGCCGGCTGCCTCCTTAAAATCCACGATACGCAGGATGATTCCCAGACCCAAGTGGGCACCACTGCCGAGTCAGGCTGGTTTGATAGAGCCATGTGGCTCCTGCAATCTGCCAGCCAGAAGCTAGGCGGGTGAATTTTGTTTGCCAAGTTAAAGGGCCGTGGTTTGTGTTCGGGGGCCTGTGACTGGGTGTGGCCGGCTGGCCCCTGAAAATGCATGATACGCAGAATGGTTCCCAAATGAAAACTGGCACCAGTGCCAAGTCGGGCTGGTTTGATTGTAGCAAGTGGCTCCTGCAATCTGCCAGCCAGAAGATGGGCAGGTCGGTTTTACTTCCAGGGAAAAAGCCGGAGTCTGTGCTTGGGGACCTGTGGCTGGGAGTGGCCGGCTGGCGGTTTAAATACAACACTGCGCTGGATGGTTCCCAGATGAAAGGTGGCACCACGTCCGAGTCGGGCTGGTTTGATAGAGCCAAGTTGCTCCTGCAATCTGCCAGCCAGAAGATGGGCAGGTCAGTTTTACTTCCAGGGAAACGGGCCGTAGTTTGTGTTTGGGGGCCTGAGGTTGGGAGTGGCCGGATGGCTCCTGAAAATCCACGATACGCAGGATGGTTCCCAGACCCAATTGGGCACCAGTGCCGAGTCGGGATGGTCTGATAGAGCCAAGTGGCTCCTGCAATCTGCCAGCCAGAAGCGGGTTGGGTGAGTTTTGTTTGCCAGGGAAAAGGGCCGTGGTATTTTTTCGGGGGCCTGTGGCTGGGAATGGCCAGCTACCTCCTTAAAATCCACGCCGCGCAGGATGTTTCCCAGACGCAAGGGGACACCAGTGTCGAGTCGGTCTGGTTTGATAGTACCAAGAGGCTCCTGCAATCTGCCAGCCAGAAGATGGGCAGGTCAGTTTTACTTCCAGGGAAAAGGGCCGTGGTTTTTGTTTGGGGCCTGTGGCTGGGAGTGGCCGGCTGGATCCTGAAAATCCACGATACTCAGGATGGTTCCCAGATGAAAGGTGGCACCAGTGCCGAGTCAGGCTGGTTTGATAGAGCCAAGTGGCTCCTGCAATATGCCAGCCAGAAGATGGGCAGGTCAGTTTTACTTCCAGGGAAAAGGGTCGTAGTTTGTGTTTGGGGACCGGTGGCTGGGAGTGGCCGGCTGGCTCCTGAAAATCCACCATACACAGGATGGTTCCCAGATGAAGGGTGGCACCAGTGCCGTGTCAGGCTGGGTTGATGGAGCCAAGTGGCTCCTGCAATCTGCGAGCCAGAAGAGGGGCGGGTGAGTTTTGTTTGCCAGGGAAAAGGGCCATGGTTTTTGTTGGGGCCTGTGGCTGGGAGTGGCCGGCTGGCTCCTGAAAATCCACGATACGCAGGATGGTTCCCAGATGAAAGGTAGCACCAGTGCCGAGTCGGGCTGGTTTCATAGAGCCAAGTGGCTCCTGCAATCTGGCAGCCAGAAGACGGGCAGGTCAGTTGTACTTCCAGGGAAAAGGGCCGTAGTTTGTGTTTGGGGGCCTGTTGCTGGCATTGGCCGGCTGGCTTCTGAAAATCCACGATATGCAGGATGGTTTCCAGATGAAAGGTGGCACCAGGGCCGAGTCGGGCTGGTTTGATAGAGCCAAGTGGCTCCTGCAATCTGCCAGCCAGAAGATGGGCAGGTCAGATTTACTTCCAGGGTAAAGGGCCGTAGTTTGTGTTTGGGGGCTTGTGGCTGGGAGTGGCCGGCTGGCTCCTGAAAATCCACGCCGTGCAGGATGGTTCTCAGATGAAAGGTGGCACCAGTGCCGAGTCGGGCTGGTTTGATAGAGACAAGTGTCTCCTGCAATCTGCCAGCCAGTAGAAGGGCAGGTCAGTTTTACTTCCAGGGAAAAGGGCCGTAGTTTGTGTTTGGGGGCCTGTGGCTGGGAGTGGCTGGCTGGCTCCTGAAAATCCACGATACGCAGGATGGTTCCCAGACCCAAGGGGGCACCAGTGCCAAGTCAGGCTGGTTTGATAGAGCCAAGTGGCTCCTGCAATCTGCCAGCCAGAAGATGGGCAGGTCAGTTTTACTTCCAGGGAAAAGGGCCGTAGTTTGTGTTTGGGGGCCTGAGGTTGGGAGTGGCCGGCTGGCTCCTTAAAATCCACCATACACAGAATGGTTCCAAGATGAAGGGTGGCACCAGTGCCGTGTCAGGCTGGGTTGATAGAGCCAAATGGCTCCTGCAATCTGCGAGCCAGAAGAGGGGCGGGTGAGTTTTGTTTTCCAGGGAAAACGGCCATGGTTTGTGTTGGGGGCCTGTGGCTGGGACTGGCCGGCTGGCTCCTGAAAATCCACGATACGCAAGATGCTTCCCAGATGAAAGGTAGCACCAGTGCCAAGTCGGGCTGGTTTCATAGAGCCAAGTGGCCCCTGCAATCTGCCAGCCAGAAGCGGGGTGGGTGAGTTTTGTTTGCCAGGGAAACAGGCCGTGGTTCTTTTTCCGGGGCCTGTGGCCTGGAATGGCCGGCTGGCTCCTGAAAATCCACGATACGCAGGATGGTTCCCAGATGAAAGGTGGCACCAGTGCCAAGTCAGGCTGGTTTGATAGAGCCATGTGGCTCCTGCAATCTGCCAGCCAGAAGCGGGGCAGATGAGTTTTGTCTGCCGGGTAAAAGGGCCCTGGTTTGTGTTGGGGGCCTGTGGCTGGGAGTGGCCAGTTGGCTCCTGAAAATCCACGATACGCAGGATGGTTCCAAGATGAAAGGTGGCACCAGTTCCAAGTCAGGCTGGTTTGATAGAGCCATGTGGCTC
This sequence comes from Zonotrichia albicollis, assembly GCF_047830755.1. NCBI lineage: Eukaryota > Metazoa > Chordata > Aves > Passeriformes > Passerellidae > Zonotrichia > Zonotrichia albicollis. The sequence goes on along the minus strand of NW_027428351.1, from coordinate 605,358 downwards.
TTGCAATCTGCCAGCCAGAAGATGGGCAGGTCAGTTTTACTTCCAGGGAAAAGGGCCATAGATTTTGTTTGGGGGCCTGTGGCTGGGAGTTGCTGGCTGGCTCCTAAAAATCCACGATACGCAGGATGGTTCCCCGATGAAAGATGGCACCACTGCCGAGTCGGGCTGGTTGGATAGAGCCAAGTGGCTCCTGCAATCTGCCAGCCAGAAACGGGGCGGGTGAATTTTGTTTGCCAGGGAAAAGGGCCGTGGTTTGCTTTCGGTGGCCTGTAGCCTGGAATGGCCGGCTGGCTCCTTAAAATCCACGATACGCAGGATGATTCCCAGACCCAAGTGGGCACCACTGCCGAGTCAGGCTGGTTTGATAGAGCCATGTGGCTCCTGCAATCTGCCAGCCAGAAGCTAGGCGGGTGAATTTTGTTTGCCAAGTTAAAGGGCCGTGGTTTGTGTTCGGGGGCCTGTGACTGGGTGTGGCCGGCTGGCCCCTGAAAATGCATGATACGCAGAATGGTTCCCAAATGAAAACTGGCACCAGTGCCAAGTCGGGCTGGTTTGATTGTAGCAAGTGGCTCCTGCAATCTGCCAGCCAGAAGATGGGCAGGTCAGTTTTACTTCCAGGGAAAAGGGCCGTAGTTTGTGTTTGGGGGCCTGTGGCTGGGAGTGGCTGGCTGGCTCCTGAAAATCCACGATACGCAGGATGATTCCCAGACCCAAGTTGGCACCACTACCAAGTCGGGCTGGTTTAATAGAGCCAAGTGGCTCCTGCAATCTGCCAGCCAGAAGATGGGCAGGTCAGTTTTACTTCCAGGGAAAAGGGCCGTAGTTTGTGTTTGGGGGCCTGTGGCTGGGAGTGGCCGGCTGGCTCCTGAAAATCCACGATACGCAGGATGGTTCCCAGATGAAAGGTGGCACCAGTGCCGAGTCGGGCTGGTTTGATAGAGCCATGTGGCTCCTGCAATCTGCCAGCCAGAAGATGGGCAGGTCAGTTTTACTTCCAGGGAAAAGGGCCGGTAGTTTGTGTTTGGGGGACTGTGGCTGGGAGTGGCCGGCTGGCTCCTGAAAATCCACGATACGCAGGATGGTTCCCAGACCCAAGTTGGAACCACTGCAAAGTCGGGCTGGTTTGATAGAGCCATGTGGCTCCTGCAATCTGCCAGCCAGAAGATGGGCAGGTCAGTTTTACTTCCAGGGAAAAGGGCCGTAGTTTGTGTTTGGGGGCCTGTGGATGGGAGTGGCCAGCTGGCTCCTGAAAATCCACGATACGCAAGATGGTTCCCAGATGAAAGTAGGCACCAGTGCCCAGTCGGGTTGGTTTGATAGAGCCAAGTGTCTCCTGCAATCTGCCAGCCAGAAGCGTGGTGGTTGAGGTTTTTTTGCCAGGGAAAAGGGCCGTGGTTTGTTTTTGGGGGCCTGTGGCCTGTAACCTCCGACTGGCTCCTTAAAATCCACGCCGCGCTGGATGGTTCCCAGACCCAAGGGGGCACCAGTGCCGAGTCAGGCTGGTGTGATAGAGCCAAGTGGCTCCTGCAATCTGCCAGCCAGAAGATGGGCAGGTCAGTTTTACTTCCAGGGAAAAGGGCCGTAGTTTGTGTTTGGGGGCCTTTGGCTGGGAGAGGCCGGCTGGCTCCTGAAAATCTACGATACGCAGGATGGTTCCCAGATGATAGGTGGCACCAGTGCCAAGTCGGGCTGGTATGATAGTACCGAGTGGCTCCTGCAATCTGCCAGCCAGAAGGCGGGCCGCTGAGATTTTCTTCCAGGGAAAAGGGGCGTGGTATGTGTTTGGGGCCCTGTGGCTGAGAGTGGCCGGCTGGCTCCTGAAAATCCACGACACGCATGATGGTTCCCAGATGAAAGGTGGCACCTGTGCCGAGTCAGGCTGGTTTGATAGAGCCAAGTGGGTCCTGCAATCTGCCAGCCAGAAGATGGGCAGGTCAGTTTTACTTCCAGGGAAAAGGGCCAGTAGTTTGTGTTTGGGGGCCTGAGGCTGGGAGTGGCCGGCTGGCTCCTGAAAATCCACGATACGCAGGATGGTTCCCAGACCCAAGTTGGCACCACTGCCAAGTCAGGCTGGTTTGATTGAGCCATGTGGCTCCTGCAATCTGCCAGCCAGGAGATGGGCAGGTCAGTTTTACTTCCAGGGAAAAGGGCCGTAGTTTGTGTTTGGTGGCCTGTGGCTGGGAATGGCCGGCTGGCTTCTTAAAAACCACGCCGCGCAGGATGGTTCCCAGACCAAAGGTGGCACCTGTGCCGAGTCGGGCTGGTTTGATAGAGCCAAGTGGCTCCTGCAATCTGCCAGCCAGAAGATGGGCAGGTCTGTTTTACTTCCAGGGAAAAGGGCCGTAGTTTGTGTTTGGGGGCCTGTGGCTGGCAGTGGCCGGCTGGCTCCTGAAAATCCCCGATACGCAGGATGGTTCCCAGATGAAAGGTGGAACCAGTGCCGAGTCGGGCTGGTTTGATAGAGCCAAGTGGCTCCTGCAATCTGCCAGCAAGAAACGGGGTGGGTGAGTTTTGTTTGCCAGGGAAAAGGGCAGTGGTTGTTTTCTGGGGCCTGTGGCCTGGAATGGCCTGCTGGCTCCTGAAAATCCACGCCACGCAGGATGGTTCCCAGACCCAAGGGGGCACCAGTGCCGAGTCAGGCTGGTTTGATAGAGCCATGTGGCTCCTGCAATCTGCCAGCCAGAAGATGGGCAGGTCGGTTTTACTTCCAGGGAAAAAGCCGGAGTCTGTGCTTGGGGGCCTGTGGCTGGGAGTGGCCGGCTGGCGGTTTAAATACAACACCGCGCTGGATGGTTCCCAGATGAAAGGTGGCACCACGTCCGAGTCGGGCTGGTTTGATAGAGCCAAGTTGCTCCTGCAATCTGCCAGCCAGAAGATGGGCAGGTCAGTTTTACTTCCAGGGAAAAAGGCCGTGGATTGATTTCCGGGGACTGTGGCCTGGAATGGCCGGCCGGCTCCTTAAAATCCATGATTCGCAGGATGGTTCCCAGACCCAAGGGGGCACCAGGGCCGAGTCGGGCTGGTTTGATAGTACCGAGTGGCTCCTGCAATCTGCCAGCCAGAAGGCGGGCCGCTGAGATTTTCTTCCAGGGAAAAGTGCCGTGGTATGTGTTTGGGTCCCTCTGGCTGGGAGTGGCCGGCTGGCTCCTGAAAATCCACGATACGCTGGATGATTCCCAGACCAATGGGGCACCAGTGCCGAGTCGGGCTGGATTGATAGTACCAACTGGCTCCTGCAATCTGCGGCCAGAAGATGGCCAGGTCAGTTTTACTTCCTGGGAAAAGGGCCGTAGTTTGTGTTTGGGGGCCTGTGGCTGGGAGTGGCCGGCTGGCTCCTGAAAATCCACGATACGCAGGATGGTTCCCAGATGAAAGTTGGCACCAGTGCCGAGTCAGGCTGGTTTGATAGAGCCAAGTGGCTCCTGCAATCTGCCAGCCAGAAGCGGGTTGGGTGAGTTTTGTTTGCCAGGGAAAAGGGCCGTGGTTTTTTTCCGGAGCCTGTGGCCTGGAATGGCCGGCTGGCTCCTTAAAATCCACGCCACGCAGGATGGTTCCCAGACCCAAGGGGGCACCAGTGCCGAGTCAGGCTGGTTTGATAGAGCTAAGTGGCTCCTGCAATCTGCCAGCCAGAAGATGGGCAGGTCAGTTTTACTTCCAGGGAAAAAGCCGTAGTCTGTGCTTGGGGGCCTGTGGCTGGGAGTGGCCGGCTGGCTCCTGAAAATCCACGATACGCAGGATGGTTCCCCGATGAAAGGTGGCACCAGTGCCGAGTCGGCCTGTTTTCATAGAGCCATGTGGCTCCTGCAATCTGCCAGCCAGAAGATGGGCAGGTCAGTTTTACTTCCAGGGAAAAGGCCGTGGATTGTTTTCCGGGGACTGTGGCCTGGAATTGCCGGCCGGCTCCTTAAAATCCACGATACGCAGAATGGTTCCTAGACCCAAGGGGGCAGCAGTGCCGAGTCGGGCTGGTTTGATAGAGCCAAGTGGCTCCTGCAATCTGCCAGCCAGAAGATGGGCAGGTCAGTTTTACTTCCAGGGAAAAGGGCCGTAGTTTGTGTTTGGGGGCCTGTTGCTGGCAGTGGCCGGCTGGCTTCTGAAAATCCACGATATGCAGGATGGTTCTCAGATGAAAGGTGGCACCAGTGCCGAGTCGGGCTGGTTTGATAGAGACAAGTGTCTCCTGCAATCTGCCAGCCAGTAGAAGGGCAGGTCAGTTTTACTTCCAGGGAAAAGGGCCGTAGTTTGTGTTTGGGGGCCTGTGGCTGGGAGTGGCTGGCTGGCTCCTGAAAATCCACGATACGCAGGATGGTTCCCAGACCCAATTGGGTACCAGTGCGAATCGGTCTGGTTTGATAGCACCAAGTGGCTCCTGCAATCTGCCAGCCAGAAGATGGACAGGTCAGTTTTACTTCCAGGGAAAAGGGCCGTAGTTTTTGTTTGGGGCCTATGGCTGGGAGTGGCCGGCTGGCTCCTGAAAATCCACAATACGCAGGATGGTTTCCAGATGAAAGGTGGCACCAGTGCCGAGTCGGGCTGCTTTGATAGAGCCATGTGGCTCCTGCAATCTGCCAGCCAGAAGATGGGCAGGTCAGTTTTACTTCCAGGGAAAAGGGCCGTGGATTATTTTCCGGGGCCTGTGACCTGGAATGGCCTGCTGGGTCCTTAAAATCCACGCCGCGCAGGATGGTTCCCAGACCCAAGGGGGCACCAGTGCCAAGTCAGGCTGGATTGATAGAGCCAAGTGGCTCCTGCAATCTGCCAGCCAGAAGATGGGCAGGTCAGTTTTACTTCCAGGGAAAAGGGCCGTAGTTTGTGTTTGGGGGCCTGAGGTTGGGAGTGGCCGGCTGGCTCCTTAAAATCCACCATACACCGATTGGTTCCAAGATGAAGGGTGGCACCAGTGCCGTGTCAGGCTGGGTTGATAGAGCCAAATGGCTCCTGCAATCTGCGAGCCAGAAGAGGGGCGGGTGAGTTTTGTTTTCCAGGGAAAACGGCCATGGTTTGTGTTGGGGGCCTGTGGCTGGGACTGGCCGGCTGGCTCCTGAAAATCCACGATACGCAAGATGCTTCCCAGATGAAAGGTAGCACCAGTGCCAAGTCGGGCTGGTTTCATAGAGCCAAGTGGCCCCTGCAATCTGCCAGCCAGAAGCGGGGTGGGTGAGTTTTGTTTGCCAGGGAAAGAGGCCGTGGTTCTTTTTCCGGGGCCTGTGGCCTGGAATGGCCGGCTGGCTCCTGAAAATCCACGATACGCAGGATGGTTCCCAGATGAAAGGTGGCACCAGTGCCAAGTCAGGCTGGTTTGATAGAGCCATGTGGCTCCTGCAATCTGCCAGCCAGAAGCGGGGGAGATGAGTTTTGTCTGCCGGGTAAAAGGGCCCTGGTTTGTGTTGGGGGCCTGTGGCTGGGAGTGGCCAGTTGGCTCCTGAAAATCCACGATACGCAGGATGGTTCCAAGATGAAAGGTGGCACCAGTTCCAAGTCAGGCTGGTTTGATAGAGCCATGTGGCTCTTGCAATCTGCCAGCCAGAAGATGGGCAGGTCAGTTTTACTTCCAGGGAAAAGGGCCATAGATTTTGTTTGGGGGCCTGTGGCTGGGAGTTGCTGGCTGGCTCCTAAAAATCCACGATACGCAGGATGGTTCCCCGATGAAAGATGGCACCACTGCCGAGTCGGGCTGGTTGGATAGAGCCAAGTGGCTCCTGCAATCTGCCAGCCAGAAACGGGGCGGGTGAATTTTGTTTGCCAGGGAAAAGGGCCGTGGTTTGCTTTCGGTGGCCTGTAGCCTGGAATGGCCGGCTGGCTCCTTAAAATCCACGATACGCAGGATGATTCCCAGACCCAAGTGGGCACCACTGCCGAGTCAGGCTGGTTTGATAGAGCCATGTGGCTCCTGCAATCTGCCAGCCAGAAGCTAGGCGGGTGAATTTTGTTTGCCAAGTTAAAGGGCCGTGGTTTGTGTTCGGGGGCCTGTGACTGGGTGTGGCCGGCTGGCCCCTGAAAATGCATGATACGCAGAATGGTTCCCAAATGAAAACTGGCACCAGTGCCAAGTCGGGCTGGTTTGATTGTAGCAAGTGGCTCCTGCAATCTGCCAGCCAGAAGATGGGCAGGTCAGTTTTACTTCCAGGGAAAAGGGCCGTAGTTTGTGTTTGGGGGCCTGTGGCTGGGAGTGGCTGGCTGGCTCCTGAAAATCCACGATACGCAGGATGATTCCCAGACCCAAGTTGGCACCACTACCAAGTCGGGCTGGTTTAATAGAGCCAAGTGGCTCCTGCAATCTGCCAGCCAGAAGATGGGCAGGTCAGTTTTACTTCCAGGGAAAAGGGCCGTAGTTTGTGTTTGGGGGCCTGTGGCTGGGAGTGGCCGGCTGGCTCCTGAAAATCCACGATACGCAGGATGGTTCCCAGATGAAAGGTGGCACCAGTGCCGAGTCGGGCTGGTTTGATAGAGCCATGTGGCTCCTGCAATCTGCCAGCCAGAAGATGGGCAGGTCAGTTTTACTTCCAGGGAAAAGGGCCGGTAGTTTGTGTTTGGGGGACTGTGGCTGGGAGTGGCCGGCTGGCTCCTGAAAATCCACGATACGCAGGATGGTTCCCAGACCCAAGTTGGAACCACTGCAAAGTCGGGCTGGTTTGATAGAGCCATGTGGCTCCTGCAATCTGCCAGCCAGAAGATGGGCAGGTCAGTTTTACTTCCAGGGAAAAGGGCCGTAGTTTGTGTTTGGGGGCCTGTGGATGGGAGTGGCCAGCTGGCTCCTGAAAATCCACGATACGCAAGATGGTTCCCAGATGAAAGTAGGCACCAGTGCCCAGTCGGGTTGGTTTGATAGAGCCAAGTGTCTCCTGCAATCTGCCAGCCAGAAGCGTGGTGGTTGAGGTTTTTTTGCCAGGGAAAAGGGCCGTGGTTTGTTTTTGGGGGCCTGTGGCCTGTAACCTCCGACTGGCTCCTTAAAATCCACGCCGCGCTGGATGGTTCCCAGACCCAAGGGGGCACCAGTGCCGAGTCAGGCTGGTGTGATAGAGCCAAGTGGCTCCTGCAATCTGCCAGCCAGAAGATGGGCAGGTCAGTTTTACTTCCAGGGAAAAGGGCCGTAGTTTGTGTTTGGGGGCCTTTGGCTGGGAGAGGCCGGCTGGCTCCTGAAAATCTACGATACGCAGGATGGTTCCCAGATGATAGGTGGCACCAGTGCCAAGTCGGGCTGGTATGATAGTACCGAGTGGCTCCTGCAATCTGCCAGCCAGAAGGCGGGCCGCTGAGATTTTCTTCCAGGGAAAAGGGGCGTGGTATGTGTTTGGGGCCCTGTGGCTGAGAGTGGCCGGCTGGCTCCTGAAAATCCACGACACGCATGATGGTTCCCAGATGAAAGGTGGCACCTGTGCCGAGTCAGGCTGGTTTGATAGAGCCAAGTGGGTCCTGCAATCTGCCAGCCAGAAGATGGGCAGGTCAGTTTTACTTCCAGGGAAAAGGGCCAGTAGTTTGTGTTTGGGGGCCTGAGGCTGGGAGTGGCCGGCTGGCTCCTGAAAATCCACGATACGCAGGATGGTTCCCAGACCCAAGTTGGCACCACTGCCAAGTCAGGCTGGTTTGATTGAGCCATGTGGCTCCTGCAATCTGCCAGCCAGGAGATGGGCAGGTCAGTTTTACTTCCAGGGAAAAGGGCCGTAGTTTGTGTTTGGTGGCCTGTGGCTGGGAATGGCCGGCTGGCTTCTTAAAAACCACGCCGCGCAGGATGGTTCCCAGACCAAAGGTGGCACCTGTGCCGAGTCGGGCTGGTTTGATAGAGCCAAGTGGCTCCTGCAATCTGCCAGCCAGAAGATGGGCAGGTCAGTTTTACTTCCAGGGAAAAGGGCCGTAGTTTGTGTTTGGGGGCCTGTGGCTGGCAGTGGCCGGCTGGCTCCTGAAAATCCCCGATACGCAGGATGGTTCCCAGATGAAAGGTGGAACCAGTGCCGAGTCGGGCTGGTTTGATAGAGCCAAGTGGCTCCTGCAATCTGCCAGCAAGAAACGGGGTGGGTGAGTTTTGTTTGCCAGGGAAAAGGGCAGTGGTTGTTTTCTGGGGCCTGTGGCCTGGAATGGCCTGCTGGCTCCTGAAAATCCACGCCACGCAGGATGGTTCCCAGACCCAAGGGGGCACCAGTGCCGAGTCAGGCTGGTTTGATAGAGCCATGTGGCTCCTGCAATCTGCCAGCCAGAAGATGGGCAGGTCGGTTTTACTTCCAGGGAAAAAGCCGGAGTCTGTGCTTGGGGGCCTGTGGCTGGGAGTGGCCGGCTGGCGGTTTAAATACAACACCGCGCTGGATGGTTCCCAGATGAAAGGTGGCACCACGTCCGAGTCGGGCTGGTTTGATAGAGCCAAGTTGCTCCTGCAATCTGCCAGCCAGAAGATGGGCAGGTCAGTTTTACTTCCAGGGAAAAAGGCCGTGGATTGATTTCCGGGGACTGTGGCCTGGAATGGCCGGCCGGCTCCTTAAAATCCATGATTCGCAGGATGGTTCCCAGACCCAAGGGGGCACCAGGGCCGAGTCGGGCTGGTTTGATAGTACCGAGTGGCTCCTGCAATCTGCCAGCCAGAAGGCGGGCCGCTGAGATTTTCTTCCAGGGAAAAGTGCCGTGGTATGTGTTTGGGTCCCTCTGGCTGGGAGTGGCCGGCTGGCTCCTGAAAATCCACGATACGCTGGATGATTCCCAGACCAATGGGGCACCAGTGCCGAGTCGGGCTGGATTGATAGTACCAACTGGCTCCTGCAATCTGCGGCCAGAAGATGGCCAGGTCAGTTTTACTTCCTGGGAAAAGGGCCGTAGTTTGTGTTTGGGGGCCTGTGGCTGGGAGTGGCCGGCTGGCTCCTGAAAATCCACGATACGCAGGATGGTTCCCAGATGAAAGTTGGCACCAGTGCCGAGTCAGGCTGGTTTGATAGAGCCAAGTGGCTCCTGCAATCTGCCAGCCAGAAGCGGGTTGGGTGAGTTTTGTTTGCCAGGGAAAAGGGCCGTGGTTTTTTTCCGGAGCCTGTGGCCTGGAATGGCCGGCTGGCTCCTTAAAATCCACGCCACGCAGGATGGTTCCCAGACCCAAGGGGGCACCAGTGCCGAGTCAGGCTGGTTTGATAGAGCTAAGTGGCTCCTGCAATCTGCCAGCCAGAAGATGGGCAGGTCAGTTTTACTTCCAGGGAAAAAGCCGTAGTCTGTGCTTGGGGGCCTGTGGCTGGGAGTGGCCGGCTGGCTCCTGAAAATCCACGATACGCAGGATGGTTCCCCGATGAAAGGTGGCACCAGTGCCGAGTCGGCCTGTTTTCATAGAGCCATGTGGCTCCTGCAATCTGCCAGCCAGAAGATGGGCAGGTCAGTTTTACTTCCAGGGAAAAGGCCGTGGATTGTTTTCCGGGGACTGTGGCCTGGAATTGCCGGCCGGCTCCTTAAAATCCACGATACGCAGAATGGTTCCTAGACCCAAGGGGGCAGCAGTGCCGAGTCGGGCTGGTTTGATAGAGCCAAGTGGCTCCTGCAATCTGCCAGCCAGAAGATGGGCAGGTCAGTTTTACTTCCAGGGAAAAGGGCCGTAGTTTGTGTTTGGGGGCCTGTTGCTGGCAGTGGCCGGCTGGCTTCTGAAAATCCACGATATGCAGGATGGTTCCCAGATGAAAGGTGGCACCAGGGCCGAGTCGGGCTGGTTTGATAGAGCCAAGTGGCTCCTGCAATCTGCCAGCCAGAAGATGGGCAGGTCAGATTTACTTCCAGGGTAAAGGGCCGTAGTTTGTGTTTGGGGGCTTGTGGCTGGGAGTGGCCGGCTGGCTCCTGAAAATCCACGCCGTGCAGGATGGTTCTCAGATGAAAGGTGGCACCAGTGCCGAGTCGGGCTGGTTTGATAGAGACAAGTGTCTCCTGCAATCTGCCAGCCAGTAGAAGGGCAGGTCAGTTTTACTTCCAGGGAAAAGGGCCGTAGTTTGTGTTTGGGGGCCTGTGGCTGGGAGTGGCTGGCTGGCTCCTGAAAATCCACGATACGCAGGATGGTTCCCAGACCCAATTGGGTACCAGTGCGAATCGGTCTGGTTTGATAGCACCAAGTGGCTCCTGCAATCTGCCAGCCAGAAGATGGACAGGTCAGTTTTACTTCCAGGGAAAAGGGCCGTAGTTTTTGTTTGGGGCCTATGGCTGGGAGTGGCCGGCTGGCTCCTGAAAATCCACAATACGCAGGATGGTTTCCAGATGAAAGGTGGCACCAGTGCCGAGTCGGGCTGCTTTGATAGAGCCATGTGGCTCCTGCAATCTGCCAGCCAGAAGATGGGCAGGTCAGTTTTACTTCCAGGGAAAAGGGCCGTGGATTATTTTCCGGGGCCTGTGACCTGGAATGGCCTGCTGGGTCCTTAAAATCCACGCCGCGCAGGATGGTTCCCAGACCCAAGGGGGCACCAGTGCCAAGTCAGGCTGGATTGATAGAGCCAAGTGGCTCCTGCAATCTGCCAGCCAGAAGATGGGCAGGTCAGTTTTACTTCCAGGGAAAAGGGCCGTAGTTTGTGTTTGGGGGCCTGAGGTTGGGAGTGGCCGGCTGGCTCCTTAAAATCCACCATACACCGATTGGTTCCAAGATGAAGGGTGGCACCAGTGCCGTGTCAGGCTGGGTTGATAGAGCCAAATGGCTCCTGCAATCTGCGAGCCAGAAGAGGGGCGGGTGAGTTTTGTTTTCCAGGGAAAACGGCCATGGTTTGTGTTGGGGGCCTGTGGCTGGGACTGGCCGGCTGGCTCCTGAAAATCCACGATACGCAAGATGCTTCCCAGATGAAAGGTAGCACCAGTGCCAAGTCGGGCTGGTTTCATAGAGCCAAGTGGCCCCTGCAATCTGCCAGCCAGAAGCGGGGTGGGTGAGTTTTGTTTGCCAGGGAAAGAGGCCGTGGTTCTTTTTCCGGGGCCTGTGGCCTGGAATGGCCGGCTGGCTCCTGAAAATCCACGATACGCAGGATGGTTCCCAGATGAAAGGTGGCACCAGTGCCAAGTCAGGCTGGTTTGATAGAGCCATGTGGCTCCTGCAATCTGCCAGCCAGAAGCGGGGGAGATGAGTTTTGTCTGCCGGGTAAAAGGGCCCTGGTTTGTGTTGGGGGCCTGTGGCTGGGAGTGGCCAGTTGGCTCCTGAAAATCCACGATACGCAGGATGGTTCCAAGATGAAAGGTGGCACCAGTTCCAAGTCAGGCTGGTTTGATAGAGCCATGTGGCTCTTGCAATCTGCCAGCCAGAAGATGGGCAGGTCAGTTTTACTTCCAGGGAAAAGGGCCATAGATTTTGTTTGGGGGCCTGTGGCTGGGAGTTGCTGGCTGGCTCCTAAAAATCCACGATACGCAGGATGGTTCCCCGATGAAAGATGGCACCACTGCCGAGTCGGGCTGGTTGGATAGAGCCAAGTGGCTCCTGCAATCTGCCAGCCAGAAACGGGGCGGGTGAATTTTGTTTGCCAGGGAAAAGGGCCGTGGTTTGCTTTCGGTGGCCTGTAGCCTGGAATGGCCGGCTGGCTCCTTAAAATCCACGATACGCAGGATGATTCCCAGACCCAAGTGGGCACCACTGCCGAGTCAGGCTGGTTTGATAGAGCCATGTGGCTCCTGCAATCTGCCAGCCAGAAGCTAGGCGGGTGAATTTTGTTTGCCAAGTTAAAGGGCCGTGGTTTGTGTTCGGGGGCCTGTGACTGGGTGTGGCCGGCTGGCCCCTGAAAATGCATGATACGCAGAATGGTTCCCAAATGAAAACTGGCACCAGTGCCAAGTCGGGCTGGTTTGATTGTAGCAAGTGGCTCCTGCAATCTGCCAGCCAGAAGATGGGCAGGTCAGTTTTACTTCCAGGGAAAAGGGCCGTAGTTTGTGTTTGGGGGCCTGTGGCTGGGAGTGGCTGGCTGGCTCCTGAAAATCCACGATACGCAGGATGATTCCCAGACCCAAGTTGGCACCACTACCAAGTCGGGCTGGTTTAATAGAGCCAAGTGGCTCCTGCAATCTGCCAGCCAGAAGATGGGCAGGTCAGTTTTACTTCCAGGGAAAAGGGCCGTAGTTTGTGTTTGGGGGCCTGTGGCTGGGAGTGGCCGGCTGGCTCCTGAAAATCCACGATACGCAGGATGGTTCCCAGATGAAAGGTGGCACCAGTGCCGAGTCGGGCTGGTTTGATAGAGCCATGTGGCTCCTGCAATCTGCCAGCCAGAAGATGGGCAGGTCAGTTTTACTTCCAGGGAAAAGGGCCGGTAGTTTGTGTTTGGGGGACTGTGGCTGGGAGTGGCCGGCTGGCTCCTGAAAATCCACGATACGCAGGATGGTTCCCAGACCCAAGTTGGAACCACTGCAAAGTCGGGCTGGTTTGATAGAGCCATGTGGCTCCTGCAATCTGCCAGCCAGAAGATGGGCAGGTCAGTTTTACTTCCAGGGAAAAGGGCCGTAGTTTGTGTTTGGGGGCCTGTGGATGGGAGTGGCCAGCTGGCTCCTGAAAATCCACGATACGCAAGATGGTTCCCAGATGAAAGTAGGCACCAGTGCCGAGTCGGGTTGGTTTGATAGAGCCAAGTGTCTCCTGCAATCTGCCAGCCAGAAGCGTGGTGGTTGAGGTTTTTTTGCCAGGGAAAAGGGCTGTGGTTTGTTTTTGGGGGCCTGTGGCCTGTAACCTCCGACTGGCTCCTTAAAATCCACGCCGCGCTGGATGGTTCCCAGACCCAAGGGGGCACCAGTGCCGAGTCAGGCTGGTGTGATAGAGCCAAGTGGCTCCTGCAATCTGCCAGCCAGAAGATGGGCAGGTCAGTTTTACTTCCAGGGAAAAGGGCCAGTAGTTTGTGTTTGGGGGCCTGAGGCTGGGAGTGGCCGGCTGGCTCCTGAAAATCCCCGATACGCAGGATGGTTCCCAGATGAAAGGTGGAACCAGTGCCGAGTCGGGCTGGTTTGATAGAGCCAAGTGGCTCCTGCAATCTGCCAGCAAGAAACGGGGTGGGTGAGTTTTGTTTGCCAGGGAAAAGGGCAGTGGTTGTTTTCTGGGGCCTGTGGCCTGGAATGGCCTGCTGGCTCCTGAAAATCCACGCCACGCAGGATGGTTCCCAGACCCAAGGGAGCACCAGTGCCGAGTCAGGCTGGTTTGATAGAGCCATGTGGCTCCTGCAATCTGCCAGCCAGAAGATGGGCAGGTCGGTTTTACTTCCAGGGAAAAAGCCGGAGTCTGTGCTTGGGGGCCTGTGGCTGGGAGTGGCCGGCTGGCGGTTTAAATACAACACCGCGCTGGATGGTTCCCAGATGAAAGGTGGCACCACGTCCGAGTCGGGCTGGTTTGATAGAGCCAAGTTGCTCCTGCAATCTGCCAGCCAGAAGATGGGCAGGTCAGTTTTACTTCCAGGGAAAAAGGCCGTGGATTGATTTCCGGGGACTGTGGCCTGGAATGGCCGGCCGGCTCCTTAAAATCCATGATTCGCAGGATGGTTCCCAGACCCAAGGGGGCACCAGTGCCGAGTCGGGCTGGTTTGATAGTACCGAGTGGCTCCTGCAATCTGCCAGCCAGAAGGCGGGCCGCTGAGATTTTCTTCCAGGGAAAAGTGCCGTGGTATGTGTTTGGGTCCCTCTGGCTGGGAGTGGCCGGCTGGTTCCTGAAAATCCACGATACGCTGGATGATTCCCAGACCAATGGGGCAGCAGTGCCGAGTCGGGCTGGATTGATAGTACCAAGTGGCTCCTGCAATCTGCCGGCCAGAAGATGGCCAGGTCAGTTTTACTTCCAGGGAAAAGGGCCGTAGTTTGTGTTTGGGGGCCTGTGGCTGGGAGTGCCCGGCTGGCTCCTGAAAATCCACGATACGCAGGATGGTTCCCAGATGAACGTTGGCACCAGTGCCGAGTCAGGTTGGTTTGATAGAGCCAAGTGGCTCCTGCAATCTGCCAGCCAGAAGCGGGTTGGGTGAGTTTTGTTTGCCAGGGAAAAGGGCCGTGGTTTTTTTCCGGAGCCTGTGGCCTGGAATGGCCGGCTGGCTCCTTAAAATCCACGCCACGCAGGATGGTTCCCAGACCCAAGGGGGCACCAGTGCCGAGTCAGGCTGGTTTGATAGAGCTAAGTGGCTCCTGCAATCTGCCAGCCAGAAGATGGGCAGGTCAGTTTTACTTCCAGGGAAAAAGCCGTAGTCTGTGCTTGGGGGCCTGTGGCTGGGAGTGGCCGGCTGGCTCCTGAAAATCCACGATACGCAGGATGGTTCCCAGATGAAAGGTAGCACCAGTGCCGAGTCGGGCTGGTTTCATAGAGCCAAGTGGCTCCTGCAATCTGGCAGCCAGAAGATGGGCAGGTCAGTTTTACTTCCAGGGAAAAGGGCCGTAGTTTGTGTTTGGGGGCTTGTTGCTGGCAGTGGCCGGCTGGCTTCTGAAAATACACGATATGCAGGATGGTTCCCAGATGAAAGGTGGCACCAGGGCCGAGTCGGGCTGGTTTGATAGAGCCAAGTGGCTCCTGCAATCTGCCAGCCAGAAGATGGGCAGGTCAGTTTTACTTCCAGGGAAAAGGCCGTGGATTGTTTTCCGGGGACTGTGGCCTGGAATTGCCGGCTGGCTCCTTAAAATCCACGATACGCAGAATGGTTCCTAGACCCAAGGGGGCAGCAGTGCCGAGTCGGGCTGGTTTGATAGAGCCAAGTGGCTCCTGCAATCTGCCAGCCAGAAGATGGGCAGGTCAGTTTTACTTCCAGGGAAACGGGCCGTAGTTTGTGTTTGGGGGCCTGAGGTTGGGAGTGGCCGGATGGCTCCTGAAAATCCACGATACGCAGGATGGTTCCCAGACCCAATTGGGCACCAGTGCCGAGTCGGGATGGTCTGATAGAGCCAAGTGGCTCCTGCAATCTGCCAGCCAGAAGCGGGTTGGGTGAGTTTTGTTTGCCAGGGAAAAGGGCCGTGGTTTTTTTTCAGGGGCCTGTGGCTGGGAATGGCCAGCTACCTCCTTAAAATCCACGCCGCGCAGGATGTTTCCCAGACCCAAGGGGACACCAGTGCCGAGTCGGTCTGGTTTGATAGTACCAAGAGGCTCCTGCAATCTGCCAGCCAGAAGATGGGCAGGTCAGTTTTACTTCCAGGGAAAAGGGCCGTGGTTTTTGTTTGGGGCCTGTGGCTGGGAGTGGCCGGCTGGCTCCTGAAAATCCACGATACTCAGGATGGTTCCCAGATGAAAGGTGGCACCAGTGCCGAGTCAGGCTGGTTTGATAGAGCCAAGTGGCTCCTGCAATCTGGCAGCCAGAAGATGGGCAGGTCAGTTTTACTTCCAGGGAAAAGGGCCGTAGTTTGTGTTTGGGGACCGGTGGCTGGGACTGGCCGGCTGGCTCCTGAAAATCCACCATACACAGGATGGTTCCCAGATGAAGGGTGGCACCAGTGCCGTGTCAGGCTGGGTTGATGGAGCCAAGTGGCTCCTGCAATCTGCGAGCCAGAAGAGGGGCGGGTGAGTTTTGTTTGCCAGGGAAAAGGGCCATGGTTTGTGTTGGGGCCTGTGGCTGGGAGTGGCCGGCTGGCTCCTGAAAATCCACGATACGCAGGATGGTTCCCAGATGAAAGGTAGCACCAGTGCCGAGTCGGGCTGGTTTCATAGAGCCAAGTGGCTCCTGCAATCTGGCAGCCAGAAGACGGGCAGGTCAGTTTTACTTCCAGGGAAAAGGGCCGTAGTTTGTGTTTGGGGGCCTGTTGCTGGCAGTGGCCGGCTGGCTTCTGAAAATACACGATATGCAGGATGGTTCCCAGATGAAAGGTGGCACCAGGGCCGAGTCGGGCTGGTTTGATAGAGCCAAGTGGCTCCTGCAATCTGCCAGCCAGAAGATGGGCAGGTCAGATTTACTTCCAGGGTAAAGGGCCGTAGTTTGTGTTTGGGGGCTTGTGGCTGGGAGTGGCCGGCTGGCTCCTGAAAATCCACGCCGTGCAGGACGGTTCTCAGATGAAAGTTGGCACCAGTGCCGAGTCGGGCTGGTTTGATAGAGACAAGTGTCTCCTGCAATCTGCCAGCCAGTAGAAGGGCAGGTCAGTTTTACTTCCAGGGAAAAGGGCCGTAGTTTGTGTTTGGGGGCCTGTGGCTGGGAGTGGCTGGCTGGCTCCTGAAAATCCACGATACGCAGGATGATTCCCAGACCCAAGTTGGCACCACTACCAAGTCGGGCTGGTTTGATAGAGCCAAGTGGCTCCTGCAATCTGCCAGCCAGAAGATGGGCAGGTCAGTTTTACTTCCAGGGAAAAGGGCCGTGGATTATTTTCCGGGGCCTGTGACCTGGAATGGCCTGCTGGGTCCTTAAAATCCACGCCGCGCAGGATGGTTCCCAGACCCAAGGGGGCACCAGTGCCAAGTCAGGCTGGTTTGATAGAGCCAAGTGGCTCCTGCAATCTGCCAGCCAGAAGATGGGCAGGTCAGTTTTACTTCCAGGGAAAAGGGCCGTAGTTTTTGTTTGGGGGCCTGAGGTTGGGAGTGGCCGGCTGGCTCCTGAAAATCCACCATACACAGGATGGTTCCCAGATGAAGGGTGGCACCAGTGCCGTGTCAGGCTGGGTTGATAGAGCCAAGTGGCTCCTGCAATCTGCGAGCCAGAAGAGGGGCGGGTGAGTTTTGTTTGCCAGGGAAAACGGCCATGGTTTGTGTTGGGGACTGTGGCTGGGAGTGGCCGGCTGGCTCCTGAAAATCCACGATACGCAAGATGCTTCCCAGATGACAGGTAGCACCAGTGCCAAGTCGGGCTGGTTCCATAGAGCCAAGTGGCTCCTGCAATCTGCCAGCCAGAAGCGGGGTGGGTGAGTTTTGATTGCCAGGGAAACAGGCCGTGGTTCTTTTTCCGGGGCCTGTGGCCTGGAATGGCGGGCTGGCTCCTGAAAATCCACGATACGCAGGATGGCTCCCAGATGAAAGGTGGCACCAGTGCCAAGTCAGGCTGGTTTGATAGAGCCATGTGGCTCCTGCAATCTGCCAGCCAGAAGCGGGGCAGGTGAGTTTTTTTTGCCGGGTAAAAGGGCCCTGGTTTGTGTTGGGGGCCTGTGGCTGGGAGTGGCCAGTTGGCTCCTGAAAATCCACGATACGCAGGATGGTTCCAAGATGAAAGGTGGCACCAGTTCCAAGTCAGGCTGGTTTCATAGAGCCATGTGGCTCTTGCAATCTGCCAGCCAGAAGATGGGCAGGTCAGTTTTACTTCCAGGGAAAAGGGCCATAGATTTTGTTTGGGGGCCTGTGGCTGGGAGTTGCTGGCTGGCTCCTAAAAATCCACGATACGCAGGATGGTTCCCAGATGAAAGATGGCACCACTGCCGAGTCGGGCTGGTTGGATAGAGCCAAGTGGCTCCTGCAATCTGCCAGCCAGAAGCGGGTTGGGTGAATTTTGTTTGCCAGGGAAAAGGGCCGTGGTTTGCTTTCGGTGGCCTGTAGCCTGGAATGGCCGGCTGGCTCCTTAAAATCCACGATACGCAGGATGATTCCCAGACCCAAGTGGGCACCACTGCCGAGTCGGGCTGGTTTGATAGAGCCATGTGGCTCCTGCAATCTGCCAGCCAGAAGCGAGGCGGGTGAATTTTGTTTGCCAAGTTAAAGGGCCGTGGTTTGTGTTCGGGGGCCTGTGACTGGGTGTGGCCGGCTGGCCCCTGAAAATGCATGATACGCAGAATGGTTCCCAAATGAAAACTGGCACCAGTGCCAAGTCGGGCTGGTTTGATTGTAGCAAGTGGCTCCTGCAATCTGCCAGCCAGAAGATGGGCAGGCCAGTTTTACTTCCAGGGAAAAGGGCCGTAGTTTGTGTTTGGGGTCCTGTGGCTGGGAGTGGCTGGCTGGCTCCTGAAAATCCACGATACGCAGGATGATTCCCAGACCCAAGTTGGCACCACTACCAAGTCGGGCTGGTTTAATAGAGCCAAGTGGCTCCTGCAATCTGCCAGCCAGAAGATGGGCAGGTCAGTTTTACTTCCAGGGAAAAGGGCCGTAGTTTGTGTTTGGGGGCCTGTGGCTGGGAGTGGCCGGCTGGCTCCTGAAAATCCACGATACGCAGGATGGTTCCCAGACCCAAGTTGGAACCACTGCAAAGTCGGGCTGGTTTGATAGAGCCATGTGGCTCCTGCAATCTGCCAGCCAGAAGATGGGCAGGTCAGTTTTACTTCCAGGGAAAAGGGCCGTAGTTTGTGTTTGGGGGCCTGTGGATGGGAGTGGCCAGCTGGCTCCTGAAAATCCACGATACCCAAGATGGTTCCCAGATGAAAGTAGGCACCAGTGCCGAGTCGGGTTGGTTTGATAGAGCCAAGTGTCTCCTGCAATCTGCCAGCCAGAAGCGTGGTGGTTGAGGTTTTTTGCCAGGGAAAAGGGCCGTGGTTTGTTTTTGGGGGCCTGTGGCCTGTAATGTCCGACTGGCTCCTTAAAATCCACACCGCGCTGGATGGTTCCCAGACCCAAGGGGGCACCAGTGCCGAGTCAGGCTGGTGTGATAGAGCCAAGTGGCTCCTGCAATCTGCCAGCCAGATGATGGGCAGGTCAGTTTTACTTCCAGGGAAAAGGGCCGTAGTTTGTGTTTGGGGGCCTGTGGCTGGGAGTGGCCGGCTGGCTCCTGAAAATCCACGATACGCAGGATGGTTCCCAGACCCAAGTTGGAACCACTGCAAAGTCGGGCTGGTTTGATAGAGCCATGTGGCTCCTGCAATCTGCCAGCCAGAAGATGGGCAGGTCAGTTTTACTTCCAGGGAAAAGGGCCGTAGTTTGTGTTTGGGGGCCTGTGGATGGGAGTGGCCAGCTGGCTCCTGAAAATCCACGATACCCAAGATGGTTCCCAGATGAAAGTAGGCACCAGTGCCGAGTCGGGTTGGTTTGATAGAGCCAAGTGTCTCCTGCAATCTGCCAGCCAGAAGCGTGGTGGTTGAGGTTTTTTGCCAGGGAAAAGGGCCGTGGTTTGTTTTTGGGGGCCTGTGGCCTGTAATGTCCGGCTGGTTCCTTAAAATCCACACCGCGCTGGATGGTTCCCAGACCCAAGGGGGCACCAGTGCCGCGTCAGGCTGGTGTGATAGAGCCAAGTGGCTCCTGCAATCTGCCAGCCAGATGATGGGCAGGTCAGTTTTACTTCCAGGGAAAAGGGCCGTAGTTTGTGTTTGGGGGCCTTTGGCTGGGAGAGGCCGGCTGGCTCCTGAAAATCCACGATACGCAGGATGGTTCCCTGATGATAGGTGGCACCAGTGCCAAGTCAGGCTGGTTTGATAGAGCCAAGTGGGTCCTGCAATCTGCCAGCCAGAAGATGGGCAGGTCACTTTTACTTCCAGGGAATAGGGCCGGTAGTTTGTGTTTGGGGGCCTGTGGCTGGGAGTGGCCGGCTGGCTCCTGAAAATCCCCGATACGCAGGATGGTTCCCAAATGAATAATGGCACCAGTGCCAAGTCGGGCTGGTGTGATAATACCAAGTGGCTCCTGCAATCTGACAGCCATAATATTGGCAGGTCAGTTTTGTTTGCCAGGGAAAAGGGCCGTGGTTTGTTTTCGGGAGCCTGTGGCTCGGAATGGCCTGCTGGCTCCTGAAAATCTACGATACGCAGGATGGTTCCCAGATGAAAGGTGGCACCAGTGCTGAGTCGGGCTGGTTTGATAGAGCCAAGTGGCTCCTGCAATCTGCCAGCCAGAAGCGGGGTTTGTGAATTTTGTTTGCCAGGGAAAAGGCCCACAGTTTGTGTTTGGGGGCCTGTGGCTGGGAGTGGCCAGCTGGCTCCTGAAAATCCACAATACGCAGGATGATTCCCAGACCAAAGAGGCACCAGTGCCGAGTCGGGTTGGTTTGATAGAGCCAAGTGGCTCCTGCAATCTGCCAGCCAGAAGATGGGCAGGTCAGTTTTACTTCCAGGGTAAAGGGCCGTAGTTTGTGTTTGGGGGCCTGTGGCTGGCAGTGGCCGGCTGGCTCCTGAAAATCCCCGATACACAGGATGGTTCCCAGATGAAAGGTGGCACCAGTGCCGAGTTGGGCTGGTTTGATAGAGCCAAGTGGCTCCTGCAATCTGCCAGCCAGAAGCGGGGTGGGTGAGTTTTGTTTGCCAGGGAAAAGGGCCGTGGTTTTTTTCCGGAGCCTGTGGCCTGGAATGGCCGGCTGGCTCCTTAAAATCCACGCCACGCAGGATGGTTCCCAGACCCAAGGGGGCACCAGTGCCAAGTCGGGCTGGTTTCATAGAGCCAAGTGGCTCCTGCAATCTGCCAGCCAGAAGATGGGCAGGTCAGTTTTACTTCCAGGGAAAAGGCCCGTAGTTTCTGTTTGTGGGCCTGTGGCTGGGAGTGGCAGGCTGGCTCCTGAAAATCCAAAATACGCAGGATGGTTCCCAAATGAAAAATGGCACCAGTGCCAAGTCAGGCTGGTTTGATAGAGCCAAGTGTCTCCTGCAATCTGACAGCCAGAAGATGGGCAGGTCAGTTTTACTTCCAGGGAAAAGGGCCGTAGTTTGTGTTTGGGGCCCAGTGGCTGGGAGTGGCCGGCTGGCTCCTGAAAATCCACGCCGCGCATGATGGTTCCCAGACCCAAGGTGGCACCAGTGCTGAGTTGGGCTGGTTTGATAGAGACATGTGGCTCCTGCAATCTGCCAGCCAGAAGCGGGGTGGGTGAGTTTTGTTTGCCAGGGAAACAGGCCGTGGTTCTTTTTCCGGGGCCTGTGGCCTGGAATGGCCGGCTGGTTCCTTAAAATCCACGCCGCGCAGGATGGTTCCCAGATGAAAGGTGGCACCAGTGCCGAATCGGGCTGTTTTGATACAGCCAAGTGGCTCCAGCAATCTGCCAGCCAGAAGATGGCAGGTCAGTTTTACTTCCAGGGAAAAGGGCCGGTAGTTTGTGTTTGGGGACCTGTGGCCGGCAGTGGCCGGCTGGCTCCTGAAAATCCACGATACGCAAGATGGTTCCCAGATGAAAGGTGGCACCAGTGCCAAGTCAGGCTGGTTTGATAGAGCCAAGTGGGTCCTGCAATCTGCCAGCCAGAAGATGGGCAGGTCACTTTTACTTCCAGGGAATAGGGCCGGTAGTTTGTGTTTGGGGGCCTGTGGCTGGGTGTGGCCGGCTGGCTCCTGAAAATCCCCGATACGCAGGATGGTTCCCAGTTGAATGGTGGCACCACTGCTGGGTCGGGCTGGTTTGATTGTACTAATTGTCTCCCGCAATCTGCCAGCCAGAAGATGGGCAGGTCAGTTTTACTTCCAGGGAAAAGGGCCGTAGTTTTTGTTTGGGGGCCTGTGGCTGGGAGTGTCCGGCTGGCTCCAGAAAATCCACAACACGCAGGATGGTTCCCAGACCCAAGGGAGCACCAGTTCCAATTCGTGCTGGTTTGATAGAGACAAGTGGCTCCTGCAATCTGCCAGCCAGAAGGTGGGCAGGTCAGTTTTACTTCCAGGGAAAAGGGCCGTGGTATTTGTTTGGGGCCCAGTGGCCGGGAGTGGCCGGCTGGCTCCTGAAAATCCACGATACGCAGGATGATTCCCAGATGAATGGTGGCACCAGTGCCAAGTCGGGCTGGTTTCATAGAGCCAAGTGGCTCCTGCAATCTGCCAGCCAGAAGGTGGGCAGGTCAGTTTTACTTCCAGGGAAAAGGGCCGTGGTATTTGTTTGGGGGCCTGTGGCTGGGACTGGCCGGCTGGCTCCTAAAAATCCACGATACACAGGATGATTCCCAGATGAATGGTGGCACCAGTGCCAAGTCGGGCTGGTTTGATAGAGCCAAGTGTCTCCTGCAATCTGCCAGCCAGAAGCGGGGTGGGTGAGTTTTGTTTGCCAGGGAAAAGGGCCGTGGTTTGTTTTCGGGAGCCTGTGGCTCGGAATGGCCTG
Source organism: Zonotrichia albicollis (assembly GCF_047830755.1). Lineage (NCBI taxonomy): Eukaryota > Metazoa > Chordata > Aves > Passeriformes > Passerellidae > Zonotrichia > Zonotrichia albicollis. Next base: position 583,597 of record NW_027428351.1, on the reverse strand, counting down.
CTGGCTCCTGAAAATCTACGATACGCAGGATGGTTCCCAGATGAAAGGTGGCACCAGTGCTGAGTCGGGCTGGTTTGATAGAGCCAAGTGGCTCCTGCAATCTGCCAGCCAGAAGCGGGGTTTGTGAATTTTGTTTGCCAGGGAAAAGGCCCACAGTTTGTGTTTGGGGGCTTGTGGCTGGGAGTGGCCAGCTGGCTCCTGAAAATCCACAATACGCTGCATGATTCCCAGACCAAAGAGGCACCAGTGCCGAGTCGGGTTGGTTTGATAGAGCCAAGTGGCTCCTGCAATCTGCCAGCCAGAAGATGGGCAGGTCAGTTTTACTTCCAGGGTAAAGGGCCGTAGTTTGTGTTTGGGGGCCTGTGGCTGGCAGTGGCCGGCTGGCTCCTGAAAATCCCCGATACACAGGATGGTTCCCAGATGAAAGGTGGCACCAGTGCCGAGTTGGGCTGGTTTGATAGAGCCAAGTGGCTCCTGCAATCTGCCAGCCAGAAGCGGGGCGGGTGAGTTTTTTTTTCCTGAGAAAAGGGCCCTGGTATATGTTTGGGGGCCTGTGGATGAGAGTGGCCGGCTGGCTCCTGAAAATCCACGATACGCAGGATGATTCCCAGACCTAAGGTGGCACACTGCCAAGTCGGACAGGTATGATAGTACAAAGTGTCTTCTGCAATCTACCATTCAGAAGCCAGTCAGCTGAGTTTAGTTTGCCAGGGAAATGGGCCGTGGTTTGTTTTCGGGGGACTGTGGCTGGGAGTGGCCGGATGGCTCCTTAAAATCCACGCCGCGCAGGATGGTTCCCAGACCCAAGGGGGCACCAGTGCCGAGTTGGGCTGGTTTGATAGAGCCAAGTGTCTCCTGCAATCTGCCACCCAGAAACGGGGCGGCTGAGTTTTGTTTGCCAGGGAAAAGTGCCGTGGTTTGTGTTGGGGGCCTGTGGCTGGGAGTGGCCGGCTGGCTCCTGAAAATCCACGATACGCAGGATGGTTCCCAGATTAAAGGTGGCACCAGTGCCAAGTCGGGCTGGTTTGATAGAGCCAAGTGGCTCCTGCAATCTGCCAGCCAGAAGATGGGCAGGTCAGTTTTACTTCCAGGGAAACGGGCTGTAGTGTGTGTTTGGGGGCCTGATGCTGGGAGTGGCCGGCTGGCCCCTGAAAATCCACCATACGCAGGATGATTCCCAGACCTAATTTGGCACCACTGTTAAGTCGGGCTGGTTTGATAGAGCCATGTGCCTCCTGCAATCTGCCAGCCAGAAGCGGGGTGGGTGAGTTTTGTTTGCCTGGGAAAAGGGCCGTAGTTTGAGTTTGGGGGCCGCAGGCTGGGGATGGCCGGCTGGCTCCTGAAAATCCACGCCGCGCAGGATGGGTTCCAGATGAATGGTGGCACCAATACGAAGTTGTGTATTACCATGTGACTCCTGCAATCTGCCATCCAGAAGCAGGGCAACTGAGTTTTTTTTCAGGGAAAAGGGCCGTCGTTTGTGTTTGGGGTCCTGTAGCTGGTAGGGGCTGCTGGCTCCTGAAAATCCATGATACGCAGGATGGTTTCCAGACCCGTGCTGGCTCCAGTGCAATGTCGGCCTGATTTGACTTTGTCAAATGTCCCCTGCGTTGCTCAGTTCAAAGAAATCTTGTGTCCTAATGTTCTCACAGAAGACTGTTAAAATTTGTCTATTTTTCTGGATTTGTTTTGTTCTTTTTTCTCTACCTTCTACTTCTCTCCACTGTCTGAGAACTTTGACCATTATGTAAGTTGACCTAATGTAAAATTCTCGTAGTAAAGTAAGAGAAGCCAGTAAAGAAAGGCAAATTTGTTAATTGCAGGTGGAAAGAGGGAGGCCAACGAAAGAAAACAAAAGATCAATAATAATGAAATTCTCCCCTGTCTTCTGTGAAAAGTAGAGGCGCAGACAAGAAAGAGCAAGTGCAAAATTCTCACTAGAGAAACGCACTTTATCTGACTAAAGTAATTTCCGGTGCATTTCTTGCATTTTTCTCATGCCAAACATATTAATCATTGAAGGCGTCCCTTTCCTCTTTCTGGAATACAGCTAGGAAGATGGCTGTGTCATTGCTGACAAGCTGCTATTCTCAGAGGTGTCCAGCTGAAAGTCCTAGATCAATGGATTTCCTCTGTCACTTTGATATGGCATGACTTCCAGTTTCAGCAACTGAACTTGCCAGCCTTACAATTCTTTGCCCCTTGAATGGTCAGATAGGCTCCTTGGCAACTGGCATTTGTAAGGACACGAAACTATGCAGAATTTGTACCATGAGATGATGCCAAATGAGTCACGCCGGTAGATTAACTAGGACATGCAAGGCATGAGAGCACAAGAAGAGAGTACACAAGAAGACAGTACAATCTCCTTTTTTCTGAAACACTGTAGAGATCAAATTGAACACAAATCCTCCTGGGCTAGTTCTTGCAAAAGCCTAGGAGTTCTTTTTGTGTTCACACGCCTGGAATATTTAGCTTTGGATCACAGCAGAATGCAGATGACAAAACGAGGCCTTTAAGTCACATCCAGCATGAAGCAGCATGAAAGAAGAAAGCAGCTGAGAGTGCCAACCCTGCTAGGTAATCTCAGTATTGCTCTTGACATGAGCAGAAATTTGAAATGAGTCTCTGAAAATGACAAAGGAGGCTGAAGAAAAGGGAGCGATGACTCCTCTTGCATAGTGTTTCCTAACAGGGATCTTCAAAATGGAAAGATTGTATCATCCTTTCAACTGAAGGAAGGTATGAAAACAACGGGAAGGAAACGGCATCACATGCTAGAAAGACTAGGAAAGAAGTACACTGGGCAGTGTACTTCTAGACAGAAAGGCCACTGATGGAAAACCAACTAAACTGGCACCAATGCAGCAGCATTGGACTAAAGCCAGAAATGTCCAGCGCTTCACTCTCTGCCGTTCCATTCAGATGCACACAGCAGCTCTGCAACAGTCCTACTGATCATCTCCTTGGTGAACTTGGAGTTGAGGGTCCGTGGTGAAGCAGAGTCCCCAGCAAGATGCAAAGGAGAGCTGCTTTCTTGCAACTTTGCCTTTATCAGTTCCATAGCTTTAAGCCATAACAAACACCATTCAACCAACCACCATACACCAGGCTTTGAACACACGACCGTTCTAGAACTTGTTGATCTACCTCTAATTCAGCTGCCTCACCTTCCCACAGTCCTTTTCTACTTAGCCAATGGAATGGGCCTCGGCCCAAGGCCTTCCTTTTGTAAGCTTCTAGCTAGATGCAGCAGCAAGCCACTACTTTCTTCTGTGCCAAGACTTCAGGTAGACGATTTGCATCTGCCCTTCCAGTGAAACCTAACGGGGAGAGAAAAGCCTCTCACAGATGTTCAGTCATTCCATTAGCTACACAGGCCAAATCAAAAGAAAAGCCAGCTATGGGTTTGTGTACTTGCTCCTACACAACACCTGCTGCCCTCTGACAATCAACTAGCAGAGAACCAGCAAAACTGAGACTTGAGGCAAACAACCCTTTGAAGGGAATAATGATGTCAGCAATTAAGACAACACATTTCCAGGCCACCGAGATGCTTGAAATGTCAGCAAAGGCTGGAGACCAAAGGCTGAACTAATAGGGAAAGGGTAAAAGAATCCCAAGAAAAACATGACCGAAGGTTAAAACAATTCCAAGAAAAACATAGGCAACTGACCTGTTGAAGCCTTCAGGAAATCAGTGGCCGCTGATTGACATAGGCCATTCAAGTTAGTTGACCCGTGCACCTTCCACCCCTTTTTCACCTTTCGGCACCATAGGGTGAATTGTGAGCATGAAATCACAATTCCTTGGATTCTCTTCTTAACTTGACGAGAAAAATTCAGCAACTGAAGTACCTGCTACTGATGTGATACCCAGGAACACCGAGTTGACACATTTCATTTTGTTCAAACACAGCTAGCAAATCTAAGGGCACAAGGCTGGCTTCTTTTCATGACAATTTTTCTGTTTTACAACTGGCTCTGATCCTGGTGAAACTTTTTCATTAGCTTCTCTCTAAAAGCAAAAAGTCCAGTTCACTGTCCCATCCTACTCCTGCAAGTAAACCATTTGTATTGCCAAGACCAAAAACGGAATTGGAAGGTACAGAGACGAGCGGAGCTATGAGCAGATACGGGGCACATTTCGGTAGAAGCCGCCGTCTGCAGTGCACTGTGACCAGCACAATCGCCTTTGGGCGAAGAAGCCGCTTCTTCGCCTCTGGAAGCCGGAGAGAACGGCTACCTCTGAAAGCTGAAGAATGAAGCAGCACAACACTGGGATTGTGTGCACAGATGCACACTAATCCAAAAAAGTACCTTACCACTCTCAAACTTTTCCAAACACATGAACATTCTGTTGGAAAGTGTTTTGGACAACTTTCTTCCTGCAAAACACACTGCAGACTTCTCTGCAAAATGTAAAATCCGATGGGAGATGTTTTTTATGCTGGCACAGTTTTTCCTTGCCAGACATGGTGGAAAAGAATTTTGCAATGATGTAGAACACAAAAGTCCCGACAGAGGAAGGTACGGATGTCCCCGCAGCTAAGCGCCGGTCCCGGGCACATTTCGGAAGAAGCCGCCGCACTGGAGTGCACTGTGACTGGCACAATCGCCTTTGCGCGAAGAAGCCGATTCTTCGCCTCCCGGAGCCGGAGAGAGCGGCTGCTTTCAAAAGGTGAAGAATGAAGCTGCACAAGACTGGGATAGTGTGCGCAGCTTGCAAACTGATAGAAAACAGTACCTTACCACTTTCCTACCTTTTCCAAACACATGAACATTCGATTGGAAGGTGTTTTGAAAAACTTTTTTTTCTTCCTGCATAAACTTCTGCAGAGCTCTCTGCAACATGTAAAACACGATGGGAGATGTTTTCTGTGCAGGCACAGTTTCTCCTTGCATAACATAGTGGAAAACCTTTCTGTATGATGTAGACCACAAAAGTCCCGACAGAGGAAGGTACGGATGTCCCCGGAGCTAAGCGCCGGCCCCGGGCACATTTCGGAAGAAGCCGCCGCACTGGAGTGCACTATAACCGGTACAATCGCCTTTGCGCGAAGAAGCCGATTCTTCGCCTCCGCGAGCCGGAGAGAGCGGCTGCTTTCAAAAGGTGAAGAATGAAGCTGCACAAGACTGGGATAGTGTGTGCAGCTTGCAAACTGATAGAAAACAGTACCTTACCCCTTTCCTACCTTTTCCAAACACATGAATATCCTGTTGGAAGGTGTTTTGGACAACTTTCTTATTCTTGGTGCAAAACACTCAGCAGAGCTCTCTGCAACATGTAAAACACGATGAGAGATGTTTTCTGTGCAGGCACAGTTTCTCCATGCCAGACATAGTGGTAAAGCGTTTTGCAGTGATGTAGACCACAAAAGTCCCGACAGAGGAAGGTACGGATGTCCCCGGAGCTAAGCGCCGGTCCCGGGCACATTTCGGAAGAAGCCGCCGCACTGGAGTGCACTGTGACCGGCACAATCGCCTTGGCTCGAAGAAGCCGATTCTTCGCCTCCGGGACCCGGAGAGACCTGTAGCTTCGGAAAGGTGAAGAATGAAGCTGCACAATACGGGGATAGTGTGCGCAGCTTGCAAACTGATAGAAAACAGTACCTTACAACTTTCCTACCTTTTCCAAACATATGACTATACGTTTGGAAGGTGTTTTCAACAACTTTATTTTCTTCGTGCAAAACACTCAGCAGACCTCTGCGCAACATGTAAAACACGATGGGAGATGTTTTCTGTGCAGGCACAGTTTCTCCTTGCCAGACATAGCGGAAAAGCTTTTTAGCAGTGATGTAGACCACAAAAGTCCCGAAAGAAGCAGGTACGGATGTCCCCGGAGCTAAATGCCGGTCCCGGGCACATTTCGGAAGAAGCCGCCGCACTGGAGTGCACTGTGACCGGCACAATCGCCTTTGCGCGAAGAAGCCGATTCTTCGCCTCCGGGAGCCGGAGAGAGCGGCTGCTTTCAAAAGGTGAGGAATGAAGCTGCACAACACTGGGATAGTGTGCGCAGCTTGCAAACTGATAGAAAACACTACCTTACCACCTTCCTCCCTTTTCCAAACACATGAACATTCGATTGGAATGTGTTTTGGAAAACTTTCATTTTCTTCGTGCAAAACACTCAGCAGAGCTCTCTGCAACATGTAAAACATAATGGGAGATGTTTTCTGTGCAGGCACAGTTTCTCATTACCAGACATAGTGGAAAAGCGTTTTGCAGTGATGTAGACCACAAAAGACGCTAAAGACGAAATATGGAGCTCCCCGGAGCTAAGCGCCGGTCCCGGGCACATTTCGGAAGAAGCCGCCGCACTGGAGTGCACTGTGACCGGTACAATCGCCTTTGCGCGAAGAAGCCGATTCTTCGCCTCCGGCAGCCGGACAGAGCGGCTGCTTCGGAAAGGTGGAATTGAAGCTGCACAACACCGGGATAGTGTGAGCAGTTTGCAAACTGATAAAAAACACTACCTTACCACTTTCCTACCTTTTCCAAACACATGAATATTTGATGGGAAGGTGTTTTGGACAACTTTATTTTTCTTATGCAAAACATTCTGAAGAGGTCTCTAAACAAGTAAAACACGATAGGAGATGTTTTCTGTGCTGGCACAGTTTCTCCATGCCAGACATAGTGGAAAGGATTTTGGCAATGATATAGACCACAAAAGACGCTAAATACGAAATATGGAGCTCCCCGGAGGTAAGCGCCGGTCCCGGGCACATTTCGGAAGAAGCTGCCGCACTGGAGTGCACTGTGACCGGCACAATCGCCTTTGAGCGAAGAAGCCGCCTCTTCGTCTCCGGGAGCCAGAGAGAGCGGCTGCTTTCAAAAGGTGAAGAATGAAGCTGCACAACACTGGGATAGTGTGCGCAGCTTGCAAAGTGATAGAAAACACTACCTTACCACTTTCCTACCTTTTCCAAACATATGAATATTCGGTTAGAAGGTGTTTTCAACAACTTTATTTTCTTCGTGCAAAACACTCAGCAGAGCTCTCTGCAACATGTAAAACATAATGGGAGATGTTTTCTGTGCAGGCACAGTTTCTACTTGCCAGACATAGTGGAAATGCTTTTAGTAGTGATGTAGTACACAAGAGACGCTAAAGTCGAATTACAGAGTTCCCCGGAGGTAAGCGCCGGTCCCGGGCACATTTCGGCAGATGCCGCCGCACTGCAGTGCACTGTGACCGGCACAATCGCCTTGGCTCGAAGAAGCCGATTCTTCGCCTCCGGGAGCCGGAGAGACCTGTAGCTTCGGAAAGGTGGAAATGAAGCTGCACAATACGGGGATAGTGTGCGCAGCTTGCAAAGTGATAAAAACAGTACCTTACAAATTTCCTAACTTTTCCAAACATATGACTATACGTTTGGAAGGTGTTTTCAACAACTTTATTTTCTTCGTGCAAAACACTCAGCAGAGCTCTGTGCAACATGTAAAACACGATGGGAGATGTTTTCTGTGCAGGCACAGTTTCTCCTTGCCTAACATAGCGGAAAAGCTTTTTAGCAGTGATGTAGACCACAAAAGTCCCGAAAGAAGCAGGTACGGATGTCCCCGGAGCTAAATGCCGGTCCCGGGCACATTTCGGAAGAAGCCGCCGCACTGGAGTGCACTGTGACCGGCACAATCGCCTTTGCGCGAAGAAGCCGATTCTTCGCCTCCGCGAGCCGGAGAGAGCGGCTGCTTTCAAAAGGTGAAGAATGAAGCTGCACAACACTGGGATAGTGTGCGCAGCTTGCAAACTGATAGAAAACACTACATTACACCTTCCTACCTTTTCCAAACACATGAACATTCGATTGGAAGGTGTTTTGGAAAACTTTCTTTTTCTTCGTGCAAAACACTCAGCAGAGCTCTCTGCAACATGTAAAACACCATGAGAGATGTTTTCTGTGCAGGCACAGTTTCTAATTACCAGACATAGTGGAAAAGCGTTTTGCAGTGACGTAGACCACAAAAGACGCTAAAGACGAAATATGGAGCTCCCCGGAGCTAAGCGCCGGTCCCGGGCACATTTCGGAAGAAGCCGCCGCACTGGAGTGCACTGTGACCGGCACAATCGCCTTTGCGCGAAGAAGTCGCTTCCTTGCCTCCGCGAACCAGACAGAGCGGCAGCTTCGGAAAGGTGGAAATGAAGCTGCACAACACTGGGATAGTGTGCGCAGCTTGCAAACTGATAGAAAACACTACCTTACCACTTTCCTACCTTTTCCAAGCACATGAAAATTCGGTTAGAAGGTGTTTTCAACAACTTTATTTTCTTCGTGCAAAACACTCAGCAGAGCTCTCTGCAACATGTAAAACACCACGGGAGATGTTTTCAGTGAGGCACAGTTTCTCATTACCAGACATAGTGGAAAAGCGTTTTGCAGTGATGTAGACCACAAAAGTCCCGAAAGACGCAGGTACGGATGTCCCCGCAGCTAAGCGCCGGTCCCGGGCACATTTCGGCAGAAGCCGCCGCACTGGAGTGCACTGTGACTGGCACAATCGCCTTTGCGCGAAGAAGCCGATTCTTCGCCTCCCGGAGCCGGAGAGAGCGGCTGCTTTCAAAAGGTGAAGAATGAAGCTGCACAACACTGGGATAGTGTGCGCAGCTTGCAAACTGATAGAAAACAGTACCTTACCACTTTCCTACCATTTCCAAACACATGAACATTCGATTGGAAGGTGTTTTGAAAAACTTTTTTTTCTTCCTGCATAAACTTCTGCAGAGCTCTCTGCAACATGTAAAACACGATGGGAGATGTTTTCTGTGCTGGCACAGTTTCTCCTTGCCTAACATAGTGGAAAACCTTTCTGTATGATGTAGACCACAAAAGTCCCGACAGAGGAAGGTACGGATGTCCCCGGAGCTAAGCGCCGGCCCCGGGCACATTTCGGAAGAAGCCGCCGCACTGGAGTGCACTATGACCGGTACAATCGCCTTTGCGCGAAGAGGCCGATTCTTCGCCTCCGCGAGCCGGAGAGAGCGGCTGCTTTCAAAAGGTGAAGAATGAAGCTGCACAAGACTGGGATAGTGTGTGCAGCTTGCAAACTGATAGAAAACAGTACCTTACCCCTTTCCTACCTTTTCCAAACACATGAATATCCTGTTGGAAGGTGTTTTGGACAACTTTCTTAGTCTTGGTGCAAAACACTCAGCAGAGCCCTCTGCAACATGTAAAACACGATGAGAGATGTTTTCTGTGCAGGCACAGTTTCTCCATGCCAGACATAGTGGTAAAGCGTTTTGCAGTGATGTAGACCACAAAAGTCCCGACAGAGGAAGGTACGGACGTCCCCGGAGCTAAGCGCCGGTCCCGGGCACATTTCGGAAGAAGCCGCCGCACTGCAGTGCACTGTGACCGGCACAATCGCCTTGGCTCGAAGAAGCCGATTCTTCGCCTCCGGGACCCGGAGAGACCTGTAGCTTCGGAAAGGTGAAGAATGAAGCTGCACAATACGGGGATAGTGTGCGCAGCTTGCAAACTGATAGAAAACAGTACCTTACAACTTTCCTACCTTTTCCAAACATATGACTATACGTTTGGAAGGTGTTTTCAACAACTTTATTTTCTTCGTGCAAAACACTCAGCAGAGCTCTGTGCAACATGTAAAACACGATGGGAGATGTTTTCTGTGCAGGCACAGTTTCTCCTTGCCAGACATAGCGGAAAAGCTTTTTAGCAGTGATGTAGACCACAAAAGTCCCGAAAGAAGCAGGTACGGATGTCCCCGGAGCTAAATGCCGGTCCCGGGCACATTTCGGAAGAAGCCGCCGCACTGGAGTGCACTGTGACCGGCACAATCGCCTTTGCGCGAAGAAGCCGATTCTTCGCCTCCGGGAGCCGGAGAGAGCGGCTGCTTTCAAAAGGTGAGGAATGAAGCTGCACAACACTGGAATAGTGTGCGCAGCTTGCAAACTGATAGAAAACACTACCTTACCACCTTCCTCCCTTTTCCAAACACATGAACATTCGATTGGAATGTGTTTTGGAAAACTTTCATTTTCTTCGTGCAAAACACTCAGCAGAGCTCTCTGCAACATGTAAAACATAATGGGAGATGTTTTCTGTGCAGGCACAGTTTCTCATTACCAGACATAGTGGAAAAGCGTTTTGCAGTGATGTAGACCACAAAAGACGCTAAAGACGAAATATGGAGCTCCCCGGAGCTAAGCGCCGGTCCCGGGCACATTTCGGAAGAAGCCGCCGCACTGGAGTGCACTGTGACCGGCACAATCGCCTTTGCGCGAAGAAGCCGATTCTTCGCCTCCGGCAGCCGGACAGAGCGGCTGCTTCGGAAAGGTGGAATTGAAGCTGCACAACACCGGGATAGTGTGAGCAGTTTGCAAACTGATAAAAAACACTACCTTACCACTTTCCTACCTTTTCCAAACACATGAATATTTGATGGGAAGGTGTTTTGGACAACTTTATTTTTCTTATGCAAAACATTCTGAAGAGGTCTCTAAACAAGTAAAACACGATAGGAGATGTTTTCTGTGCTGGCACAGTTTCTCCATGCCAGACATAGTGGAAAGGATTTTGGCAATGATATAGACCACAAAAGACGCTAAATACGAAATATGGAGCTCCCCGGAGGTAAGCGCCGGTCCCGGGCACATTTCGGAAGAAGCTGCCGCACTGGAGTGCACTGTGACCGGCACAATCGCCTTTGAGCGAAGAAGCCGCCTCTTCGTCTCCGGGAGCCAGAGAGAGCGGCTGCTTTCAAAAGGTGAAGAATGAAGCTGCACAACACTGGGATAGTGTGCGCAGCTTGCAAACTGATAGAAAACACTACCTTACCACTTTCCTACCTTTTCCAAACATATGAATATCCTGTTAGAAGGTGTTTTGGACAACTTTCTTATTCTTGGTGCAAAACACTCAGCAGAGCCCTCTGCAACATGTAAAACACGATGAGAGATGTTTTCTGTGCAGGCACAGTTTCTCCATGCCAGACATAGTGGTAAAGCGTTTTGCAGTGATGTAGACCACAAAAGTCCCGACAGAGGAAGGTACGGACGTCCCCGGAGCTAAGCGCCGGTCCCGGGCACATTTCGGAAGAAGCCGCCGCACTGCAGTGCACTGTGACCGGCACAATCGCCTTGGCTCGAAGAAGCCGATTCGTCGCCTCCGGGACCCGGAGAGACCTGTAGCTTCGGAAAGGTGAAGAATGAAGCTGCACAATACGGGGATAGTGTGCGCAGCTTGCAAACTGATAGAAAACAGTACCTTACAACTTTCCTACCTTTTCCAAACATATGACTATACGTTTGGAAGGTGTTTTCAACAACTTTATTTTCTTCGTGCAAAACACTCAGCAGAGCTCTGTGCAACATGTAAAACACGATGGGAGATGTTTTCTGTGCAGGCACAGTTTCTCCTTGCCAGACATAGCGGAAAAGCTTTTTAGCAGTGATGTAGACCACAAAAGTCCCGAAAGAAGCAGGTACGGATGTCCCCGGAGCTAAATGCCGGTCCCGGGCACATTTCGGAAGAAGCCGCCGCACTGGAGTGCACTGTGACCGGCACAATCGCCTTTGCGCGAAGAAGCCGATTCTTCGCCTCCGGGAGCCGGAGAGAGCGGCTGCTTTCAAAAGGTGAGGAATGAAGCTGCACAACACTGGAATAGTGTGCGCAGCTTGCAAACTGATAGAAAACACTACCTTACCACCTTCCTCCCTTTTCCAAACACATGAACATTCGATTGGAATGTGTTTTGGAAAACTTTCATTTTCTTCGTGCAAAACACTCAGCAGAGCTCTCTGCAACATGTAAAACATAATGGGAGATGTTTTCTGTGCAGGCACAGTTTCTCATTACCAGACATAGTGGAAAAGCGTTTTGCAGTGATGTAGACCACAAAAGACGCTAAAGACGAAATATGGAGCTCCCCGGAGCTAAGCGCCGGTCCCGGGCACATTTCGGAAGAAGCCGCCGCACTGGAGTGCACTGTGACCGGCACAATCGCCTTTGCGCGAAGAAGCCGATTCTTCGCCTCCGGCAGCCGGACAGAGCGGCTGCTTCGGAAAGGTGGAATTGAAGCTGCACAACACCGGGATAGTGTGAGCAGTTTGCAAACTGATAAAAAACACTACCTTACCACTTTCCTACCTTTTCCAAACACATGAATATTTGATGGGAAGGTGTTTTGGACAACTTTATTTTTCTTATGCAAAACATTCTGAAGAGGTCTCTAAACAAGTAAAACACGATAGGAGATGTTTTCTGTGCTGGCACAGTTTCTCCATGCCAGACATAGTGGAAAGGATTTTGGCAATGATATAGACCACAAAAGACGCTAAATACGAAATATGGAGCTCCCCGGAGGTAAGCGCCGGTCCCGGGCACATTTCGGAAGAAGCTGCCGCACTGGAGTGCACTGTGACCGGCACAATCGCCTTTGAGCGAAGAAGCCGCCTCTTCGTCTCCGGGAGCCAGAGAGAGCGGCTGCTTTCAAAAGGTGAAGAATGAAGCTGCACAACACTGGGATAGTGTGCGCAGCTTGCAAACTGATAGAAAACACTACCTTACCACTTTCCTACCTTTTCCAAACATATGAATATCCTGTTAGAAGGTGTTTTCAACAACTTTATTTTCTTCGTGCAAAACACTCAGCAGAGCTCTCTGCAACATGTAAAACATAATGGGAGATGTTTTCTGTGCAGGCACAGTTTCTACTTGCCAGACATAGTGGAAATGCTTTTAGTAGTGATGTAGTACACAAGAGACGCTAAAGTCGAATTACAGAGTTCCCCGGAGGTAAGCGCCGGTCCCGGGCACATTTCGGAAGAAGCCGCCGCACTGCAGTGCACTGTGACCGGCACAATCGCCTTGGCTCGAAGAAGCCGATTCTTCGCCTCCGGGAGCCGGAGAGACCTGTAGCTTCGGAAAGGTGGAAATGAAGCTGCACAATACGGGGATAGTGTGCGCAGCTTGCAAACTGATAGAAAACAGTACCTTACAAATTTCCTAACTTTTCCAAACATATGACTATACGTTTGGAAGGTGTTTTCAACAACTTTATTTTCTTCGTGCAAAACACTCAGCAGAGCTCTGTGCAACATGTAAAACACGATGGGAGATGTTTTCTGTGCAGGCACAGTTTCTCCTTGCCAGACATAGCGGAAAAGCTTTTTAGCAGTGATGTAGACCACAAAAGTCCCGAAAGAAGCAGGTACGGATGTCCCCGGAGCTAAATGCCGGTCCCGGGCACATTTCGGAAGAAGCCGCCGCACTGGAGTGCACTGTGACCGGCACAATCGCCTTTGCGCGAAGAAGCCGATTCTTCGCCTCCGGGAGCCGGAGAGAGCGGCTGCTTTCAAAAGGTGTAGAATGAAGCTGCACAACACTGGGATAGTGTGCGCAGCTTGCAAACTGAAAGAAAACACTACCTTACACCTTCCTACCTTTTCCAAACACATGAACATTCGATTGGAAGGTGTGTTGGAAAACTTTCTTTTTCTTCGTGCAAAACACTCAGCAGAGCTCTCTGCAACATGTAAAACACCACGGGAGATGTTTTCTGTGCAGGCACAGTTTCTCATTACCAGACATAGTGGAAAAGCGTTTTGCAGTGATGTGGACCACAAAAGACGCTAAAGACGAAATATGGAGCTCCCCGGAGCTAAGCGCCGGTCCCGGGCACATTTCGGAAGAAGCCGCCGCACTGGAGTGCACTGTGACCGGCACAATCGCCTTTGCGCGAAGAAGTCGCTTCCTTGCCTCCGCGAACCAGACAGAGCGGCTGCTTCGGAAAGGTGGAAATGAAGCTGCACAACACTGGGATAGTGTGCGCAGCTTGCAAACTGATAGAAAACACTACCTTACCACTTTCCTACCTTTTCCAAGCACATGAAAATTCGGTTAGAAGGTGTTTTCAACAACTTTATTTTCTTCGTGCAAAACACTCAGCAGAGCTCTCTGCAACATGTAAAACACCACGGGAGATGTTTTCAGTGAGGCACAGTTTCTCATTACCAGACATAGTGGAAAAGCGTTTTGCAGTGATGTAGACCACAAAAGTCCCGAAAGACGCAGGTACGGATGTCCCCGCAGCTAAGCGCCGGTCCCGGGCACATTTCGGAAGAAGCCGCCGCACTGGAGTGCACTGTGACTGGCACAATCGCCTTTGCGCGAAGAAGCCGATTCTTCGCCTCCCGGAGCCGGAGAGAGCGGCTGCTTTCAAAAGGTGAAGAATGAAGCTGCACAAGACTGGGATAGTGTGCGCAGCTTGCAAACTGATAGAAAACAGTACCTTACCACTTTCCTACCATTTCCAAACACATGAACATTCGATTGGAAGGTGTTTTGAAAAACTTTTTTTTCTTCCTGCATAAACTTCTGCAGAGCTCTCTGCAACATGTAAATCACGATGGGAGATGTTTTCTGTGCAGGCACAGTTTCTCCTTGCCTAACATAGTGGAAAACCTTTGTGTATGATGTAGACCACAAAAGTCCCGACAGAGGAAGGTACGGATGTCCCCGGAGCTAAGCGCCGGTCCCGGGCACATTTCGGAAGAAGCCGCCGCACTGGAGTGCACTATGACCGGTACAATCGCCTTTGCGCGAAGAAGCCGATTCTTCGCCTCCGCGAGCCGGAGAGAGCGGCTGCTTTCAAAAGGTGAAGAATGAAGCTGCACAAGACTGGGATAGTGTGTGCAGCTTGCAAACTGATAGAAAACAGTACCTTACCCCTTTCCTACCTTTTCCAAACACATGAATATCCTGTTGGAAGGTGTTTTGGACAACTTTCTTATTCTTGGTGCAAAACACTCAGCAGAGCCCTCTGCAACATGTAAAACACGATGAGAGATGTTTTCTGTGCAGGCACAGTTTCTCCATGCCAGACATAGTGGTAAAGCGTTTTGCAGTGATGTAGACCACAAAAGTCCCGACAGAGGAAGGTACGGATGTCCCCGGAGCTAAGCGCCGGTCCCGGGCACATTTCGGAAGAAGCCGCCGCACTGCAGTGCACTGTGACCGGCACAATCGCCTTGGCTCGAAGAAGCCGATTCTTCGCCTCCGGGAGCCGGAGAGACCTGTAGCTTCGGAAAGGTGAAGAATGAAGCTGCACAATACGGGGATAGTGTGCGCAGCTTGCAAACTGATAGAAAACAGTACCTTACAACTTTCCTACCTTTTCCAAACATATGACTATACGTTTGGAAGGTGTTTTCAACAACTTTATTTTCTTCGTGCAAAACACTCAGCAGAGCTCTGTGCAACATGTAAAACACGATGGGAGATGTTTTCTGTGCAGGCACAGTTTCTCCTTGCCTAACATAGCGGAAAAGCTTTTTAGCAGTGATGTAGACCACAAAAGTCCCGAAAGAAGCAGGTACGGATGTCCCCGGAGCTAAATGCCGGTCCCGGGCACATTTCGGAAGAAGCCGCCGCACTGCAGTGCACTGTGACCGGCACAATCGCCTTTGCGCGAAGAAGCCGATTCTTCGCCTCCGGGAGCCGGAGAGAGCGGCTGCTTTCAAAAGGTGAGGAATGAAGCTGCACAACACTGGGATAGTGTGCGCAGCTTGCAAACTGATAGAAAACACTACCTTACCACTTTCCTACCTTTTCCAAACATATGAATATCCTGTTAGAAGGTGTTTTCAACAACTTTATTTTCTTCGTGCAAAACACTCAGCAGAGCTCTCTGCAACATGTAAAACATAATGGGAGATGTTTTCTGTGCAGGCACAGTTTCTACTTGCCAGACATAGTGGAAATGCTTTTAGTAGTGATGTAGTACACAAGAGACGCTAAAGTCGAATTACAGAGTTCCCCGGAGGTAAGCGCCGGTCCCGGGCACATTTCGGCAGATGCCGCCGCACTGCAGTGCACTGTGACCGGCACAATCGCCTTGGCTCGAAGAAGCCGATTCTTCGCCTCCGGGAGCCGGAGAGACCTGTAGCTTCGGAAAGGTGGAAATGAAGCTGCACAATACGGGGATAGTGTGCGCAGCTTTCAAACTGATAGAAAACAGTACCTTACAAATTTCCTAACTTTTCCAAACATATGACTATACGTTTGGAAGGTGTTTTCAACAACTTTATTTTCTTCGTGCAAAACACTCAGCAGAGCTCTGTGCAACATGTAAAACACGATGGGAGATGTTTTCTGTGCAGGCACAGTTTCTCCTTGCCAGACATAGCGGAAAAGCTTTTTAGCAGTGATGTAGACCACAAAAGTCCCGAAAGAAGCAGGTACGGATGTCCCCGGAGCTAAATGCCGGTCCCGGGCACATTTCGGAAGAAGCCGCCGCACTGGAGTGCACTGTGACCGGCACAATCGCCTTTGCGCGAAGAAGCCGATTCTTCGCCTCCGGGAGCCGGAGAGAGCGGCTGCTTTCAAAAGGTGAGGAATGAAGCTGCACAAGACTGGGATAGTGTGCGCAGCTTGCAAACTGATAGAAAACACTACCTTACACCTTCCTACCTTTTCCAAACACATGAACATTCGATTGGAAGGTGTTTTGGAAAACTTTCTTTTTCTTTGTGCAAAACACTCAGCAGAGCTCTCTGCAACATGTAAAACACCACGGGAGATGTTTTCTGTGCAGGCACAGTTTCTCATTACCAGACATAGTGGAAAAGCGTTTTGCAGTGATGTGGACCACAAAAGACGCTAAAGACGAAATATGGAGCTCCCCGGAGCTAACCGCCGGTCCCGGGCACATTTCGGAAGAAGCCGCCGCACTGGAGTGCACTGTGACCGGCACAATCGCCTTTGCGCGAAGAAGTCGCTTCCTTGCCTCCGCGAACCAGACAGAGCGGCTGCTTCGGAAAGGTGGAAATGAAGCTGCACAACACTGGGATAGTGTGCGCAGCTTGCAAACTGATAGAAAACACTACCTTACCACTTTCCTACCTTTTCCAAGCACATGAAAATTCGGTTAGAAGGTGTTTTCAACAACTTTATTTTCTTCGTGCAAAACACTCAGCAGAGCTCTCTGCAACATGTAAAACACCACGGGAGATGTTTTCAGTGAGGCACAGTTTCTCATTACCAGACATAGTGGAAAAGCGTTTTGCAGTGATGTAGACCACAAAAGTCCCGAAAGACGCAGGTACGGATGTCCCCGCAGCTAAGCGCCGGTCCCGGGCACATTTCGGAAGAAGCCGCCGCACTGGAGTGCACTGTGACTGGCACAATCGCCTTTGCGCGAAGAAGCCGATTCTTCGCCTCCCGGAGCCGGAGAGAGCGGCTGCTTTCAAAAGGTGAGGAATGAAGCTGCACAAGACTGGGATAGTGTGCGCAGCTTGCAAACTGATAGAAAACAGTACCTTACCACTTTCCTACCATTTCCAAACACATGAACATTCGATTGGAAGGTGTTTTGAAAACCTTTTTTTTCTTCCTGCATAAACTTCTGCAGAGCTCTCTGCAACATGTAAATCACGATGGGAGATGTTTTCTGTGCTGGCACAGTTTCTCCTTGCCTAACATAGTGGAAAACCTTTCTGTATGATGTAGACCACAAAAGTCCCGAAAGAGGAAGGTACGGATGTCCCCGGAGCTAAGCGCCGGTCCCGGGCACATTTCGGAAGAAGCCGCCGCACTGGAGTGCACTATGACCGGTACAATCGCCTTTGCGCGAAGAAGCCGATTCTTCGCCTCCGCGAGCCGGAGAGAGCGGCTGCTTTCAAAAGGTGAAGAATGAAGCTGCACAAGACTGGGATAGTGTGTGCAGCTTGCAAACTGATAGAAAACAGTACCTTACCCCTTTCCTACCTTTTCCAAACACATGAATATCCTGTTGGAAGGTGTTTTGGACAACTTTCTTATTCTTGGTGCAAAACACTCAGCAGAGCCCTCTGCAACATGTAAAACACGATGAGAGATGTTTTCTGTGCAGGCACAGTTTCTCCATGCCAGACATAGTGGTAAAGCGTTTTGCAGTGATGTAGACCACAAAAGTCCCGACAGAGGAAGGTACGGATGTCCCCGGAGCTAAGCGCCGGTCCCGGGCACATTTCGGAAGAAGCCGCCGCACTGCAGTGCACTGTGACCGGCACAATCGCCTTGGCTCGAAGAAGCCGATTCTTCGCCTCCGGGAGCCGGAGAGACCTGTAGCTTCGGAAAGGTGAAGAATGAAGCTGCACAATACGGGGATAGTGTGCGCAGCTTGCAAACTGATAGAAAACAGTACCTTACAACTTTCCTACCTTTTCCAAACATATGACTATACGTTTGGAAGGTGTTTTCAACAACTTTATTTTCTTCGTGCAAAACACTCAGCAGAGCTCTGTGCAACATGTAAAACACGATGGGAGATGTTTTCTGTGCAGGCACAGTTTCTCCTTGCCTAACATAGCGGAAAAGCTTTTTAGCAGTGATGTAGACCACAAAAGTCCCGAAAGAAGCAGGTACGGATGTCCCCGGAGCTAAATGCCGGTCCCGGGCACATTTCGGAAGAAGCCGCCGCACTGGAGTGCACTGTGACCGGCACAATCGCCTTTGCGCGAAGAAGCCGATTCTTCGCCTCCGGGAGCCGGAGAGAGCGGCTGCTTTCAAAAGGTGAGGAATGAAGCTGCACAACACTGGGATAGTGTGCGCAGCTTGCAAACTGATAAAAAACACTACCTTACCACTTTCCTACCTTTTCCAAACACATGAATATTTGATGGGAAGGTGTTTTGGACAACTTTATTTTTCTTATGCAAAACATTCTGAAGAGGTCTCTAAACAAGTAAAACACGATAGGAGATGTTTTCTGTGCTGGCACAGTTTCTCCATGCCAGACATAGTGGAAAGGATTTTGGCAATGATATAGACCACAAAAGACGCTAAATACGAAATATGGAGCTCCCCGGAGGTAAGCGCCGGTCCCGGGCACATTTCGGAAGAAGCTGCCGCACTGGAGTGCACTGTGACCGGCACAATCGCCTTTGAGCGAAGAAGCCGCCTCTTCGTCTCCGGGAGCCAGAGAGAGCGGCTGCTTTCAAAAGGTGAAGAATGAAGCTGCACAACACTGGGATAGTGTGCGCAGCTTGCAAACTGATAGAAAACACAACCTTACCACTTTCCTACCTTTTCCAAACATATGAATATCCTGTTAGAAGGTGTTTTCAACAACTTTATTTTCTTCGTGCAAAACACTCAGCAGAGCTCTCTGCAACATGTAAAACATAATGGGAGATGTTTTCTGTGCAGGCACAGTTTCTACTTGCCAGACATAGTGGAAATGCTTTTAGTAGTGATGTAGTACACAAGAGACGCTAAAGTCGAATTACAGAGTTCCCCGGAGGTAAGCGCCGGTCCCGGGCACATTTCGGCAGATGCCGCCGCACTGCAGTGCACTGTGACCGGCACAATCGCCTTGGCTCGAAGAAGCCGATTCTTCGCCTCCGGGACCCGGAGAGACCTGTAGCTTCGGAAAGGTGGAAATGAAGCTGCACAATACGGGGATAGTGTGCGCAGCTTGCAAACTGATAGAAAACAGTACCTTACAAATTTCCTAACTTTTCCAAACATATGACTATACGTTTGGAAGGTGTTTTCAACAACTTTATTTTCTTCGTGCAAAACACTCAGCAGAGCTCTGTGCAACATGTAAAACACGATGGGAGATGTTTTCTGTGCAGGCACAGTTTCTCCTTGCCAGACATAGCGGAAAAGCTTTTTAGCAGTGATGTAGACCACAAAAGTCCCGAAAGAAGCAGGTACGGATGTCCCCGGAGCTAAATGCCGGTCCCGGGCACATTTCGGAAGAAGCCGCCGCACTGGAGTGCACTGTGACCGGCACAATCGCCTTTGCGCGAAGAAGCCGATTCTTCGCCTCCGGGAGCCGGAGAGAGCGGCTGCTTTCAAAAGGTGTAGAATGAAGCTGCACAACACTGGGATAGTGTGCGCAGCTTGCAAACTGATAGAAAACACTACCTTACACCTTCCTACCTTTTCCAAACACATGAACATTCGATTGGAAGGTGTTTTGGAAAACTTTCTTTTTCTTCGTGCAAAACACTCAGCAGAGCTCTCTGCAACATGTAAAACACCACGGGAGATGTTTTCTGTGCAGGCACAGTTTCTCATTACCAGACATAGTGGAAAAGCGTTTTGCAGTGATGTGGACCACAAAAGACGCTAAAGACGAAATATGGAGCTCCCCGGAGCTAAGCGCCGGTCCCGGGCACATTTCGGAAGAAGCCGCCGCACTGGAGTGCACTGTGACCGGCACAATCGCCTTTGCGCGAAGAAGTCGCTTCCTTGCCTCCGCGAACCAGACAGAGCGGCTGCTTCGGAAAGGTGGAAATGAAGCTGCACAACACTGGGATAGTGTGCGCAGCTTGCAAACTGATAGAAAACACTACCTTACCACTTTCCTACCTTTTCCAAGCACATGAAAATTCGGTTAGAAGGTGTTTTCAACAACTTTATTTTCTTCGTGCAAAACACTCAGCAGAGCTCTCTGCAACATGTAAAACACCACGGGAGATGTTTTCAGTGAGGCACAGTTTCTCATTACCAGACATAGTGGAAAAGCGTTTTGCAGTGATGTAGACCACAAAAGTCCCGAAAGACGCAGGTACGGATGTCCCCGCAGCTAAGCGCCGGTCCCGGGCACATTTCGGAAGAAGCCGCCGCACTGGAGTGCACTGTGACTGGCACAATCGCCTTTGCGCGAAGAAGCCGATTCTTCGCCTCCCGGAGCCGGAGAGAGCGGCTGCTTTCAAAAGGTGAAGAATGAAGCTGCACAAGACTGGGATAGTGTGCGCAGCTTGCAAACTGATAGAAAACAGTACCTTACCACTTTCCTACCATTTCCAAACACATGAACATTCGATTGGAAGGTGTTTTGAAAACCTTTTTTTTCTTCCTGCATAAACTTCTGCAGAGCTCTCTGCAACATGCAAATCACGATGGGAGATGTTTTCTGTGCTGGCACAGTTTCTCCTTGCCTAACATAGTGGAAAACCTTTCTGTATGATGTAGACCACAAAAGTCCCGACAGAGGAAGGTACGGATGTCCCCGGAGCTAAGCGCCGGTCCCGGGCACATTTCGGAAGAAGCCGCCGCACTGGAGTGCACTATGACCGGTACAATCGCCTTTGCGCGAAGAAGCCGATTCTTCGCCTCCGCGAGCCGGAGAGAGCGGCTGCTTTCAAAAGGTGAAGAATGAAGCTGCACAACACTGGGATAGTGTGCGCAGCTTGCAAACTGATAGAAAACAGTACCTTACCCCTTTCCTACCTTTTCCAAACACATGAATATCCTGTTGGAAGGTGTTTTGGACAACTTTCTTATTCTTGGTGCAAAACACTCAGCAGAGCCCTCTGCAACATGTAAAACACGATGAGAGATGTTTTCTGTGCAGGCACAGTTTCTCATTACCAGACATAGTGGAAAAGCGTTTTGCAGTGATGTAGACCACAAAAGACGCTAAAGACGAAATATGGAGCTCCCCGGAGCTAAGCGCCGGTCCCGGGCACATTTCGGAAGAAGCCGCCGCACTGGAGTGCACTGTGACCGGCACAATCGCCTTTGCGCGAAGAAGCCGATTCTTCGCCTCCGGCAGCCGGTCAGAGCGGCTGCTTCGGAAAGGTGGAATTGAAGCTGCACAACACCGGGATAGTGTGAGCAGTTTGCAAACTGATAAAAAACACTACCTTACCACTTTCCTACCTTTTCCAAACACATGAATATTTGATGGGAAGGTGTTTTGGACAACTTTATTTTTCTTATGCAAAACATTCTGAAGAGGTCTCTAAACAAGTAAAACACGATAGGAGATGTTTTCTGTGCTGGCACAGTTTCTCCATGCCAGACATAGTGGAAAGGATTTTGGCAATGATATAGACCACAAAAGACGCTAAATACGAAATATGGAGCTCCCCGGAGGTAAGCGCCGGTCCCGGGCACATTTCGGAAGAAGCTGCCGCACTGGAGTGCACTGTGACCGGCACAATCGCCTTTGAGCGAAGAAGCCGCCTCTTCGTCTCCGGGAGCCAGAGAGAGCGGCTGCTTTCAAAAGGTGAAGAATGAAGCTGCACAACACTGGGATAGTGTGCGCAGCTTGCAAACTGATAGAAAACACTACCTTACCACTTTCCTACCTTTTCCAAACATATGAATATCCTGTTAGAAGGTGTTTTCAACAACTTTATTTTCTTCGTGCAAAACACTCAGCAGAGCTCTCTGCAACATGTAAAACATAATGGGAGATGTTTTCTGTGCAGGCACAGTTTCTACTTGCCAGACATAGTGGAAATGCTTTTAGTAGTGATGTAGTACACAAGAGACGCTAAAGTCGAATTACAGAGTTCCCCGGAGGTAAGCGCCGGTCCCGGGCACATTTCGGCAGATGCCGCCGCACTGCAGTGCACTGTGACCGGCACAATCGCCTTGGCTCGAAGAAGCCGATTCTTCGCCTCCGGGAGCCGGAGAGACCTGTAGCTTCGGAAAGGTGGAAATGAAGCTGCACAATACGGGGATAGTGTGCGCAGCTTTCAAACTGATAGAAAACAGTACCTTACAAATTTCCTAACTTTTCCAAACATATGACTATACGTTTGGAAGGTGTTTTCAACAACTTTATTTTCTTCGTGCAAAACACTCAGCAGAGCTCTGTGCAACATGTAAAACACGATGGGAGATGTTTTCTGTGCAGGCACAGTTTCTCCTTGCCTAACATAGCGGAAAAGCTTTTTAGCAGTGATGTAGACCACAAAAGTCCCGAAAGAAGCAGGTACGGATGTCCCCGGAGCTAAATGCCGGTCCCGGGCACATTTCGGAAGAAGCCGCCGCACTGGAGTGCACTGTGACCGGCACAATCGCCTTTGCGCGAAGAAGCCGATTCTTCGCCTCCGGGAGCCGGAGAGAGCGGCTGCTTTCAAAAGGTGTAGAATGAAGCTGCACAACACTGGGATAGTGTGCGCAGCTTGCAAACTGATAGAAAACACTACCTTACACCTTCCTACCTTTTCCAAACACATGAACATTCGATTGGAAGGTGTTTTGGAAAACTTTCTTTTTCTTTGTGCAAAACACTCAGCAGAGCTCTCTGCAACATGTAAAACACCACGGGAGATGTTTTCTGTGCAGGCACAGTTTCTCATTACCAGACATAGTGGAAAAGCGTTTTGCAGTGATGTGGACCACAAAAGACGCTAAAGACGAAATATGGAGCTCCCCGGAGCTAAGCGCCGGTCCCGGGCACATTTCGGAAGAAGCCGCCGCACTGGAGTGCACTGTGACCGGCACAATCGCCTTTGCGCGAAGAAGTCGCTTCCTTGCCTCCGCGAACCAGACAGAGCGGCTGCTTCGGAAAGGTGGAAATGAAGCTGCACAACACTGGGATAGTGTGCGCAGCTTGCAAACTGATAGAAAACACTACCTTACCACTTTCCTACCTTTTCCAAGCACATGAAAATTCGGTTAGAAGGTGTTTTCAACAACTTTATTTTCTTCGTGCAAAACACTCAGCAGAGCTCTCTGCAACATGTAAAACACCACGGGAGATGTTTTCAGTGAGGCACAGTTTCTCATTACCAGACATAGTGGAAAAGCGTTTTGCAGTGATGTAGACCACAAAAGTCCCGAAAGACGCAGGTACGGATGTCCCCGCAGCTAAGCGCCGGTCCCGGGCACATTTCGGAAGAAGCCGCCGCACTGGAGTGCACTGTGACTGGCACAATCGCCTTTGCGCGAAGAAGCCGATTCTTCGCCTCCCGGAGCCAGAGAGAGCGGCTGCTTTCAAAAGGTGAAGAATGAAGCTGCACAACACTGGGATAGTGTGCGCAGCTTGCAAACTGATAGAAAACACTACCTTACCACTTTCCTACCTTTTCCAAACATATGAATATCCTGTTAGAAGGTGTTTTCAACAACTTTATTTTCTTCGTGCAAAACACTCAGCAGAGCTCTCTGCAACATGTAAAACATAATGGGAGATGTTTTCTGTGCAGGCACAGTTTCTACTTGCCAGACATAGTGGAAATGCTTTTAGTAGTGATGTAGTACACAAGAGACGCTAAAGTCGAATTACAGAGTTCCCCGGAGGTAAGCGCCGGTCCCGGGCACATTTCGGCAGATGCCGCCGCACTGCAGTGCACTGTGACCGGCACAATCGCCTTGGCTCGAAGAAGCCGATTCTTCGCCTCCGGGAGCCGGAGAGACCTGTAGCTTCGGAAAGGTGGAAATGAAGCTGCACAATACGGGGATAGTGTGCGCAGCTTGCAAACTGATAGAAAACAGTACCTTACAAATTTCCTAACTTTTCCAAACATATGACTATACGTTTGGAAGGTGTTTTCAACAACTTTATTTTCTTCGTGCAAAACACTCAGCAGAGCTCTGTGCAACATGTAAAACACGATGGGAGATGTTTTCTGTGCAGGCACAGTTTCTCCTTGCCAGACATAGCGGGAAAAGCTTTTTAGCAGTGATGTAGACCACAAAAGTCCCGAAAGAAGCAGGTACGGATGTCCCCGGAGCTAAATGCCGGTCCCGGGCACATTTCGGAAGAAGCCGCCGCACTGGAGTGCACTGTGACCGGCACAATCGCCTTTGCGCGAAGAAGCCGATTCTTCGCCTCCGGGAGCCGGAGAGAGCGGCTGCTTTCAAAAGGTGTAGAATGAAGCTGCACAACACTGGGATAGTGTGCGCAGCTTGCAAAGTGATAGAAAACACTACCTTACACCTTCCTACCTTTTCCAAACACATGAACATTCGATTGGAAGGTGTTTTGGAAAACTTTCTTTTTCTTCGTGCAAAACACTCAGCAGAGCTCTCTGCAACATGTAAAACACCACGGGAGATGTTTTCTGTGCAGGCACAGTTTCTCATTACCAGACATAGTGGAAAAGCGTTTTGCAGTGATGTGGACCACAAAAGACGCTAAAGACGAAATATGGAGCTCCCCGGAGCTAAGCGCCGGTCCCGGGCACATTTCGGAAGAAGCCGCCGCACTGGAGTGCACTGTGACCGGCACAATCGCCTTTGCGCGAAGAAGTCGCTTCCTTGCCTCCGCGAACCAGACAGAGCGGCTGCTTCGGAAAGGTGGAAATGAAGCTGCACAACACTGGGATAGTGTGCGCAGCTTGCAAACTGATAGAAAACACTACCTTACCACTTTCCTACCTTTTCCAAGCACATGAAAATTCGGTTAGAAGGTGTTTTCAACAACTTTATTTTCTTCGTGCAAAACACTCAGCAGAGCTCTCTGCAACATGTAAAACACCACGGGAGATGTTTTCAGTGAGGCACAGTTTCTCATTACCAGACATAGTGGAAAAGCGTTTTGCAGTGATGTAGACCACAAAAGTCCCGAAAGACGCAGGTACGGATGTCCCCGCAGCTAAGCGCCGGTCCCGGGCACATTTCGGAAGAAGCCGCCGCACTGGAGTGCACTGTGACTGGCACAATCGCCTTTGCGCGAAGAAGCCGATTCTTCGCCTCCCGGAGCCGGAGAGAGCGGCTGCTTTCAAAAGGTGAAGAATGAAGCTGCACAAGACTGGGATAGTGTGCGCAGCTTGCAAAGTGATAGAAAACAGTACCTTACCACTTTCCTACCATTTCCAAACACATGAACATTCGATTGGAAGGTGTTTTGAAAACCTTTTTTTTCTTCCTGCATAAACTTCTGCAGAGCTCTCTGCAACATGTAAATCACGATGGGAGATGTTTTCTGTGCTGGCACAGTTTCTCCTTGCCTAACATAGTGGAAAACCTTTCTGTATGATGTAGACCACAAAAGTCCCGACAGAGGAAGGTACGGATGTCCCCGGAGCTAAGCGCCGGTCCCGGGCACATTTCGGAAGAAGCCGCCGCACTGGAGTGCACTATGACCGGTACAATCGCCTTTGCGCGAAGAAGCCGATTCTTCGCCTCCGCGAGCCGGAGAGAGCGGCTGCTTTCAAAAGGTGAAGAATGAAGCTGCACAAGACTGGGATAGTGTGTGCAGCTTGCAAACTGATAGAAAACAGTACCTTACCCCTTTCCTACCTTTTCCAAACACATGAATATCCTGTTGGAAGGTGTTTTGGACAACTTTCTTATTCTTGGTGCAAAACACTCAGCAGAGCCCTCTGCAACATGTAAAACACGATGAGAGATGTTTTCTGTGCAGGCACAGTTTCTCCATGCCAGACATAGTGGTAAAGCGTTTTGCAGTGATGTAGACCACAAAAGACGCTAAAGTCGAAATAAGGAGTTCCCCGGAGCTAAGCGCCGGTCCCAGGCACATTTCGGAAGAAGACGCCGCACTGGAGTGCGCTGTGACCGGCACAATCGCCTTTGCGCGAAGAAGCCGATTCTTCGCCTCCGCGAGCCGGACAGAGCGGCTGCTTCGGAAGGTGAAGAATAAAGCACAACACGGGGATAGTGTGCGCTGCTTGCAAACTGATAGAAAACAGTACCTTACCACTTTCCTACCTTTTCCAAACACATGAACATTCGATTGGAAGATGTTTTTGAAAACTTTATTTTTCTTCTTGCAAAACATTCTGCAGAGGTCTCTGCAACATGTAAATCACGATGGGAGATGTTTTCTGTGCTGGCACAGTTTCTCCTTGCCTAACATAGTGGAAAACCTTTCTGTATGATGTAGACCACAAAAGTCCCGAAAGACCTAGGTACGAAGCTCCCCGGAGCTATGGCCCGATCCCGGGCACATTTCGGCAGATGCCGCCGCACTGGAGTGCACTATGACCGGCACAATCGCCTTGGCTCGAAGAAGCCGATTCTTCGCCTCCGGGAGCCGGAGAGACCAGTAGCTTCGGAAAGGTGAGAATGAAGCTGCACAACACTGGGATAGTGTGCGCAGCTTGCAAACTGATAGAAAACAGTACCTTACAACTTTCCTACCTTTTCCAAACACATGAATATCCTGTTGGAAGTTGTTTTGGACAACTTTCTTATTCTTGGTGCAAAACACTCAGCAGAGCTCTCTGCAACATGTAAAACACCATGAGAGATGTTTTCTGTGCAGGCACAGTTTCTCTATGCCAGACATAGTGGAAAAGCTTTTTGCAGTGATGTAGACTACAAAAGTCCCGAAAGAAGAAGGTACGGATGTCCCCGCAGCTAAGCGCCGGTCCCGGGCACATTTCGGAAGAAGCCGCCGCACTTTAGAGCATTGGCGCCAGTACAATCCCATTTGCTCGACGAAACCTCGTCTTCGCCTCCGGAAGCCGTAGGGAGCAGTAGCTTCGGAAAGGTGAGAATGAAGCTGCGCAACACTGGGATAGTCTGCGCAGGTTGCCAACTGATAGAAAACAGTACCTTACAACTCTCCTAGCTTTTCCAAACACATGAACATTCGGTTGGAAGGTGTTTTGGACATCTTTCTTTTTCTTCCTGCAAAACACTCTGCAGCCTTCTCTGCAACATGTACAACACCATGGGAGATGTTTTCAGCCCTGACCCAGATTCTCCTTGCCAGACATAGTGGAAAAACTTTTTGCGAAGCTGGAGAGGACAAGAAACGCTAAAGACGAAAGTATGGAGTTTTCCGTAGCTAAGAATGCATGAAAGCAAAAGACTGCCCTGTTCAAAAATGGCAATTAGGAGGACTCGGAAAAGTACAAATCAGCCAGCCTCTTTTTTATCCCCATGAAGTTGATGGGGCAGCTATTCCTGAAAGCCTTGCCTGGCATATGAAGGAGGACAAAGCAATGTACTCGGCGTGAATTTTCCTGGGGAATTTCATGCTGAACAACTTTTTCAACACCTCTGATGAATCAACTTGACTGGTAGATGAAGGGAATATTGTCTGCGTGGCCTTCAGGGAGGTTTTTCCATTTCTCTACATGGCTGCACACATACATACGGGAAGCAATAATGCAAAAGGGAGGGCACCAGTGTCTTTTAAGTGATGCTGTGTGAAAAGACAAGAGGCAGTGGGCACACACTGAAATACAGGAGATTGCCTATGAACATCACCAAATGATGTTTTACTGTGAGGGTGACTGAACCGCGGCACAGACTGCCCAGAAAGCTTCTGAAGCCTGGATCTTAGAAGACATTAAAAGTACACCCAGATAGAATCCCGGGCAAGAGGCTCTAGGTATCCTGCTTTAACAGGGGGGTTGGGCCTGGTGAGCCCCACTGAGCTCTACCACTCTCATTCATTCTGTGTAGTGAATTCTCTTCGAGATGCATTTCAAGCACTGGCATGACAAAGTTCTGTGCAGACAGAGATCCAAATGGACATGGGATCCATGTTCCTTAAGCAGTGTTCAAGAAGAATGTAAAACTCTGGGACAAGTGTCTCTTCCCTAACTGAATCCCTTTCATGGGAAAATTCCCAGCTATAGAAAGATCTTCTGATACGCATGCTTAGGACTGACACTGGCTGAGGAAATTTCCCCCTATGTGTATCTAAGACCAGTTAGGATCATCACCCAAGAGTTGTCAACATAGTCACAGAATGTCTATTGTAAAGAAGTGACAACTTCCATCAGAATGGCAAATATTGGTCCACAAAATGGATTAATGAATGGGAATTATTTCCTTGGGTTAAAAAGAAAAATAAAGAGTTGGTCTTTATTTATCAATTTAGTTGCAATATTGATAAGGGAAGAAAAAGACCTCAGTCCTGGACTTTCTCAACTCTAAGAAAGATTTTAAAAATTTCTTCTAGAAATCTATTATTATGACGAGATTATTCAAACAATTTTAGTCGGTAAAAAAGTCCCAGATTTGTCTAGTTTTGTTTCCAGGGAAAACGGCTGTGGTTTGTGTTTCCGGGCCTGGGGCTGGGAGTGGCCGGCTGGCTCCTGAAAATCCTCGATACGCAGGGTGGTTCCCAGATAAAAGGTGGCACCAGTGCCAAGTCGTGATGGTTTGATAATACAGAGTAGCTCCTGCAATCTGCCAGCAAGAAGCGGGGCGGCTGAATTTTGTTTCCAGGGAATGGGGTGGTGGTTTCTGTTTGGGGACCTGTGGCAGGCAGTGGCAGGCTGGCTCCTTAAAATCCACGATACGCAAGATGCTTCCAAAACAAAGGTGGCACAAGTGCCGAGTCGGGCTGGTTTGATAGAGCCAAGTGTCTCCTGCAATCTGCCAGCCAGAAGCGGGGTGGGTGAGTTTTGTTTGCCAGGGAAAAGGGCCATGGTTTGTTTTCCGGGGCCTGTGGCCTGGAATGGCCAGCTGGCTCCTTAAAATCCACGCCGCGCCGGAGGGTTCCCAGACCCAAGGGAGCACCAGTGCCAAGTCAGGCTGGTTTGATAGAGCCAAGTGGCTCCTGCAATCTGCCAGCCAGAAGATGGGCAGGTCAGTTTTACTTCCAGGGAAAAGGGCCGTAGTCTGTGTTTGGGGGCCTGTGGCTGGGAGTGGCCTGCTGCCTCCTTGAAAATCCACGATACGCAGGATGGTTCCCCGATGAAAGGTGGCACCAGTGCCAGGTCGGCCTGTTTTCATAGAGCCAAGTGTCTCCTGCAATCTGCCAGCCAGAAGATGGGCAGGTCAGTTTTACTTCCAGGGAAAAGGCCGTGGATTGTGCTGGGTGCCTGTGGATGGGAGTGGCCTGCTGGCTCCTGAAAATCCACGGTACGCAGGATGGTTCCCAGATGAAAGGTGGCACCAGTGCCGAGTCGGGCTGGTTTGATAGAGCCAAGTGGCTCCTGCAATCTGCCAGCCAGAAGATGGGCAGGTCAGTTTTACTTCCAGGGAAAAGGGCCGTAGTTTGTGTTTCGAGGCTTGTGGCTGGGAGTGGCCGGCTGGCAGCTTAAAATCCAGGCCGCGCTGGATGGTTCCCAGACCCAAGGGGGCACCAGTGCCGAGTCGGGTTGGTTTGATAGTAACAAGTGGCTCCTGCAATCTGCCAGCCAGAAGATGGGCAGGTCAGTTTTACTTCCAGGGAAACGGGCCGTAGTTTGTGTTTGGGGGCCTGTGGCTGGCAGTGGCCGGCTGGCTCCTGAAAATCCACGATATGCAGGATGGTTCCCAGATGAAAGGTGGCAGCAGTGCCGAGTCGGGCTGTTTTGATAGAGCCAAGTGGCTCCTGCAATCTGCCAGCCAGAAGATGGGCAGGTCAGTTTTACGTCCAGGGAAAAGGGCCGTAGTTTGTGTTTGGGGACCTGTGGCTGGGAGTGGCCGGCTGGCTCCTGAAAATCGACGTTACGGAGGATGGCTCCGAAATGAAAAATTTCACCCAGTGCCAAGTTGGGCTGCTTTGATAGTGCCAAGTGGCTCCTGCCGTCCGCCAACCCGAAGATGGGCAAGTCAGTTTTACTTAGAGGGAAAGGGCCATAGTTTTTGTTTGGGGGCCTGTGGCTGGGAGTGGCCTGCTGGCTCCTGAAAATCCATGATTCGCAGGATGGTTCCCAGACCCAAGGGGGCACCAGTGCCGAGTCAGGCTGGTTTGATAGTACCGAGTGGCTCCTGCAATCTGCCAGCCAGAAGGCGGGCCGCTGAGATTTTCTTCCAGGGAAAAGTGCCGTGGTATGTGTTTGGGTCCCTCTGGCTGGGAGTGGCCGGCTGGCTCCTGAAAATCCACGATACGCAGGATGATTCCCAGACCAATGGGGCACCAGTGCCGAGTCGGGCTGGTTTGATAGAGCCAAGTGGCTCCTGCAATCTGCCAACCAGAAGCGGTGCGGGTCAGTTTTGTTTGCCAGGGAAAAGGGCCGTGGTTTGTTTTCCGGGGCCTGTGGCCTGGAATGGCCGGCTGGCTCCTTAAAATCCACGATACGCAGGATGGCTCGCAAATGAAAAATGGCACCAGTGCCAAGTCGGGCTGGATTGATAGTACCAAGTGGCTCCTGCAATCTGCCAGCCAGAAGATGGGCAGGTCAGTTTTACTTCCAGGGAAAAGGGCCGTAGTTTGTGTTTGGGGGCCTGTGGCTGGCAGTGGCCGGCTGGCTCCTGAAAATCCACGATACGCAGGATGGCTCCCAGATGAAAGTTGGCACCAGTGCCGAGTCAGGCTGGTTTGATAGAGCCAAGTGGCTCCTGCAATCTGCCAGCCAGAAGCGGGGTGGGTGAGTTTTGTTTGCCAGGGAAAAGGGCCGTGGATTTTTTCCGGAGCCTGTTGCCTGGAATGGCCGGCTGGCTCCTTAAAATCCACGCCACGCAGGATGGTTCCCAGACCCAAGGGGGCACCAGTGCCGAGTAAGGCTGGTTTGATAGAGCCAAGTGGCTCCTGCAATCTGCCAGCCAGAAGATGGGCAGGTCAGTTTTACTTCCAGGGAAAAAGCCGTAGTCTGTGCTTGGGGCCTGTGGCTGGGAGTGTCCGGCTGACTCCTGAAAATCCACGATACGCAGGATGGTTCCCCGATGAAAGGTGGCACCAGTGCCGAGTCGGGCTTGTTTGATAGAGCCAAGTGGCTCCTGCAATCTGCCAGCCAGAAGATGGGCAGGTCAGTTTTACTTCCAGGGAAAAAGCCGTAGTTTGTGTTTGGGGGCCTGTGGCTGGGAACGGCCGCCTGGCTTCTTAAAATCCACGCCGCGCAGGATGGTTCCCAGACCCAAGTTGGAACCACTGCCAAGTCGGGCTGGTTTGATAGAGTCATGTGGCTCCTGCAATCTGCCAGCCAGAAGATGGGCAGGTCAGTTTTACTTCTGGGGAAGAGGGCCGTTAGTGTGTGTTTGGGGCCTGTGGCTGGGATTGGCCGGCTGGCTCCTGAAAATCCACGATACGCAGGATGATTCCCAGACCAAAGGGGCACCAGATCCGAGTCGGGCTGGTTTGATAGAGCCAAGGGTCTCCTGCAATCTGCCAGCCAGAAGCGGGGCGGGTCAGTTTTGTTTGCCAGGGAAAAGGGCCGTGGTTTGTTTTCCGGGGCCTGTGGCCTGGAGTGGCCGGCTATCTCCTGAAAATCCACAATACGCAGGATGGCTCGCAAATGAAAAATGGCACCAGTGCCAAGTCGGGCTGGATTGATAGTACCAAGTGGCTCCTGCAATCTGCCAGCCAGAAGATGGGCAGGTCAGTTTTACTTCCAGGGAAAAGGGCCGTAGTTTGTGTTTGGGGGCCTGTGGCTGGGAGTGGCCAGCTGGCTCCTGAAAATCCACGATACGCAGGATGGTTCCCAGATGAAAGGTGGCACCAGTGCCGAGTCGGGCTGGTTTGATAGAGCCAAGTGGCTCCTGCAATCTGCCAGCCAGAAGCGGGGTGGGTGAGATTTGTTTGCCAGGGAAAAGGGCCGTGGTTTTTTTTCCGGGGCCTGTGGCCGGGAATGGCCGGCTGGCTCCTTAAAATCCACGCCGCGCAGGATAGTTCCCAGACCCAAGGGGGCACCAGTGCCGAGTCAGGCTGGTTTGATAGAGCCAAGTGGCTCCTGCAATCTGCCAGCCAGAATATGGGCAGGTCAGTTTTACTTCCAGGAAAAAGGGCCGTAGTTTGTGTTTGGGGGCCTGTGGCTGGGAGTGGCCAGCTGGCTCCTGAAAATCCACGATACGCAGGATGGTTCCCAGATGAAAGGTGGCACCAGTGCCGAGTCGGGCTGTTTTGATAGAGCCAAGTGGCTCCTGCAATCTGCCCGCCAGAAGATGGGCAGGTCAGTTTTACTTCCAGGGAAAAGGGCTGGTAGTTTGTATTTGGGGGCCTGAGGCTCGGAGTGGCAGGCTGGCGGCTTAAAATCCACGCCGCGCAGGATGGTTCCCAGACCCAAGTTGGAACCACTGCCAAGTCGGGCTGGTTTGATTGTACCAAGTGGCTCCTGCAATCTGCCAGCCAGAAGATGAGCATGTCAGTTTTACTTCCAGGGAAAAGGGCCAGTAGTTTGTGTTTGGTGGCCTGAGGCTGGGAGTGGCCGGCTGGCTCCTGAAAATTCACGACACGCAGGATGGTTCCCCGATGAAAGGTGGCACCAGTGCCGAGTCGGGCTGCTTTTATAGAGCCAAGTGGCTCCCCCAATCTGCCAGCCAGGAGATGGGCAGGTCAGTTTTACGTCCAGGGAAAAGGGCCGTAGTTTTTGTTTGGGGGCCTGTGGCTGGGAGCGGCCAGCTGGCTCCTGAAAATTCACGATACGCAAGATGATTCCCACATGAAAGGAGGCACCAGTGCCGAGTCGGGCTGGTTTGATAGAGCCAAGTGGCTCCTGCAATCTGCCAGCCAGAAGATGGGCAGGTCAGTTTTACTTCCAGGGAAAAGGGCCGTGGTTTTTGTTTGGGGCCTCTGGCTGGGAGTGGCCTGCTGCCTCCTTGAAAATCCACGATACGCAGGATGGTTCCCCGATGAAAGGTGGCACCAGTGCCGAGTCGGCCTGTTTTCATAGAGCCAAGTGGCTCCTGCAATCTGCCAGCCAGAAGATGGGCAGGTCAGTTTTACTTCCAGGGAAAAGGCCGTGGATTTTGCTGGGTGCCTGTGGATGGGAGTGGCCGGCTGGCTCCTGAAAATCCACGATATGCAGGATGGTTCCCAGATGAAAGGTGGCAGCAGTGCCGAGTCGGGCTGGTTTGATAGAGCCAAGTGGCTCCTGCAATCTGCCAGCCAGAAGATGGGCAGGTCAGTTTTACTTCCAGGGAAAAGGGCCGTAGTTTGTGTTTCGAGGCTTGTGGCTGGGAGTGGCCGGCTGGCGGCTTAAAATCCAGGCCGCGCTGG
Source organism: Zonotrichia albicollis (assembly GCF_047830755.1). Lineage (NCBI taxonomy): Eukaryota > Metazoa > Chordata > Aves > Passeriformes > Passerellidae > Zonotrichia > Zonotrichia albicollis. The sequence continues at coordinate 550,109 of NW_027428351.1, read as the reverse complement.
ATGGTTCCCAGACCCAAGGGGGAACCAGTGCCGAGTCGGGTTGGTTTGATAGTACCAAGTGGCTCCTGCAATCTGCCAGCCAGAAGATGGGCAGGTCAGTTTTACTTCCAGGGAAAAGGGCCGTAGTTTGTGTTTGGGGGCCTGTGGCTGGGAGTGGCCGGCTGGGTCCTGAAAATCCACGATATGCAGGATGGTTCCCAGATGAAAGGTGGCAGCAGTGCCGAGTCAGGCTGTTTTGATAGAGCCAAGTGGCTCCTGCAATCTGCCAGCCAGAAGATGGGCAGGTCAGTTTTACTTCCAGGGAAAAAGGCCGTGGTTACTTTTAGGGGGCGTGTGGCTGGGAACGGCCGCCTGGCTTCTTAAAGTCCACGCCGCGTAGGATGGTTCCCAGACCCAAGTTGGAACCACTGCCAAGTCGGGCTGGTTTGATAGAGTCATGTGGCTCCTGCAATCTGCCAGCCAGAAGATGGGCAGGTCAGTTTTACTTCCCGGGAAAAGGGCCGTAGTTTGTGTTTGGGGACCTGTGGCTGGGAGTGGCCGGCTGGCTCCTGAAAATCGACGTTACGGAGGATGGCTCCGAAATGAAAAATTGCACCCAGTGCCAAGTTGGGCTGCTTTGATAGTGCCAAGTGGCTCCTGCCGTCCGCCAGCCAGAAGATGGGCAAGTCAGTTTTACTTAGAGGGAAAGGGCCATAGTTTTTGTTTGGGGGCCTGTGGCTGGGAGTGGCCGGCTGGCTCCTGAAAATCCACGATACGCAGGATGGTTCCCAGATGAAAGGTGGCACCAGTGCCGAGTCGGGCTGTTTTGATAGAGCCAAGTGTCTCCTGCAATCTGCCAGCCAGAAGATGGGCAGGTCATTTTTGCTTCCGGGGAAAAGGGCCGGTAGTGTGTGTTTGGGGGCCTGAGGCTGGGAGGGGCTGGCTGGCTCCTGAAAATCCACGATACGCAGGATGATTCCCAGACCAATGGGGCACCAGAGCCGAGTCGGGCTGGTTTGATAGAGCCAAGTGGCTCCTGCAATCTGCCAGCCAGAAGCGGGGCAGGTCAGTTTTGTTTGCCAGGGAAAAGGTCCGTGGTTTGTTTTCCGGGGCCTGTGGCCTGGAATGGCCGGCTGGCTCCTTAAAATCCACGATACACAGGATGGCTCCCAAATGAAAAACGGCGCCAGTGCCAAGTCGGGCTGTATAGGCAGTACCAAGTGGCTCCTGCAATCTGCCAGCCAGAAGATGGGCAGGTCAGTTTTACTTACAGGGAAAGTGCCATAGATTTTGTTTGGGGGCCTGTGGCTGTCAGTGGCCGGCTGGCACCTGAAAATCCACGATACGCAGGATGGTTCCCCGATGAAAGGTGGCACCAGTGCCGAGTCGGGCTTGTTTGATAGAGCCAAGTGGCTCCTGCAATCTGCCAGCCAGAAGATGGGCAGGTCAGTTTTACTTCCAGGGAAAAAGCCGTAGTTTGTGTTTGGGGGCCTGTGGCTGGGAACGGCCGCCTGGCTTCTTAAAATCCACGCCGCGCAGGATGGTTCCCAGACCCAAGTTGGAACCACTGCCAAGTCGGGCTGGTTTGATAGAGTCATGTGGCTCCTGCAATCTGCCAGCCAGAAGATGGGCAGGTCAGTTTTACTTCCGGGGAAGAGGGCCGTTAGTGTGTGTTTGGGGCCTGTGGCTGGGATTGGCCGGCTGGCTCCTGAAAATCCACGATACGCAGGATGATTCCCAGACCAAAGGGGCACCAGATCCGAGTCGGGCTGGTTTGATAGAGCCAAGGGTCTCCTGCAATCTGCCAGCCAGAAGCGGGGCGGGTCAGTTTTGTTTGCCAGGGAAAAGGGCCGTGGTTTGTTTTCCGGGGCCTGTGGCCTGGAGTGGCCGGCTATCTCCTGAAAATCCACAATACGCAGGATGGCTCGCAAATGAAAAATGGCACCAGTGCCAAGTCGGGCTGGATTGATAGTACCAAGTGGCTCCTGCAATCTGCCAGCCAGAAGATGGGCAGGTCAGTTTTACTTCCAGGGAAAAGGGCCGTAGTTTGTGTTTGGGGGCCTGTGGCTGGGAGTGGCCAGCTGGCTCCTGAAAATCCACGATACGCAGGATGGTTCCCAGATGAAAGGTGGCACCAGTGCCGAGTCGGGCTGGTTTGATAGAGCCAAGTGGCTCCTGCAATCTGCCAGCCAGAAGCGGGGTGGGTGAGATTTGTTTGCCAGGGAAAAGGGCCGTGGTTTTTTTTCCGGGGCCTGTGGCCGGGAATGGCCGGCTGGCTCCTTAAAATCCACGCCGCGCAGGATGGTTCCCAGACCCAAGGGGGCACCAGTGCCGAGTCAGGCTGGTTTGATAGAGCCAAGTGGCTCCTGCAATCTGCCAGTCAGAATATGGGCAGGTCAGTTTTACTTCCAGGAAAAAGGGCCGTAGTTTGTGTTTGGGGGCCTGTGGCTGGGAGTGGCCGGCTGGCTCCTGAAAATCCACGATACGCAGGATGGTTCCCAGATGAAAGGTGGCACCAGTGCCGAGTCGGGCTGTTTTGATAGAGCCAAGTGGCTCCTGCAATCTGCCCGCCAGAAGATGGGCAGGTCAGTTTTACTTCCAGGGAAAAGGGCTGGTAGTTTGTATTTGGGGGCCTGAGGCTCGGAGTGGCAGGCTGGCGGCTTAAAATCCACGCCGCGCAGGATGGTTCCCAGACCCAAGTTGGAACCACTGCCAAGTCGGGCTGGTTTGATTGTACCAAGTGGCTCCTGCAATCTGCCAGCCAGAAGATGAGCATGTCAGTTTTACTTCCAGGGAAAAGGGCCGGTAGTTTGTGTTTGGTGGCCTGAGGCTGGGAGTGGCCGGCTGGCTCCTGAAAATTCACGACACGCAGGATGGTTCCCCGATGAAAGGTGGCACCAGTGCCGAGTCGGGCTGCTTTTATAGAGCCAAGTGGCTCCCCCAATCTGCCAGCCAGGAGATGGGCAGGTCAGTTTTACGTCCAGGGAAAAGGGCCGTAGTTTGTGTTTGGGGGCCTGTGGCTGGGAGCGGCCAGCTGGCTCCTGAAAATTCACGATACGCAAGATGATTCCCACATGAAAGGAGGCACCAGTGCCGAGTCGGGCTGGTTTGATAGAGCCAAGGGTCTCCTGCAATCTGCCAGCCAGAAGCGGGGGGGGGGGGGTTTTGTTTGCCAGGGAAAAGGGCCGTGGTTTGTTTTCCGGGGCCTGTGGCCTGGAATGGCCGGATGGCTCCTTAAAATCCACTCCGCGCAGGATGGTTCCCAGACCCAAGGGGGCACCAGTGCCGAGTCAGGCTGGTTTGATAGAGCCAAGTGCCTCCTGCAATCTGCCAGCCAGAAGATGGGCAGGTCCGTTTTTCGTCCAGGCTAAAGGGCCGTAGTTTGTGTTTGGGAGCCTCTGTCTGGGAGTGGCTGGCTGGCTCCTTAAAATCTACGATACGCAGGTGGTTCTCCAATGAAAGGTGGCACCAGTGCCGAGTCGGGCTGGTTTGATAGAGCCAAGTGGCTCCTGCAATCTGCGAGCCAGAAGCGGGATGGGAGAGTTTCGTTTGCCAGGGAAAAGGGCCGTGGTTGTTTTCCGGGGCCTGTGGCCTGGAATGGCAGGCTGGCTCATTAAAATCCACGCCGCGCTGGATGGTTCCCAGATGAAAGGTGGCACCAGTGCCGAGTCGGGCTGTTTTGATAGAGCCAAGTTGCTCCTGCAATCTGCCAGCCAGAAGATGGGCAGGTCAGTTTTACTTCCAGGGAAAAGGGCCGTAGTTTGTGTTTGGGGACCTTGGCTGGCAGTGGCCCGCTGGCTCCTGAAAATCCACGATACGCAGGATGGTTCCCAGATGCAAGGTGGCACCAGTGCCAAGTCGGGATGTTTTGATAGAGCCAATTGGCTCCTGCAATCTGCCAGCCAGAAGCGGGGCGGGTCAGTTTTTTTTGCCAGGGAAAAGGGCCATGGTTTGTTTTCCGGGGCCTGTGGCCTGGAGTGGCCGGCTAGCTCCTGAAAATCCACAATACGCAGGATGGCTCCCAAATGAAAAATGGCACCAGTGCCAATTCGGGCTGGATTGATCGTACCAAGTGGCTCCTGCAATCTGCCAGCCAGAAGATGGGCAGGTCAGTTTTACTTCCAGGGAAAAGGGACGTAGTTTGTGTTTGGGGGCCTGTGGCTGGGAGTGGCCGGCTGGCTCCTGAAAATCCACGATACGCAGGATGGTTCCCCGATGAAAGGTGGCACCAGTGCCGAGTCGGGCAGGTTTGTTAGAGCCAAGTGGCTCCTGCAATCTGCCAGCCAGAAGCGGGGTGGGTGAGATTTGTTTGCCAGGGAAAAGGGCCGTGGTTTGTTTTCCGGGGCCTGTGGCCTGGAATGGCCGGCTGGCTCCTTAAAATCCACGATACGCAGGATGGCTCGCAAATGAAAAACGGCACCAGTGCCAAGTCGGGCTGGATTGATAGTACCAATTGGCTCCTGCAATCTGCCGGCCAGAAGATGGGCAGGTCAGTTTTACTTCCAGGGAAAAGGGCCGTAGTTTGTGTTTGGGGGCCTGTGGCTGGGAGTGGCCGGCTGGCTCCTGAAAATCCACGATACGCAGGATGGTTCCCAGATGAAAGGTGGCACCAGTGCCGAGTCGGGCTGTTTTGATAGAGCCATGTGGCTCCTGCAATCTGCCAGCCAGAAGATGGGCAGGTCAGTTTTACTTCCAGGGAAAAGGGCTGGTAGTTTGTATTTGGGGGCCTGAGGCTGGGATTGGCAGGCTGGCGGCTTAAAATCCACGCCGCGCAGGATGGTTCCCAGACCCAATTTGGAACCACTGCCAAGTCGGGCTGGTTTGATTGTACCAAGTGGCTCCTGCAATCTGCCAGCCAGAAGATGAGCAGGTCAGTTTTACTTCCAGGGAAAAGGGCCGGTAGTTTGTGTTTGGTGGCCTGTGGCTGGGAGTGGCCGGCTGGCTCCTTAAAATCCCCGCCGCGCTGGATGGTTCCCAGACCCAATTTGGAACCACTGCCAAGTCGGGCTGGTTTGATAGTACCAAGTGGCTCCTGCAATCTGCCAGCCAGAAGATGGGCAGGTCAGTTTTACTTCCAGGGAAAAGGGCCGTAGTTTGTGTTTGGGGTACTGTGGCTGGCAGTGGCCGGCTGGCTCCTGAAAATCCACGATACGCAGGATGGTTCCCAGATGGAAGGTGGCACCAGTGCCGAGTCGGGCTGGTTTGATAGAGCCAAGTGCCTCCTGCAATCTGCCAGCCAGAAGCAGGATGGGTGAGTTTTGTTTGCAAGAGGAAAAGGCCGTGGTTTTTTTTCCGGGGCCTGTGGCCGGGAATGGCCGGCTGGTTCCTTAAAATCCACGCCGCGCCGGATGGTTCCTAGATGAAAATTGGCACCAGTGCCGAGTCGGGCTGTTTTGATAGAGCCAAGTTGCTCCTGCAATCTGCCAGCCAGAAGATGGGCAGGTCAGTTTTACTTCCAGGGAAAAGGGCCGTAGTTTGTGTTTGGGCACCTTGGCTGGCAGTGGCCGGCTGGCTCCTGAAAATCCACGATACGCAGGATGGTTCCCAGATGAAAGGTGGCACCAGTGCCGAGTCGGGCTGGTTTGATAGAGCTACGTGTCTCCTGCAATCTGCCAGCCAGAAGCGGGGTGGGTGAGTTTTGTTTGCCAGAGAAAAAGGCCGTGGATTTTTTTCCGGGGCCTGTGGCCGGGAATGGCCGGCTGGTTCCTTAAAATCCACGCCGCCCCGGATGGTTCCCAGATGAAAGGTGGCACCAGTGCCGAGTCGGGCTGTTTTGATAGAGCCAAGTTGCTCCTGCAATCTGCCAGCCAGAAGATGGGCAGGTCAGTTTTACTTCCAGGGAAAAGGGCCGTAGTTTGTGTTTGGGGACCTTGGCTGGCAGTGGCCGGCTGGCTCCTGAAAATCCACGATACGCAGTATGGTTCCAAGATGAAAGGTGGCACCAGTGCCAAGTCGGGCTGGTTTGATACTACCAAGTGGCTCCAGCAATCTGCCAGCCAGAAGGCGGGCCGATGAGATTTTCTTCCAGGGAAAGGGGCCGTGGTATGTGTTTGGGGCCCTGTGGCGGAGAGTGGTCGGCTGGCTCCTGAAAATCGACGACACGCAGGATGGTTCCTAGATGAAAGGTGCACCAGTGCCGAGTCGGGCTGCTTTGATAGAGCCATGTGGCTCCTGCAATCTGCCAGCCAGAGGATGGGCAGGTCAGTTTTACTTCCAGGGAAAAGGGCTGGTAGTTTGTATTTGGGGGCCTGAGGCTGGGAGTGGCAGGCTGGCGGCTTAAAATCCACGCCGCGCAGGATGGTTCCCAGACCCAATTTGGAACCACTGCCAAGTCGGGCTGGTTTGATTGTAACAAGTGGCTCCTGCAATCTGCCAGCCAGAAGATGGGCAGGTCAGTTTTACTTCCAGGCTAAAGGGCCGTAGTTTGTGTTTGGGAGCCTCTGTCTGGGAGTGGCTGGCTGGCTCCTTAAAATCTACGATACGCAGGTGGTTCTCCAATGAAAGGTGGCACCAGTGCCGAGTCGGGCTGGTTTGATAGTGCCAAGTGGCTCCTGCAATCTGCCAGCCAGAAGCGGGATGGGTGAGTTTTGTTTGCCAGGGAAAAGGGCCGTGGTTGTTTTCCGGGGCCTGTGGCCTGGAATGGCAGGCTGGCTCATTAAAATCCACGCCGCGCTGGATGGTTCCCATATGAAAGGGGGAACCCGTGCGGAGTCGGGTTGGTTTCATAGTACCAAGTGGCTCCTGCAATCTGCCAGCCAGAAGATGGGCAGGTCAGTTTTACTTCCAGGGAAAAGTGCCGTAGTTTGTGTTTGGGGGCCTGTGGCTGGGAGTGGCCGGCTGGCTCCTGAAAATCGACGTTACGCAGGATGGCTCACAAATGAAAAATTGCACCAGTGCCAAGTCGGGCTGGTTTGATAGAGCAAAGTGGCTCCTGCAATCTGCCAGCCAGAAGATGGGCAGGTCAGTTTTACTTACAGGGAAAGTGCCATAGATTTTGTTTGGGGGCCTGTGGCTGTCAGTGGCCGGCTGGCACCTGAAAATCCACGATACGCAGGATGGTTCCCAGATGAAACGTGGCACCAGTGCCAAGTCAGGCTGTTTTGATAGAGCCAAGTGGCTCCTGCAATCTGCCAGCCAGAAGATGGGCAGGTCAGTTTTACTTCCAGGGAAAAGGGCCGTGGTTTGTTTTCTGGGGCCTGTGGCCTGGAATGGCCGGCTGGCTCCTTAAAATCCACGCCGCGCAGGATCATTCCCTGACCGAAGGGGGCAGCAGTTCCGAGAGATGCTGGTTTGATAGAGCCAAGTGGCTCCTGCAATCTGCCAGCCAGAAGTTGGGCGGGTGAGTTTTGTTTGCCAGGGAAAGGGGCCGTGGTTTGTGTTGGGGGCCTGTGGCTGGGAGTGGCCGGCTGGCTCCTGAAAATCCACGATACGCAGTATGCTACCCAGATGAAAGGTGGCACAAGTGCCAAGTCGGGCTGGTTTGATAGAGCCAAGTGGCTCCTGCAATCTGCCAGCCAGAAGATGGGCAGGTCAGTTTTACTTCCCGGGAAAAGGGCCGTAGTTTGTGTTTGGGGGCCTGTGGCTGGGAGTGGCCGGCTGGCTCCTGAAAATCCACGCCACGCAGCATGGTTCCCAGACCCAAGTGGGCACCAGTGCCAAGATGGGCTGGTTTGATAGAGCCAAGTGGCTCCTGCAATCTGCCAGCCAGAAGATGGGCAGGCCTGTTTTACTTCAAGGGAAAAGGGCCGTAGTTTGTGTTTGGGGACCGGTGGCTGGGAGTGGCAGGCTGGCTCCTGAAAATCCACGATACGCAAGAGGATTCCAAAAGAAAGGTGGCACCAGTGCCGAGTCGGGCTGGTTTGATAGAGCCATGTGGCTCCTGCAATCTGCCAGCCAGAAGATGGGCAGGTCAGTTTTACTTCCAGGGAAAAGGGCCGTAGTTTGTGTTTGGGGGCCTGTGGCTGGGAGAGGCCAACTGGCTCCTGAAAATCCACGATGCGCTAGATGCTTCCCAGATGAAAGGTGGCAGCAGTGCCGAGTCGGGCTTGTTTGATAGAGCCAAGTGGCTCCTGCAATCTGCCATCCAGAAGTGGGGTGGGAGAGTTTTTTTTGCCAGGGAAAAGGGCCGTGGTTTGTTTTCGGGGGCCTGTGGCTGGGAATGGCCGCCTGGCTCCTTAAAATCCACGCCGCGCAGGATGGTTCCCAGACCCAAGGGGGCACCAGTGCCGAGGCGGGTGTGTTTGATAGAGCCAAGTGGCGCCTGCAATCTGCCAGCCAGAAGATGGGCAGGTCAGTTTTACTTCCAGGGATTAGGGCCGTCGATTATTTTCCGGGGCCTGTGGCCGGGAATGGCCTGCTGGCTCCTTAAAATCCACGCCGCGCAGGATGGTTCCCAGACCCAAGGGGGCACCAGTGCCAAGTCAGGCTGGTTTGATAGAGCCAAGTGGCTCCTGCAATATGCCAGCCAGAAGATGGGCAGGTCAGTTTTACTTCCAGGGAAAAGGGCCGTAGTTTGTGTTTGGGCCCCTGAGGCTGGGAGTGGCTGGCTGGCTCCTGAATATCCACTATACGCAGGATGATTCCCAGACCCAAGTTGGCACCACTACCAAGTCAGGCTGGTTTGATAGAGCCAAGTGGCTCCTGCAATCTGCCAGCCAGAAGATGGGCAGGTCAGTTTTACTTCCAGGGAAAAGGGCCGTAGTTTGTGTTTGGGGGCCTGTGGCTGGGAGTGGCCGGCTGGCTCCTGAAAATCCACGATACGCAGGATGGTTCCCCGATGAAAGGTGGCACCAGTGCCGAGTCGGGCAGGTTTGTTAGAGCCAAGTGGCTCCTGCAATCTGCCAGCCAGAAGCGGGGTGGGTGAGATTTGTTTGCCAGGGAAAAGGGCCGTGGTTTGTTTTCCGGGGCCTGTGGCCTGGAATGGCCGGCTGGCTCCTTAAAATCCACGATACGCAGGATGGCTCGCAAATGAAAAACGGCACCAGTGCCAAGTCGGGCTGGATTGATAGTACCAATTGGCTCCTGCAATCTGCCGGCCAGAAGATGGGCAGGTCAGTTTTACTTCCAGGGAAAAGGGCTGGTAGTTTGTATTTGGGGGCCTGAGGCTGGGATTGGCAGGCTGGCGGCTTAAAATCCACGCCGCGCAGGATGGTTCCCAGACCCAATTTGGAACCACTGCCAAGTCGGGCTGGTTTGATTGTACCAAGTGGCTCCTGCAATCTGCCAGCCAGAAGATGAGCAGGTCAGTTTTACTTCCAGGGAAAAGGGCCGGTAGTTTGTGTTTGGTGGCCTGTGGCTGGGAGTGGCCGGCTGGCTCCTTAAAATCCCCGCCGCGCTGGATGGTTCCCAGACCCAATTTGGAACCACTGCCAAGTCGGGCTGGTTTGATAGTACCAAGTGGCTCCTGCAATCTGCCAGCCAGAAGATGGGCAGGTCAGTTTTACTTCCAGGGAAAAGGGCCGTAGTTTGTGTTTGGGGTACTGTGGCTGGCAGTGGCCGGCTGGCTCCTGAAAATCCACGATACGCAGGATGGTTCCCAGATGGAAGGTGGCACCAGTGCCGAGTCGGGCTGGTTTGATAGAGCCAAGTGCCTCCTGCAATCTGCCAGCCAGAAGCAGGATGGGTGAGTTTTGTTTGCAAGAGGAAAAGGCCGTGGTTTTTTTTCCGGGGCCTGTGGCCGGGAATGGCCGGCTGGTTCCTTAAAATCCACGCCGCGCCGGATGGTTCCTAGATGAAAATTGGCACCAGTGCCGAGTCGGGCTGTTTTGATAGAGCCAAGTTGCTCCTGCAATCTGCCAGCCAGAAGATGGGCAGGTCAGTTTTACTTCCAGGGAAAAGGGCCGTAGTTTGTGTTTGGGCACCTTGGCTGGCAGTGGCCGGCTGGCTCCTGAAAATCCACGATACGCAGGATGGTTCCCAGATGAAAGGTGGCACCAGTGCCGAGTCGGGCTGGTTTGATAGAGCCAAGTGGCTCCTGCAATCTGCCAGCCAGAAGCGGGGTGGGTGAGTTTTGTTTGCCAGAGAAAAAGGCCGTGGATTTTTTTCCGGGGCCTGTAGCCGGGAATGGCCGGCTGGTTCCTTAAAATCCACGCCGCCCCGGATGGTTCCCAGATGAAAGGTGGCACCAGTGCCGAGTCGGGCTGTTTTGATAGAGCCAAGTTGCTCCTGCAATCTGCCAGCCAGAAGATGGGCAGGTCAGTTTTACTTCCAGGGAAAAGGGCCGTACTTTGTGTTTGGGGACCTTGGCTGGCAGTGGCCGGCTGGCTCCTGAAAATCCACGATACGCAGTATGGTTCCAAGATGAAAGGTGGCACCAGTGCCAAGTCGGGCTGGTTTGATACAACCAAGTGGCTCCAGCAATCTGCCAGCCAGAAGGCGGGCCGATGAGATTTTCTTCCAGGGAAAAGGGCCGTGGTATGTGTTTGGGGCCCTGTGGCGGAGAGTGGTCGGCTGGCTCCTGAAAATCGACAACACGCAGGATGGTTCCTAGATGAAAGGTGCACCAGTGCCGAGTCGGGCTGCTTTGATAGAGCCATGTGGCTCCTGCAATCTGCCAGCCAGAGGATGGGCAGGTCAGTTTTACTTCCAGGGAAAAGGGCTGGTAGTTTGTATTTGGGGGCCTGAGGCTGGGAGTGGCAGGCTGGCGGCTTAAAATCCACGCCGCGCAGGATGGTTCCCAGACCCAATTTGGAACCACTGCCAAGTCGGGCTGGTTTGATTGTAACAAGTGGCTCCTGCAATCTGCCAGCCAGAAGATGGGCAGGTCAGTTTTACTTCCAGGCTAAAGGGCCGTAGTTTGTGTTTGGGAGCCTCTGTCTGGGAGTGGCTGGCTGGCTCCTTAAAATCTACGATACGCAGGTGGTTCTCCAATGAAAGGTGGCACCAGTGCCGAGTCGGGCTGGTTTGATAGTGCCAAGTGGCTCCTGCAATCTGCCAGCCAGAAGCGGGATGGGTGAGTTTTGTTTGCCAGGGAAAAGGGCCGTGGTTGTTTTCCGGGGCCTGTGGCCTGGAATGGCAGGCTGGCTCATTAAAATCCACGCCGCGCTGGATGGTTCCCATATGAAAGGGGGAACCCGTGCGGAGTCGGGTTGGTTTCATAGTACCAAGTGGCTCCTGCAATCTGCCAGCCAGAAGATGGGCAGGTCAGTTTTACTTCCAGGGAAAAGTGCCGTAGTTTGTGTTTGGGGGCCTGTGGCTGGGAGTGGCCGGCTGGCTCCTGAAAATCGACGTTACGCAGGATGGCTCACAAATGAAAAATTGCACCAGTGCCAAGTCGGGCTGGTTTGATAGAGCCAAGTGGCTCCTGCAATCTGCCAGCCAGAAGATGGGCAGGTCAGTTTTACTTACAGGGAAAGTGCCATAGATTTTGTTTGGGGGCCTGTGGCTGTCAGTGGCCGGCTGGCACCTGAAAATCCACGATACGCAGGATGGTTCCCAGATGAAAGGTGGCACCAGTGCCGTGTCGGGCTGGTTTGATAGAGCCAAGTGGCTCCTGCAATCTGCCAGCCAGAAGCAGGATGGGTGAGTTTTGTTTGCAAGAGGAAAAGGCCGTGGTTTTTTTTCCGGGGCCTGTGGCCGGGAATGGCCGGCTGGTTCCTTAAAATCCGCTCCGCGCCGGATGGTTCCCAGATGAAAGGTGGCACCAGTGCCGAGTCGGGCTGTTTTGATAGAGCCAAGTTGCTCCTGCAATCTGCCAGCCAGAAGATGGGCAGGTCAGTTTTACTTCCAGGGAAAAGGGCCGTAGTTTGTGTTTGGGCACCTTGGCTGGCAGTGGCCGGCTGGCTCCTGAAAATCCACGATACGCAGGATGGTTCCCAGATGAAACGTGGCACCAGTGCCAAGTCAGGCTGTTTTGATAGAGCCAAGTGGCTCCTGCAATCTGCCAGCCAGAAGATGGGCAGGTCAGTTTTACTTCCAGGGAAAAGGGCCGTGGTTTGTTTTCTGGGGCCTGTGGCCTGGAATGGCCGGCTGGCTCCTTAAAATCCACGCCGCGCAGGATCATTCCCTGACCGAAGGGGGCAGCAGTTCCGAGAGATGCTGGTTTGATAGAGCCAAGTGGCTCCTGCAATCTGCCAGCCAGAAGTTGGGCGGGTGAGTTTTGTTTGCCAGGGAAAGGGGCCGTGGTTTGTGTTGGGGGCCTGTGGCTGGGAGTGGCCGGCTGGCTCCTGAAAATCCACGATACGCAGTATGCTACCCAGATGAAAGGTGGCACAAGTGCCAAGTCGGGCTGGTTTGATAGAGCCAAGTGGCTCCTGCAATCTGCCAGCCAGAAGATGGGCAGGTCAGTTTTACTTCCCGGGAAAAGGGCCGTAGTTTGTGTTTGGGGGCCTGTGGCTGGGAGTGGCCGGCTGGCTCCTGAAAATCCACGCCACGCAGCATGGTTCCCAGACCCAAGTGGGCACCAGTGCCAAGACGGGCTGGTTTGATAGAGCCAAGTGGCTCCTGCAATCTGCCAGCCAGAAGATGGGCAGGCCTGTTTTACTTCAAGGGAAAAGGGCCGTAGTTTGTGTTTGGGGACCGGTGGCTGGGAGTGGCCGGCTGGCTCCTGAAAATCCACGATACGCAAGAGGATTCCAAAAGAAAGGTGGCACCAGTGCCGAGTCGGGCTGGTTTGATAGAGCCATGTGGCTCCTGCAATCTGCCAGCCAGAAGATGGGCAGGTCAGTTTTACTTCCAGGGAAAAGGGCCGTAGTTTGTGTTTGGGGGCCTGTGGCTGGGAGAGGCCAACTGGCTCCTGAAAATCCACGATGCGCTAGATGCTTCCCAGATGAAAGGTGGCAGCAGTGCCGAGTCGGGCTTGTTTGATAGAGCCAAGTGGCTCCTGCAATCTGCCATCCAGAAGTGGGGTGGGAGAGTTTTTTTTGCCAGGGAAAAGGGCCGTGGTTTGTTTTCGGGGGCCTGTGGCTGGGAATGGCCGCCTGGCTCCTTAAAATCCACGCCGCGCAGGATGGTTCCCAGACCCAAGGGGGCACCAGTGCCGAGGCGGGTGTGTTTGATAGAGCCAAGTGGCGCCTGCAATCTGCCAGCCAGAAGATGGGCAGGTCAGTTTTACTTCCAGGGATTAGGGCCGTCGATTATTTTCCGGGGCCTGTGGCCGGGAATGGCCTGCTGGCTCCTTAAAATCCACGCCGCGCAGGATGGTTCCCAGACCCAAGGGGGCACCAGTGCCGAGTCAGGCTGGTTTGATAGAGCCAAGTGGCTCCTGCAATATGCCAGCCAGAAGATGGGCAGGTCAGTTTTACTTCCAGGGAAAAGGGCCGTAGTTTGTGTTTGGGGGCCTGAGGCTGGGAGTGGCTGGCTGGCTCCTGAATATCCACTATACGCAGGATGATTCCCAGACCCAAGTTGGCACCACTACCAAGTCAGGCTGGTTTGATAGAGCCAAGTGGCTCCTGCAATCTGCCAGCCAGAAGATGGGCAGGTCAGTTTTACTTCCAGGGAAAAGGGCCGTAGTTTGTGTTTGGGGGCCTGAGGTTGGGAGTGGCCGGATGGCTCCTGAAAATCCACGATACGCAGGATGGTTCCCAGACCCAATTGGGCACCAGTGCCGAGTCGGGATGGTCCGATAGAGCCAAGTGGCTCCTGCAATCTGCCAGCCAGAAGCGGGTTGGGTGAGTTTTGTTTGCCAGGGAAAAAGGCCGTGGTTTTTTTCGGGGGCCTGTGGCTGGGAATGTCCGGCTACCTCCTTAAAATCCACGCCGCGCAGGATGTTTCCCAGACCCAAGGGGACACCAGTGCCGAGTCGGTCTGGTTTGATAGTACCAAGAGGCTCCTGCAATCTGCCAGCCAGAAGATGGGCAGGTCAGTTTTACTTCCCGGGAAAAGGGCCGTGGTTTTTGTTTGGGGCCTGTGGCTGGGAGTGGCCGGCTGGATCCTGAAAATCCACGATACGCAGTATGCTACCCAGATGAAAGGTGGCACAAGTGCCAAGTCGGGCTGGTTTGATAGAGCCAAGTGTCTCCTGCAATCTGCCAGCCAGTAGAAGGGCAGGTCAGTTTTACTTCCAGGGAAAAGGGCCGTAGTTTGTGTTTGGGGGCCTGTGGCTGGGAGTGGCCGGCTGGCTCCTGAATATCCACGATACGCCGGATGATTCCCAGACCCAATTTGGCTCCACTACCAAGTCAGGCTGGTTTGATAGAGCCAAGTGGCTCCTGCAATCTGCCAGCCAGAAGATGGGCAGGTCAGTTTTACTTACAGGGAGAAGGGCCGTAGTTTGTGTTTTGGGGCCTGAGGTTGGGAGTGGCCGGATGGCTCCTGAAAATCCACGATATGCAGGATGTTTCCCAGACCCAATTGGGCACCAGTGCCGAGTCGGGATGGTCTGGTAGAGCCAAGTGGCTCCTGCAATCTGCCAGCCAGAAGCGGGTTGGGTGAGTTTTGTTTGCCAGGGAAAAGGGCCGTGGTTTTTTTTCGGGGGCCTGTGGCTGGGAATGGCCGGCTACCTCCTTAAAATCCACGCCGCGCAGGATGTTTCCCAGACCCAAGGGGACACCAGTGCCGAGTCGGTCTGGTTTGATAGTACCAAGAGGCTCCTGCAATCTGCCAGCCAGAAGATGGGCAGGTCAGTTTTACTTCCAGGGAAAAGGGCCGTGGTTTTGTTTGGGGCCTGTGGCTGGGAGTGGCCGGCTGGATCCTGAAAATCCACGATACGCAGGATGGTTCCCAGATGAAAGGTAGCACCAGTGCCAAGTCGGGCTGGTTTCATAGAGCCGAGTGGCTCCTGCAATCTGGCAGCCAGAAGACGGGCCGGTCAGTTTTACTTCCAGGGAAAAGGGCCGTAGTTTGTGTTTGGGGGCCTGTGGCTGTGAGTGGCCGGCTGGCTCCTGAAAATCCACGATAGGCAGGATGGTTCCCAGATGAAAGGTGGCACCAGTGCCGAGTCGGGCTGGTTTGATAGAGCCATGTGACTCCTGCAATCTGCCAGCCAGAAGATGGGCAGGTCAGTTTTACTTCCAGGGAAAAGGGCCGTAGTTTGTGTTTGGGGCCCTGTGGCTGGGAGTGGCCGGCTGGCTCCTTCAAATCCACGCCGCGCATGATGGTTACCAGACCCAAGGTGGCACCAGTGCCGAGTTGGGCTGGTTTGATAGAGACATGTGGCTCCTGCAATCTGCCAGCCCGAAGCGGGGCAGGTGAGTTTTGTTTGCCGGGTAAAGGGCCGTGGTTTGTGTTGGGGTCCTGTGGCTGGGAGTGGCTGGCTGGATCCTGAATATCCACGATACGCAGGATGATTCCCAGACCCAAGTAGGCACCACTACCAAGTCGGGCTGGTTTGATAGAGCCAAGTGGTTCCTGCAATCTGCCAGCCAGAAGATGGCAGGTCAGTTTTACTTCCAGGGAAACAGGCCGAAGTTTGTGTTTAGGGGCCTGTGGCTGGGAATGGCCGGCTGGCTCCTGAAAATCCACCATACACAGGATGGTTCCCAGATGAATGGTGGCACCAGTGCCGTGTCAGGCTGGGTTGATAGAGCCAAGTGGCTCCTGCAATCTGTCAGCTAGAAGAGGAGCGGGTGAGTTTTGTTTGCCAGGGAAGAGGGCCATGGTTTGTGTTTGGGGCCTGTGGCTGGGAGTGGCCGGCTGGCTCCTGAAAATCCACGATTCGCAGGATGGTTCCCACATGAAAGGTAGCACCAGTGCCAAGTCGGGCTGGTTTCATAGAGCCAAGTGTCTCCTGCAATCTGCCAGCCAGAAGATGGGCAGGTCAGTTTTACTTCCAGTGAAAAGGGCCGTGGATTTTGTTTGGGGGTCTGTGGCTGGGAGTGGCCGGCTGGCTCCTGAAAATCCACGATACGCAGGATGGTTCCCAGATGAAAGGTGGCACCAGTGCCGAGTCGGGCTGGTTTGATAGAGCCAAGTGGCTCCTGCAATCTGCCAGCCAGAAGATGGGCAGGTCAGTTTTACTACCAGGGTAAAGGGCCGTAGTTTGTGTTTGGGGGCCTGTGGCTGGGAGTGGCCGGCTGGCTCCTGAAAATCCACGCCGTGCAGGATGGTTCTCAGATGAAAGGTGGCACCAGTGCCGAGTCGGGCTGGTTTGATAGAGCCAAGTGTCTCCTGCAATCTGCCAGCCAGTAGAAGGGCAGGTCAGTTTTACTTCCAGGGAAAAGGGCCGTAGTTTGTGTTTGGGGGCCTGTGGCTGGGAGTGGCTGGCTGGCTCCTGAAAATCCACGATACGCAGGATGATTCCCAGACCCAAGTTGGCACCACTACCAAGTCGGGCTGGTTTGATAGAGCCAAGTGGCTCCTGCAATCTGCCAGCCAGAAGACGGGCAGGTCAGTTTTACTTCCAGGGAAAAGGGCCGTAGTTTGTGTTTGGGGGCCTGAGTTTGGGAGTGGCCGGATGGCTCCTGAAAATCCACGATACGCAGGATGCTTCCCAGATGAAAGGTGGCAGCAGTGCCGAGTCGGGCTTGTTTGATAGAGCCAAGTGGCTCCTGCAATCTGCCAGCCAGAAGATGGGCAGGTCAGTTTTACGTCCAGGGAAAAGGGCCGTAGTTTGTGTTTGGGGACCGGCGGCTGGGACTGGCTGGCTGGCTCCTGAAAATCCACGATACACAGGATGGTTCCCAGATGAAGGGTGGCACCAGTGCCGTGTCAGGCTGGGTTTATAGAGCCAAGTGGCTCCTGCAATCTGCGAGCCAGAAGAGGGGTGGGTGAGTTTTGTTTGCCAGGGAAAAGGGCCGTAGTTTGTGTTTGGGGGCCTGTGGCTGGGAGTGGCTGGCTGGCTCCTGAAAATCCACGATACACAGGATGATTCCCAGACCCAAGTTGGCACCACTACCAAGTCGGGCTGGTTTGATAGAGCCAAGTGGCTCCTGCAATCTGCCAGCCAGAAGATGGGCAGGTCAGTTTTACTTCCAGGGATTAGGGCCGTAGTATGTGTTTGGGGGCCTGAGGTTGGGAGTGGCCGGATGGCTCCTGAAAATCCACGATACGCAGGATGCTTCCCAGATGAAAGGTGGCAGCAGTGCCGAGTCGGGCTTGTTTGATAGAGCCAAGTGGCTCCTGCAATCTGCCATCCAGAAGTGGGGTGGGAGAGTTTTTTTTGCTAGGGAAAAGGGCCGTGGTTTCTTTTCGGGGGCCTGTGGCTGGGAATGGCCGCCTGGCTCCTTAAAATCCACGCCGCGCAGGATGGTTCCCAGACCAAAGGGGGCACCAGTGCCGAGGCGGGTTGGTTTGATAGAGCCATGTGGCTCCTGCAATCTTCCAGCCAGAAGCGGGGCAGGTGAGCTTTGTTTGCCGGGGAATGGGCCGTGGTTTGTGTTGGGGGATTGTGGCTGGGAGTGGCTGGCTGGCTCCTGAATATCCACGATACGCAGGATGGTTCCCAGACCCAAGTTGGCACCACTACCAAGTCGGGCTGGTTTGATAGAGCCCAGTGGCTCCTGCAATCTGCCAGCCAGAAGATGGGCAGGTCAGTTTTACTTCCAGGGAAACGGGCCGTAGTTTGTGTTTGGGGGCCTGAGGTTGGGAGTGGCCGGATGGCTCCTGAAAATCCACGATACTCAGGATGGTTCTCAGATGAAAGGTGGCACCAGTGCCGAGTCGGGCTGGTTTGATAGAGCCATGTGGCTCCTGCAATCTGCCAGCCAGAAGATGGGCAGGTCAGTTTTACTTCCAGGGAAAAGGGCCGTGGATTATTTTCGGGGGCCTGTGGCTGGGAATGGCCGGCTACCTCCTTAAAATCCACGCCGCGCAGGATGGTTCCCAGACCCACGGGGGCACCAGTGCCGAGTCAGGCTGGTTTGATAGAGCCAAGTGGCTCCTGCAATATGCCAGCCAGAAGATGGGCAGGTCAGTTTTACGTCCAGGGAAAAGGGCCGTAGTCTGTGTTTGGGGACCGGTGGCTGGGAGTGGCTGGCTGGCTCCTGAAAATCCACCATACACAGGATGGTTCCCAGATGAAGGGTGGCACCAGTGCCGTGTCAGGCTGGGTTGATAGAGCCAAGTGGCTCCTGCAATCTGGCAGCCAGAAGAGAGGTGGGTGAGTTTGGTTTGCCAAGTAAAAGGGCCATGGTTTGTGTTGGGGGCCTGTGGCTGGGAGTGGCCGGCTGGCTCCTGAAAATCCACGATACGCAGTATGCTACCCAGATGAAAGGTGGCACAAGTGCCAAGTCGGGCTGGTTTGATAGAGCCAAGTGGCTCCTGCAATCTGCCAGCCAGAAGATGGGCAGGTCAGTTTTACTTCAAGGGAAAAGGGCCGTAGTTTGTGTTTGGGGACCGGTGGCTGGGAGTGGCCGGCTGTCTCCTGAAAATCCACGATACGCAAGATGCTTCCAAAAGAAAGGTGGCACCAGTGCCGAGTCGGGCTGGTTTGATAGAGCCATGTGGCTCCTGCAATCTGCCAGCCAGAAGATGGGCAGGTCAGTTTTACTTCAAGGGAAAAGGGCCGTAGTTTGTGTTTGGGGACCGGTGGCTGGGAGTGGCCGGCTGTCTCCTGAAAATCCACGATACGCAAGATGCTTCCAAAAGAAAGGTGGCACCAGTGCCGAGTCAGGCTGGTTTGATAGAGCCATGTGGCTCCTGCAATCTGCCAGCCAGAAGATGGGCAGGTCAGTTTTACTTCCAGGGAAAAGGGCCGTAGTTTGTGTTTGGGGGCCTGTGGCTGGGAGAGGCCAACTGGCTCCTGAAAATCCACGATGCGCTAGATGCTTCCCAGATGAAAGGTGGCAGCAGTGCCGAGTCGGGCTTGTTTGATAGAGCCAAGTGGCTCCTGCAATCTGCCATCCAGAAGTGGGGTGGGAGAGTTTTTTTTGCCAGGGAAAAGGGCCGTGGTTTGTTTTCGGGGGCCTGTGGCTGGGAATGGCCGCCTGGCTCCTTAAAATCCACGCCGCGCAGGATGGTTCCCAGACCCAAGGGGGCACCAGTGCCGAGGCGGGTGTGTTTGATAGAGCCAAGTGGCGCCTGCAATCTGCGAGCCAGAAGAGGGGCAGGTCAGTTTTACTTCCAGGGATTAGGGCCGTCGATTATTTTCCGGGGCCTGTGGCCGGGAATGGCCTGCTGGCTCCTTAAAATCCACGCCGCGCAGGATGGTTCCCAGACCCAAGGGGGCACCAGTGCCGAGTCAGGCTGGTTTGATAGAGCCAAGTGGCTCCTGCAATATGCCAGCCAGAAGATGGGCAGGTCAGTTTTACTTCCAGGGAAAAGGGCCGTAGTTTTTGTTTGGGGGCCTGAGGCTGGGAGTGGCTGGCTGGCTCCTGAATATCCACTATACGCAGGATGATTCCCAGACCCAAGTTGGCACCACTACCAAGTCAGGCTGGTTTGATAGAGCCAAGTGGCTCCTGCAATCTGCCAGCCAGAAGATGGGCAGGTCAGTTTTACTTCCAGGGAAAAGGGCCGTAGTTTGTGTTTGGGGGCCTGAGGTTGGGAGTGGCCGGATGGCTCCTGAAAATCCACGATACGCAGGATGGTTCCCAGACCCAATTGGGCACCAGTGCCGAGTCGGGATGGTCCGATAGAGCCAAGTGGCTCCTGCAATCTGCCAGCCAGAAGCGGGTTGGGTGAGTTTTGTTTGCCAGGGAAAAAGGCCGTGGTTTTTTTCGGGGGCCTGTGGCTGGGAATGTCCGGCTACCTCCTTAAAATCCACGCCGCGCAGGATGTTTCCCAGACCCAAGGGGACACCAGTGCCGAGTCGGTCTGGTTTGATAGTACCAAGAGGCTCCTGCAATCTGCCAGCCAGAAGATGGGCAGGTCAGTTTTACTTCCCGGGAAAAGGGCCGTGGTTTTTGTTTGGGGCCTGTGGCTGGGAGTGGCCGGCTGGATCCTGAAAATCCACGATACGCAGTATGCTACCCAGATGAAAGGTGGCACAAGTGCCAAGTCGGGCTGGTTTGATAGAGCCAAGTGTCTCCTGCAATCTGCCAGCCAGTAGAAGGGCAGGTCAGTTTTACTTCCAGGGAAAAGGGCCGTAGTTTGTGTTTGGGGGCCTGTGGCTGGGAGTGGCCGGCTGGCTCCTGAATATCCACGATACGCCGGATGATTCCCAGACCCAATTTGGCTCCACTACCAAGTCAGGCTGGTTTGATAGAGCCAAGTGGCTCCTGCAATCTGCCAGCCAGAAGATGGGCAGGTCAGTTTTACTTACAGGGAAAAGGGCCGTAGTTTTTGTTTTGGGGCCTGAGGTTGGGAGTGGCCGGATGGCTCCTGAAAATCCACGATATGCAGGATGTTTCCCAGACCCAATTGGGCACCAGTGCCGAGTCGGGATGGTCTGGTAGAGCCAAGTGGCTCCTGCAATCTGCCAGCCAGAAGCGGGTTGGGTGAGTTTTGTTTGCCAGGGAAAAGGGCCGTGGTTTTTTTTCGGGGGGCTGTGGCTGGGAATGGCCGGCTACCTCCTTAAAATCCACGCCGCGCAGGATGTTTCCCAGACCCAAGGGGACACCAGTGCCGAGTCGGTCTGGTTTGATAGTACCAAGAGGCTCCTGCAATCTGCCAGCCAGAAGATGGGCAGGTCAGTTTTACTTCCAGGGAAAAGGGCCGTGGTTTTGTTTGGGGCCTGTGGCTGGGAGTGGCCGGCTGGATCCTGAAAATCCACGATACGCAGGATGGTTCCCAGATGAAAGGTAGCACCAGTGCCAAGTCGGGCTGGTTTGATAGAGCCAAGTGGCTCCTGCAATCTGCCAGCCTGTAGAAGGGCAGGTCAGTTTTACTTCCAGGGAAAAGGGCCGTAGTTTGTGTTTGGGGGCCTGTGGCTGTGAGTGGCCGGCTGGCTCCTGAAAATCCACGATAGGCAGGATGGTTCCCAGATGAAAGGTGGCACCAGTGCCGAGTCGGGCTGGTTTGATAGAGCCATGTGGCTCCTGCAATCTGCCAGCCAGAAGATGGGCAGGTCAGTTTTACTTCCAGGGAAAAGGGCCGTAGTTTGTGTTTGGGGCCCTGTGGCTGGGAGTGGCCGGCTGGCTCCTTCAAATCCACGCCGCGCATGATGGTTACCAGACCCAAGGTGGCACCAGTGCCGAGTTGGGCTGGTTTGATAGAGACATGTGGCTCCTGCAATCTGCCAGCCTGAAGCGGGGCAGGTGAGTTTTGTTTGCCGGGTAAAGGGCCGTGGTTTGTGTTGGGGGCCTGTGGCTGGGAGTGGCTGGCTGGATCCTGAATATCCACGATACGCAGGATGATTCCCAGACCCAAGTAGGCACCACTACCAAGTCGGGCTGGTTTGATAGAGCCAAGTGGTTCCTGCAATCTGCCAGCCAGAAGATGGCAGGTCAGTTTTACTTCCAGGGAAACAGGCCGTAGTTTGTGTTTAGGGGCCTGTGGCTGGGAATGGCCGGCTGGCTCCTTAAAATCCACCATACACAGGATGGTTCCCAGATGAATGGTGGCACCAGTGCCGTGTCAGGCTGGGTTGATAGAGCCAAGTGGCTCCTGCAATCTGTCAGCTAGAAGAGGAGCGGGTGAGTTTTGTTTGCCAGGGAAGAGGGCCATGGTTTGTGTTTGGGGCCTGTGGCTGGGAGTGGCCGGCTGGCTCCTGAAAATCCACGATTCGCAGGATGGTTCCCACATGAAAGGTAGCACCAGTGCCAAGTCGGGCTGGTTTCATAGAGCCAAGTGTCTCCTGCAATCTGCCAGCCAGAAGATGGGCAGGTCAGTTTTACTTCGAGTGAAAAGGGCCGTGGATTTTGTTTGGGGGTCTGTGGCTGGGAGTGGCCGGCTGGCTCCTGAAAATCCACGATACGCAGGATGGTTCCCAGATGAAAGGTGGCACCAGTGCCGAGTCGGGCTGGTTTGATAGAGCCAAGTGGCTCCTGCAATCTGCCAGCCAGATGATGGGCAGGTCAGTTTTACTTCCAGGGTAAAGGGCCGTAGTTTGTGTTTGGGGGCCTGTGGCTGGGAGTGGCCGGCTGGCTCCTGAAAATCCACGCCGTGCAGGATGGTTCTCAGATGAAAGGTGGCACCACTACCAAGTCGGGCTGGTTTGATAGAGCCAAGTGGCTCCTGCAATCTGCCAGCCAGAAGACGGGCAGGTCAGTTTTACTTCCAGGGAAAAGGGCCGTAGTTTGTGTTTGGGGGCCTGAGGTTGGGTGTGGCCGGATGGCTCCTGAAAATCCACGATACGCAGGATGCTTCCCAGATGAAAGGTGGCAGCAGTGCCGAGTCGGGCTTGTTTGATAGAGCCAAGTGGCTCCTGCAATCTGCCAGCCAGAAGATGGGCAGGTCAGTTTTACGTCCAGGGAAAAGGGCCGTAGTTTGTGTTTGGGGACCGGCGGCTGGGACTGGCTGGCTGGCTCCTGAAAATCCACGATACACAGGATGGTTCCCAGATGAAGGGTGGCACCAGTGCCGTGTCAGGCTGGGTTTATAGAGCCAAGTGGCTCCTGCAATCTGCGAGCCAGAAGAGGGGTGGGTGAGTTTTGTTTGCCAGGGAAAAGGGCCGTAGTTTGTGTTTGGGGGCCTGTGGCTGGGAGTGGCTGGCTGGCTCCTGAAAATCCACGATACACAGGATGATTCCCAGACCCAAGTTGGCACCACTACCAAGTCGGGCTGGTTTGATAGAGCCAAGTGGCTCCTGCAATCTGCCAGCCAGAAGATGGGCAGGTCAGTTTTACTTCCAGGGAAAAGGGCCGTAGTATGTGTTTGGGGGCCTGAGGTTGGGAGTGGCCGGATGGCTCCTGAAAATCCACGATACGCAGGATGCTTCCCAGATGAAAGGTGGCAGCAGTGCCGAGTCGGGCTTGTTTGATAGAGCCAAGTGGCTCCTGCAATCTGCCATCCAGAAGTGGGGTGGGAGAGTTTTTTTTGCTAGGGAAAAGGGCCGTGGTTTCTTTTCGGGGGCCTGTGGCTGGGAATGGCCGCCTGGCTCCTTAAAATCCACGCCGCGCAGGATGGTTCCCAGACCAAAGGGGGCACCAGTGCCGAGGCGGGTTGGTTTCATAGAGCCATGTGGCTCCTGCAATCTTCCAGCCAGAAGCGGGGCAGGTGAGCTTTGTTTGCCGGGGAATGGGCCGTGGTTTGTGTTGGGGGATTGTGGCTGGGAGTGGCTGGCTGGCTCCTGAATATCCACGATACGCAGGATGGTTCCCAGACCCAAGTTGGCACCACTACCAAGTCGGGCTGGTTTGATAGAGCCCAGTGGCTCCTGCAATCTGCCAGCCAGAAGATGGGCAGGTCAGTTTTACTTCCAGGGAAACGGGCCGTAGTTTGTGTTTGGGGGCCTGAGGTTGGGAGTGGCCGGATGGCTCCTGAAAATCCACGATACGCAGGATGGTTCCCAGACCCAATTGGGCACCAGTGCCGAGTCGGGATGGTCTGGTAGAGCCAAGTGGCTCCTGCAATCTGCCAGCCAGAAGATGGGCAGGTCAGTTTTACTTCCAGGGAAAAGGACCGTGGTTTTTGTTTGGGCCCTGTGGCTGGGAGTGGCCGGCCGGCTCCTGAAAATCCACGATACTCAGGATGGTTCTCAGATGAAAGGTGGCACCAGTGCCGAGTCGGGCTGCTTGGATAGAGCCATGTGGCTCCTGCAATCTGCCAGCCAGAAGATGGGCAGGTCAGTTTTACTTCCAGGGAAAAGGGCCGTGGATTATTTTCGGGGGCCTGTGGCTGGGAATGGCCGGCTACCTCCTTAAAATCCACACCGCGCAGGATGGTTCCCAGACCCAAGGGGGCACCAGTGCCGAGTCAGGCTGGTTTGATAGAGCCAAGTGGCTCCTGCAATATGCCAGCCAGAAGATGGGCAGGTCAGTTTTACGTCCAGGGAAAAGGGCCGTAGTCTGTGTTTGGGGACCGGTGGCTGGGAGTGGCTGGCTGGCTCCTGAAAATCCACCATACACAGGATGGTTCCCAGATGAAGGGTGGCACCAGTGCCGTGTCAGGCTGGGTTGATAGAGCCAAGTGGCTCCTGCAATCTGGCAGCCAGAAGAGAGGTGGGTGAGTTTTGTTTGCCAAGTAAAAGGGCCATGGTTTGTGTTGGGGGCCTGTGGCTGGGAGTGGCCGGCTGGCTCCTGAAAATCCACGATACGCAGTATGCTACCCAGATGAAAGGTGGCACAAGTGCCAAGTCGGGCTGGTTTGATAGAGCCAAGTGGCTCCTGCAATCTGCCAGCCAGAAGATGGGCAGGTCAGTTTTACTTCAAGGGAAAAGGGCCGTAGTTTGTGTTTGGGGACCGGTGGCTGGGAGTGGCCGGCTGTCTCCTGAAAATCCACGATACGCAAGATGCTTCCAAAAGAAAGGTGGCACCAGTGCCGAGTCGGGCTGGTTTGATAGAGCCATGTGGCTCCTGCAATCTGCCAGCCAGAAGATGGGCAGGTCAGTTTTACTTCCAGGGAAAAGGGCCGTAGTTTGTGTTTGGGGGCCTGTGGCTGGGAGTGGCCAGCTGGCTCCTGAAAATCCACGATACGCAAGATGCTTCCCAGATGAAAGGTGGCAGCAGTGCCGAGTCGGGCTTGTTTGATAGAGCCAAGTGGCTCCTGCAATCTGCCATCCAGAAGTGGGGTGGGAGAGATTTTTTTGCGAGGGAAAAGGGCCGTGGTTTTTTTTCGGGGGCCTGTGGCTGGGAATGGCCGCCTGGCTCCTTAAAATCCACGCCGCGCAGGATGGTTCCCAGACCCAAGGGGGCACCAGTGCCGAGGCGGGTTGGTTTGATAGAGCCAAATGGCTCCTGCAATCTGCCAGCCAGAAGCGGGGTTAGTGAGCTTTGTTTGCCAGGGAATGGGCCGTGGTTTGTGTTGGGGGCCTGTGGCTGGGAGTGGCTGGCTGGCTCCTGAATATCCACGATACGCAGGATGATTCCCAGACCCAAGTTGGCACCACTACCAAGTCGGGCTGGTTTGATAGAGCCCAGTGGCTCCTGCAATCTGCCAGCCAGAAGATGGGCAGGTCAGTTTTACTTCCAGGGAAACGGGCCGTAGTTTGTGTTTGGGGGCCTGAGGTTGGGAGTGGCCGGATGGCTCCTGAAAATCCACGATACGCAGGATGGTTCCCAGACCCAATTGGGCACCAGTGCCGAGTCGGGATGGTCTGGTAGAGCCAAGTGGCTCCTGCAATCTGCCAGCCAGAAGATGGGCAGGTCAGTTTTACTTCCAGGGAAAAGGACCGTGGTTTTTGTTTGGGCCCTGTGGCTGGGAGTGGCCGGCTGGATCCTGAAAATCCACGATACTCAGGATGGTTCTCAGATGAAAGGTGGCACCAGTGCCGAGTCGGGCTGCTTTGATAGAGCCATGTGGCTCCTGCAATCTGCCAGCCAGAAGATGGGCAGGTCAGTTTTACTTCCAGGGAAAAGGGCCGTGGATTATTTTCCGGGGCCTGTGACCTGGAATGGCCTGCTGGGTCCTTAAAATCCACGCCGCGCAGGATGGTTCCCAGACCCAAGGGGGCACCAGTGCCGAGTCAGGCTGGTTTGATAGAGCCAAGTGGCTCCTGCAATATGCCAGCCAGAAGATGGGCAGGTCAGTTTTACGTCCAGGGAAAAGGGCCGTAGTTTGTGTTTGGGGACCGGTGGCTGGGAGTGGCCGGCTGGCTCCTGAAAATCCACCATACACAGGATGGTTCCCAGATGAAGGGTGGCACCAGTGCCGTGTCAGGCTGGGTTGATAGAGCCAAGTGGCTCCTGCAATCTGCCAGCCAGAAGCGGGGTTAGTGAGCTTTGTTTGCCAGGGAATGGGCCGTGGTTTGTGTTGGGGGCCTGTGGCTGGGAGTGGCTGGCTGGCTCCTGAATATCCACGATACGCAGGATGATTCCCAGACCCAAGTTGGCACCACTACCAAGTCGGGCTGGTTTGATAGAGCCCAGTGGCTCCTGCAATCTGCCAGCCAGAAGATGGGCAGGTCAGTTTTACTTCCAGGGAAACGGGCCGTAGTTTGTGTTTGGGGGCCTGAGGTTGGGAGTGGCCGGATGGCTCCTGAAAATCCACGATACGCAGGATGGTTCCCAGACCCAATTGGGCACCAGTGCCGAGTCGGGATGGTCTGGTAGAGCCAAGTGGCTCCTGCAATCTGCCAGCCAGAAGATGGGCAGGTCAGTTTTACTTCCAGGGAAAAGGACCGTGGTTTTTGTTTGGGCCCTGTGGCTGGGAGTGGCCGGCTGGATCCTGAAAATCCACGATACTCAGGATGGTTCTCAGATGAAAGGTGGCACCAGTGCCGAGTCGGGCTGCTTTGATAGAGCCATGTGGCTCCTGCAATCTGCCAGCCAGAAGATGGGCAGGTCAGTTTTACTTCCAGGGAAAAGGGCCGTGGATTATTTTCCGGGGCCTGTGACCTGGAATGGCCTGCTGGGTCCTTAAAATCCACGCCGCGCAGGATGGTTCCCAGACCCAAGGGGGCACCAGTGCCGAGTCAGGCTGGTTTGATAGAGCCAAGTGGCTCCTGCAATATGCCAGCCAGAAGATGGGCAGGTCAGTTTTACGTCCAGGGAAAAGGGCCGTAGTTTGTGTTTGGGGACCGGTGGCTGGGAGTGGCCGGCTGGCTCCTGAAAATCCACCATACACAGGATGGTTCCCAGATGAAGGGTGGCACCAGTGCCGTGTCAGGCTGGGTTGATAGAGCCAAGTGGCTCCTGCAATCTGCGAGCCAGAAGAGGGGCGGGTGAGTTTTGTTTGCCAGGGAAAAGGGCCATGGTTTGTGTTGGGGGCCTGTGGCTGGGAGTGGCCGGCTGGCTCCTGAAAATCCACGATACGCAGGATGGTTACCAGATGAAAGGTAGCACCAGTGCCAAGTCGGGCTGGTTTCATAGAGCCAAGTGTCTCCTGCAATCTGCCAGCCAGAAGATGGGCAGGTCAGTTTTACTTCCAGGGAAAAGGGCCGTAGTTTGTGTTTGGGGGCCTGTGGCTGGGAGTGGCTGGCTGGCTCCTGAATATCCACGATACGCAGGATGATTCCCAGACCCAAGTTGGCACCACTACCAAGTCGGGCTGGTTTGATAGAGCCAAGTGGCTCCTGCAATCTGCCAGCCAGAAGATGGGCAGGTCAGTTTTACTTCCAGGGAAACGGGCCGTAGTTTGTGTTTGGGGGCCTGAGGTTGGGAGTGGCCGGCTGGCTCCTGAAAATCCACGATACGCAGGATGGTTCCCAGACCCAATTGGGCACCAGTGCCGAGTCGGGATGGTCTGATAGACCCAAGTGGCTCCTGCAATCTGCCAGCCAGAAGCGGGTTGGGTGAGTTTGTTTGCCAGGGAAAAGGGCTGTGGTTTTTTTTCTGGGGCCTGTGGCTGGGAATGGCCGCCTGGCTCCTTAAAATCCACGCCGCGCAGGATGGTTCCCAGACCCAAGGGGGCACCAGTGCCGAGGCGGGTAGGTTTGATAGAGCCATGTGGCTCCTGCAATCTGCCAGCCAGAAGCGGGGCAGGTGAGCTTTGTTTGCAGTGGAATGGGCCGTGGTTTGTGTTGGGGGCCTGTGGGTGGGAGTGGCTGGCTGGCTCCTGAATATCCACGATACGCAGGATGATTCCCAGACCCAAGTTGGCACCACTACCAAGTCGGGCTGATTTGATAGAGCCAAGTGGCTCCTCCAATCTGCCAGCCAGAAGATGGGCAGGTCAGTTTTTCTTCCCGGGAAAAGGGCCGTAGTTTGTGTTTGGGGGCCTGTGGCTGGGAGTGGCCGGCTGGCTCCTGAAAATCCACGCCACGCAGCATGGTTCCCAGACCCAAGTGGGCACCAGTGCCAAGTCGGGCTGGTTTCATAGAGCCAAGTGGCTCCTGCAATCTGCCAGCCAGAAGATGGGCAGGTCAGTTTTACTTCTAGGGAAAAGGGCCGTAGTTTGTGTTTGGGGACCGGTGGCTGGGAGTGGCCGGCTGGCTCCTGAAAATCCACGATACGCAAGATGCTTCCAAAAGAACGGTGGCACCAGAGCCGAGTCGGGCTGGTATGATAGAGCCATGTGGCTCCTGCAATCTGCCAGCCAGAAGATGGGCAGGTCAGTTTTACTTCCAGGGAAAAGGGCCATAGTTTGTGTTTGGGGGCCTGTGGCTGGGAGTGGCCAACTGGCTCCTGAAAATCCACGATACGCAAGATGCTTCCCAGATGAAAGGTGGCAGCAGTGCCGAGTCGGGCTTGTTTGATAGAGCCAAGTGGCTCCTGCAATCTGCCATCCAGAAGCGGGTTGGGTGAGTTTTGTTTGCCAGGAAAATGGGCCGTGGTTTTTTTTGGGGGGCCTGTGGCTGGGAATGGCCGGCTACCTCCTTAATATCCACGCCGCGCAGGATGATTCCCAGACCCAAGGGGACACCAGTGCCGAGTCGGTCTGGTTTGATAGTACCAAGAGGCTCCTGCAATCTGCCAGCCAGTAGATGGGCAGGTCAGTTTTACTTCCAGGGAAAAGGGCCGTGGTTTTTGTTTGGGGCCTGTGGCTGGGAGTGGCCGGCTGGATCCTGAAAATCCACGATACGCTGGATGGTTCCCAGATGAAAGGTGGCACCAGTGCCGAGTCAGGCTGGTTTGATAGAGCCAAGTGGCTACTGCAATATGACAGCCAGAAGACGGGCAGGTCAGTTTTACTTCCAGGGAAACGGGCCGTAGTTTGTGTTTGGGGGCCTGAGGTTGGGAGTGGCCGGATGGCTCCTGAAAATCCACGATACGCAGGATGGTTCCCAGACCCAATTGGGCACCAGTGCCGAGTCGGGATGGTCTGGTAGAGCCAAGTGGCTCCTGCAATCTGCCAGCCAGAAGATGGGCAGGTCAGTTTTACTTCCAGGGAAAAGGACCGTGGTTTTTGTTTGGGCCCTGTGGCTGGGAGTGGCCGGCCGGCTCCTGAAAATCCACGATACTCAGGATGGTTCTCAGATGAAAGGTGGCACCAGTGCCGAGTCGGGCTGCTTGGATAGAGCCCAGTGGCTCCTGCAATCTGCCAGCCAGAAGATGGGCAGGTCAGTTTTACTTCCAGGGAAAAGGGCCGTGGATTATTTTCGGGGGCCTGTGGCTGGGAATGGCCGGCTACCTCCTTAAAATCCACGCCGCGCAGGATGGTTCCCAGACCCAAGGGGGCACCAGTGCCGAGTCAGGCTGGTTTGATAGAGCCAAGTGGCTCCTGCAATATGCCAGCCAGAAGATGGGCAGGTCAGTTTTACGTCCAGGGAAAAGGGCCGTAGTCTGTGTTTGGGGACCGGTGGCTGGGAGTGGCTGGCTGGCTCCTGAAAATCCACCATACACAGGATGGTTCCCAGATGAAGGGTGGCACCAGTGCCGTGTCAGGCTGGGTTGATAGAGCCAAGTGGCTCCTGCAATCTGGCAGCCAGAAGAGAGGTGGGTGAGTTTTGTTTGCCAAGTAAAAGGGCCATGGTTTGTGTTGGGGGCCTGTGGCTGGGAGTGGCCGGCTGGCTCCTGAAAATCCACGATACGCAGTATGCTACCCAGATGAAAGGTGGCACAAGTGCCAAGTCGGGCTGGTTTGATAGAGCCAAGTGGCTCCTGCAATCTGCCAGCCAGAAGATGGGCAGGTCAGTTTTACTTCAAGGGAAAAGGGCCGTAGTTTGTGTTTGGGGACCGGTGGCTGGGAGTGGCCGGCTGTCTCCTGAAAATCCACGATACGCAAGATGCTTCCAAAAGAAAGGTGGCACCAGTGCCGAGTCGGGCTGGTTTGATAGAGCCATGTGGCTCCTGCAATCTGCCAGCCAGAAGATGGGCAGGTCAGTTTTACTTCCAGGGAAAAGGGCCGTAGTTTGTGTTTGGGGGCCTGTGGCTGGGAGTGGCCAACTGGCTCCTGAAAATCCACGATACGCAAGATGCTTCCCAGATGAAAGGTGGCAGCAGTGCCGAGTCGGGCTTGTTTGATAGAGCCAAGTGGCTCCTGCAATCTGCCATCCAGAAGTGGGGTGGGAGAGATTTTTTTGCGAGGGAAAAGGGCCGTGGTTTTTTTTCGGGGGCCTGTGGCTGGGAATGGCCGCCTGGCTCCTTAAAATCCACGCCGCGCAGGATGGTTCCCAGACCCAAGGGGGCACCAGTGCCGAGGCGGGTTGGTTTGATAGAGCCAAGTGGCTCCTGCAATCTGCCAGCCAGAAGCGGGGTTAGTGAGCTTTGTTTGCCAGGGAATGGGCCGTGGTTTGTGTTGGGGGCCTGTGGCTGGGAGTGGCTGGCTGGCTCCTGAATATCCACGATACGCAGGATGATTCCCAGACCCAAGTTGGCACCACTACCAAGTCGGGCTGGTTTGATAGAGCCCAGTGGCTCCTGCAATCTGCCAGCCAGAAGATGGGCAGGTCAGTTTTACTTCCAGGGAAACGGGCCGTAGTTTGTGTTTGGGGGCCTGAGGTTGGGAGTGGCCGGATGGCTCCTGAAAATCCACGATACGCAGGATGGTTCCCAGACCCAATTGGGCACCAGTGCCGAGTCGGGATGGTCTGGTAGAGCCAAGTGGCTCCTGCAATCTGCCAGCCAGAAGATGGGCAGGTCAGTTTTACTTCCAGGGAAAAGGACCGTGGTTTTTGTTTGGGCCCTGTGGCTGGGAGTGGCCGGCTGGATCCTGAAAATCCACGATACTCAGGATGGTTCTCAGATGAAAGGTGGCACCAGTGCCGAGTCGGGCTGCTTTGATAGAGCCATGTGGCTCCTGCAATCTGCCAGCCAGAAGATGGGCAGGTCAGTTTTACTTCCAGGGAAAAGGGCCGTGGATTATTTTCCGGGGCCTGTGACCTGGAATGGCCTGCTGGGTCCTTAAAATCCACGCCGCGCAGGATGGTTCCCAGACCCAAGGGGGCACCAGTGCCGAGTCAGGCTGGTTTGATAGAGCCAAGTGGCTCCTGCAATATGCCAGCCAGAAGATGGGCAGGTCAGTTTTACGTCCAGGGAAAAGGGCCGTAGTTTGTGTTTGGGGACCGGTGGCTGGGAGTGGCCGGCTGGCTCCTGAAAATCCACCATACACAGGATGGTTCCCAGATGAAGGGTGGCACCAGTGCCGTGTCAGGCTGGGTTGATAGAGCCAAGTGGCTCCTGCAATCTGCGAGCCAGAAGAGGGGCGGGTGAGTTTTGTTTGCCAGGGAAAAGGGCCATGGTTTGTGTTGGGGGCCTGTGGCTGGGAGTGGCCGGCTGGCTCCTGAAAATCCACGATACGCAGGATGGTTACCAGATGAAAGGTAGCACCAGTGCCAAGTCGGGCTGGTTTCATAGAGCCAAGTGTCTCCTGCAATCTGCCAGCCAGAAGATGGGCAGGTCAGTTTTACTTCCAGGGAAAAGGGCCGTAGTTTGTGTTTGGGGGCCTGTGGCTGGGAGTGGCTGGCTGGCTCCTGAATATCCACGATACGCAGGATGATTCCCAGACCCAAGTTGGCACCACTACCAAGTCGGGCTGGTTTGATAGAGCCAAGTGGCTCCTGCAATCTGCCAGCCAGAAGATGGGCAGGTCAGTTTTACTTCCAGGGAAACGGGCCGTAGTTTGTGTTTGGGGGCCTGAGGTTGGGAGTGGCCGGCTGGCTCCTGAAAATCCACGATACGCAGGATGGTTCCCAGACCCAATTGGGCACCAGTGCCGAGTCGGGATGGTCTGATAGACCCAAGTGGCTCCTGCAATCTGCCAGCCAGAAGCGGGTTGGGTGAGTTTGTTTGCCAGGGAAAAGGGCTGTGGTTTTTTTTCTGGGGCCTGTGGCTGGGAATGGCCGCCTGGCTCCTTAAAATCCACGCCGCGCAGGATGGTTCCCAGACCCAAGGGGGCACCAGTGCCGAGGCGGGTAGGTTTGATAGAGCCATGTGGCTCCTGCAATCTGCCAGCCAGAAGCGGGGCAGGTGAGCTTTGTTTGCAGTGGAATGGGCCGTGGTTTGTGTTGGGGGCCTGTGGGTGGGAGTGGCTGGCTGGCTCCTGAATATCCACGATACGCAGGATGATTCCCAGACCCAAGTTGGCACCACTACCAAGTCGGGCTGATTTGATAGAGCCAAGTGGCTCCTCCAATCTGCCAGCCAGAAGATGGGCAGGTCAGTTTTTCTTCCCGGGAAAAGGGCCGTAGTTTGTGTTTGGGGGCCTGTGGCTGGGAGTGGCCGGCTGGCTCCTGAAAATCCACGCCACGCAGCATGGTTCCCAGACCCAAGTGGGCACCAGTGCCAAGTCGGGCTGGTTTCATAGAGCCAAGTGGCTCCTGCAATCTGCCAGCCAGAAGATGGGCAGGTCAGTTTTACTTCTAGGGAAAAGGGCCGTAGTTTGTGTTTGGGGACCGGTGGCTGGGAGTGGCCGGCTGGCTCCTGAAAATCCACGATACGCAAGATGCTTCCAAAAGAACGGTGGCACCAGAGCCGAGTCGGGCTGGTATGATAGAGCCATGTGGCTCCTGCAATCTGCCAGCCAGAAGATGGGCAGGTCAGTTTTACTTCCAGGGAAAAGGGCCGTAGTTTGTGTTTGGGGGCCTGTGGCTGGGAGTGGCCAACTGGCTCCTGAAAATCCACGATACGCAAGATGCTTCCCAGATGAAAGGTGGCAGCAGTGCCGAGTCGGGCTTGTTTGATAGAGCCAAGTGGCTCCTGCAATCTGCCATCCAGAAGCGGGTTGGGTGAGTTTTGTTTGCCAGGAAAATGGGCCGTGGTTTTTTTTGGGGGGCCTGTGGCTGGGAATGGCCGGCTACCTCCTTAATATCCACGCCGCGCAGGATGATTCCCAGACCCAAGGGGACACCAGTGCCGAGTCGGTCTGGTTTGATAGTACCAAGAGGCTCCTGCAATCTGCCAGCCAGTAGATGGGCAGGTCAGTTTTACTTCCAGGGAAAAGGGCCGTGGTTTTTGTTTGGGGCCTGTGGCTGGGAGTGGCCGGCTGGATCCTGAAAATCCACGATACGCTGGATGGTTCCCAGATGAAAGGTGGCACCAGTGCCGAGTCAGGCTGGTTTGATAGAGCCAAGTGGCTACTGCAATATGACAGCCAGAAGACGGGCAGGTCAGTTTTACTTCCAGGGAAACGGGCCGTAGTTTGTGTTTGGGGGCCTGAGGTTGGGAGTGGCCGGATGGCTCCTGAAAATCCACGATACGCAGGATGGTTCCCAGACCCAATTGGGCACCAGTGCCGAGTCGGGATGGTCTGGTAGAGCCAAGTGGCTCCTGCAATCTGCCAGCCAGAAGATGGGCAGGTCAGTTTTACTTCCAGGGAAAAGGACCGTGGTTTTTGTTTGGGCCCTGTGGCTGGGAGTGGCCGGCCGGCTCCTGAAAATCCACGATACTCAGGATGGTTCTCAGATGAAAGGTGGCACCAGTGCCGAGTCGGGCTGCTTGGATAGAGCCATGTGGCTCCTGCAATCTGCCAGCCAGAAGATGGGCAGGTCAGTTTTACTTCCAGGGAAAAGGGCCGTGGATTATTTTCGGGGGCCTGTGGCTGGGAATGGCCGGCTACCTCCTTAAAATCCACGCCGCGCAGGATGGTTCCCAGACCCAAGGGGGCACCAGTGCCGAGTCAGGCTGGTTTGATAGAGCCAAGTGGCTCCTGCAATATGCCAGCCAGAAGATGGGCAGGTCAGTTTTACGTCCAGGGAAAAGGGCCGTAGTCTGTGTTTGGGGACCGGTGGCTGGGAGTGGCTGGCTGGCTCCTGAAAATCCACCATACACAGGATGGTTCCCAGATGAAGGGTGGCACCAGTGCCGTGTCAGGCTGGGTTGATAGAGCCAAGTGGCTCCTGCAATCTGGCAGCCAGAAGAGAGGTGGGTGAGTTTTGTTTGCCAAGTAAAAGGGCCATGGTTTGTGTTGGGGGCCTGTGGCTGGGAGTGGCCGGCTGGCTCCTGAAAATCCACGATACGCAGTATGCTACCCAGATGAAAGGTGGCACAAGTGCCAAGTCGGGCTGGTTTGATAGAGCCAAGTGGCTCCTGCAATCTGCCAGCCAGAAGATGGGCAGGTCAGTTTTACTTCAAGGGAAAAGGGCCGTAGTTTGTGTTTGGGGACCGGTGGCTGGGAGTGGCCGGCTGTCTCCTGAAAATCCACGATACGCAAGATGCTTCCAAAAGAAAGGTGGCACCAGTGCCGAGTCGGGCTGGTTTGATAGAGCCATGTGGCTCCTGCAATCTGCCAGCCAGAAGATGGGCAGGTCAGTTTTACTTCCAGGGAAAAGGGCCGTAGTTTGTGTTTGGGGGCCTGTGGCTGGGAGTGGCCAACTGGCTCCTGAAAATCCACGATACGCAAGATGCTTCCCAGATGAAAGGTGGCAGCAGTGCCGAGTCGGGCTTGTTTGATAGAGCCAAGTGGCTCCTGCAATCTGCCATCCAGAAGTGGGGTGGGAGAGATTTTTTTGCGAGGGAAAAGGGCCGTGGTTTTTTTTCGGGGGCCTGTGGCTGGGAATGGCCGCCTGGCTCCTTAAAATCCACGCCGCGCAGGATGGTTCCCAGACCCAAGGGGGCACCAGTGCCGAGGCGGGTTGGTTTGATAGAGCCAAGTGGCTCCTGCAATCTGCCAGCCAGAAGCGGGGTTAGTGAGCTTTGTTTGCCAGGGAATGGGCCGTGGTTTGTGTTGGGGGCCTGTGGCTGGGAGTGGCTGGCTGGCTCCTGAATATCCACGATACGCAGGATGATTCCCAGACCCAAGTTGGCACCACTACCAAGTCGGGCTGGTTTGATAGAGCCCAGTGGCTCCTGCAATCTGCCAGCCAGAAGATGGGCAGGTCAGTTTTACTTCCAGGGAAAAGGACCGTGGTTTTTGTTTGGGCCCTGTGGCTGGGAGTGGCCGGATGGCTCCTGAAAATCCACGATACTCAGGATGGTTCTCAGATGAAAGGTGGCACCAGTGCCGAGTCGGGCTGCTTTGATAGAGCCATGTGGCTCCTGCAATCTGCCAGCCAGAAGATGGGCAGGTCAGTTTTACTTCCAGGGAAAAGGGCCGTGGATTATTTTCCGGGGCCTGTGACCTGGAATGGCCTGCTGGGTCCTTAAAATCCACGCCGCGCAGGATGGTTCCCAGACCCAAGGGGGCACCAGTGCCGAGTCAGGCTGGTTTGATAGAGCCAAGTGGCTCCTGCAATATGCCAGCCAGAAGATGGGCAGGTCAGTTTTACGTCCAGGGAAAAGGGCCGTAGTTTGTGTTTGGGGACCGGTGGCTGGGAGTGGCCGGCTGGCTCCTGAAAATCCACCATACACAGGATGGTTCCCAGATGAAGGGTGGCACCAGTGCCGTGTCAGGCTGGGTTGATAGAGCCAAGTGGCTCCTGCAATCTGCGAGCCAGAAGAGGGGCGGGTGAGTTTTGTTTGCCAGGGAAAAGGGCCATGGTTTGTGTTGGGGGCCTGTGGCTGGGAGTGGCCGGCTGGCTCCTGAAAATCCACGATACGCAGGATGGTTACCAGATGAAAGGTAGCACCAGTGCCAAGTCGGGCTGGTTTCATAGAGCCAAGTGTCTCCTGCAATCTGCCAGCCAGAAGATGGGCAGGTCAGTTTTACTTCCAGGGAAAAGGGCCGTAGTTTGTGTTTGGGGGCCTGTGGCTGGGAGTGGCTGGCTGGCTCCTGAATATCCACGATACGCAGGATGATTCCCAGACCCAAGTTGGCACCACTACCAAGTCGGGCTGGTTTGATAGAGCCAAGTGGCTCCTGCAATCTGCCAGCCAGAAGATGGGCAGGTCAGTTTTACTTCCAGGGAAACGGGCCGTAGTTTGTGTTTGGGGGCCTGAGGTTGGGAGTGGCCGGCTGGCTCCTGAAAATCCACGATACGCAGGATGGTTCCCAGACCCAATTGGGCACCAGTGCCGAGTCGGGATGGTCTGATAGACCCAAGTGGCTCCTGCAATCTGCCAGCCAGAAGCGGGTTGGGTGAGTTTGTTTGCCAGGGAAAAGGGCTGTGGTTTTTTTTCTGGGGCCTGTGGCTGGGAATGGCCGCCTGGCTCCTTAAAATCCACGCCGCGCAGGATGGTTCCCAGACCCAAGGGGGCACCAGTGCCGAGGCGGGTAGGTTTGATAGAGCCATGTGGCTCCTGCAATCTGCCAGCCAGAAGCGGGGCAGGTGAGCTTTGTTTGCAGTGGAATGGGCCGTGGTTTGTGTTGGGGGCCTGTGGGTGGGAGTGGCTGGCTGGCTCCTGAATATCCACGATACGCAGGATGATTCCCAGACCCAAGTTGGCACCACTACCAAGTCGGGCTGATTTGATAGAGCCAAGTGGCTCCTCCAATCTGCCAGCCAGAAGATGGGCAGGTCAGTTTTTCTTCCCGGGAAAAGGGCCGTAGTTTGTGTTTGGGGGCCTGTGGCTGGGAGTGGCCGGCTGGCTCCTGAAAATCCACGCCACGCAGCATGGTTCCCAGACCCAAGTGGGCACCAGTGCCAAGTCGGGCTGGTTTCATAGAGCCAAGTGGCTCCTGCAATCTGCCAGCCAGAAGATGGGCAGGTCAGTTTTACTTCTAGGGAAAAGGGCCGTAGTTTGTGTTTGGGGACCGGTGGCTGGGAGTGGCCGGCTGGCTCCTGAAAATCCACGATACGCAAGATGCTTCCAAAAGAACGGTGGCACCAGAGCCGAGTCGGGCTGGTATGATAGAGCCATGTGGCTCCTGCAATCTGCCAGCCAGAAGATGGGCAGGTCAGTTTTACTTCCAGGGAAAAGGGCCGTAGTTTGTGTTTGGGGGCCTGTGGCTGGGAGTGGCCAACTGGCTCCTGAAAATCCACGATACGCAAGATGCTTCCCAGATGAAAGGTGGCAGCAGTGCCGAGTCGGGCTTGTTTGATAGAGCCAAGTGGCTCCTGCAATCTGCCATCCAGAAGCGGGTTGGGTGAGTTTTGTTTGCCAGGAAAATGGGCCGTGGTTTTTTTTGGGGGGCCTGTGGCTGGGAATGGCCGGCTACCTCCTTAATATCCACGCCGCGCAGGATGATTCCCAGACCCAAGGGGACACCAGTGCCGAGTCGGTCTGGTTTGATAGTACCAAGAGGCTCCTGCAATCTGCCAGCCAGTAGATGGGCAGGTCAGTTTTACTTCCAGGGAAAAGGGCCGTGGTTTTTGTTTGGGGCCTGTGGCTGGGAGTGGCCGGCTGGATCCTGAAAATCCACGATACGCTGGATGGTTCCCAGATGAAAGGTGGCACCAGTGCCGAGTCAGGCTGGTTTGATAGAGCCAAGTGGCTACTGCAATATGACAGCCAGAAGACGGGCAGGTCAGTTTTACTTCCAGGGAAACGGGCCGTAGTTTGTGTTTGGGGGCCTGAGGTTGGGAGTGGCCGGATGGCTCCTGAAAATCCACGATACGCAGGATGGTTCCCAGACCCAATTGGGCACCAGTGCCGAGTCGGGATGGTCTGGTAGAGCCAAGTGGCTCCTGCAATCTGCCAGCCAGAAGATGGGCAGGTCAGTTTTACTTCCAGGGAAAAGGACCGTGGTTTTTGTTTGGGCCCTGTGGCTGGGAGTGGCCGGCCGGCTCCTGAAAATCCACGATACTCAGGATGGTTCTCAGATGAAAGGTGGCACCAGTGCCGAGTCGGGCTGCTTGGATAGAGCCCAGTGGCTCCTGCAATCTGCCAGCCAGAAGATGGGCAGGTCAGTTTTACTTCCAGGGAAAAGGGCCGTGGATTATTTTCGGGGGCCTGTGGCTGGGAATGGCCGGCTACCTCCTTAAAATCCACGCCGCGCAGGATGGTTCCCAGACCCAAGGGGGCACCAGTGCCGAGTCAGGCTGGTTTGATAGAGCCAAGTGGCTCCTGCAATATGCCAGCCAGAAGATGGGCAGGTCAGTTTTACGTCCAGGGAAAAGGGCCGTAGTCTGTGTTTGGGGACCGGTGGCTGGGAGTGGCTGGCTGGCTCCTGAAAATCCACCATACACAGGATGGTTCCCAGATGAAGGGTGGCACCAGTGCCGTGTCAGGCTGGGTTGATAGAGCCAAGTGGCTCCTGCAATCTGGCAGCCAGAAGAGAGGTGGGTGAGTTTTGTTTGCCAAGTAAAAGGGCCATGGTTTGTGTTGGGGGCCTGTGGCTGGGAGTGGCCGGCTGGCTCCTGAAAATCCACGATACGCAGTATGCTACCCAGATGAAAGGTGGCACAAGTGCCAAGTCGGGCTGGTTTGATAGAGCCAAGTGGCTCCTGCAATCTGCCAGCCAGAAGATGGGCAGGTCAGTTTTACTTCAAGGGAAAAGGGCCGTAGTTTGTGTTTGGGGACCGGTGGCTGGGAGTGGCCGGCTGTCTCCTGAAAATCCACGATACGCAAGATGCTTCCAAAAGAAAGGTGGCACCAGTGCCGAGTCGGGCTGGTTTGATAGAGCCATGTGGCTCCTGCAATCTGCCAGCCAGAAGATGGGCAGGTCAGTTTTACTTCCAGGGAAAAGGGCCGTAGTTTGTGTTTGGGGGCCTGTGGCTGGGAGTGGCCAACTGGCTCCTGAAAATCCACGATACGCAAGATGCTTCCCAGATGAAAGGTGGCAGCAGTGCCGAGTCGGGCTTGTTTGATAGAGCCAAGTGGCTCCTGCAATCTGCCATCCAGAAGTGGGGTGGGAGAGATTTTTTTGCGAGGGAAAAGGGCCGTGGTTTTTTTTCGGGGGCCTGTGGCTGGGAATGGCCGCCTGGCTCCTTAAAATCCACGCCGCGCAGGATGGTTCCCAGACCCAAGGGGGCACCAGTGCCGAGGCGGGTTGGTTTGATAGAGCCAAGTGGCTCCTGCAATCTGCCAGCCAGAAGCGGGGTTAGTGAGCTTTGTTTGCCAGGGAATGGGCCGTGGTTTGTGTTGGGGGCCTGTGGCTGGGAGTGGCTGGCTGGCTCCTGAATATCCACGATACGCAGGATGATTCCCAGACCCAAGTTGGCACCACTACCAAGTCGGGCTGGTTTGATAGAGCCCAGTGGCTCCTGCAATCTGCCAGCCAGAAGATGGGCAGGTCAGTTTTACTTCCAGGGAAACGGGCCGTAGTTT
Source organism: Zonotrichia albicollis (assembly GCF_047830755.1). Taxonomy (NCBI): domain Eukaryota; kingdom Metazoa; phylum Chordata; class Aves; order Passeriformes; family Passerellidae; genus Zonotrichia; species Zonotrichia albicollis. The sequence goes on along the minus strand of NW_027428351.1, from coordinate 511,431 downwards.
GTGTTTGGGGGCCTGAGGTTGGGAGTGGCCGGATGGCTCCTGAAAATCCACGATACGCAGGATGGTTCCCAGACCCAATTGGGCACCAGTGCCGAGTCGGGATGGTCTGGTAGAGCCAAGTGGCTCCTGCAATCTGCCAGCCAGAAGATGGGCAGGTCAGTTTTACTTCCAGGGAAAAGGACCGTGGTTTTTGTTTGGGCCCTGTGGCTGGGAGTAGCCGGCTGGCTCCTGAAAATCCACGATACTCCGGATGGTTCCCAGACCCAAGGGGGCACCAGTGCCGAGTCAGGCTGGTTTGATAGAGCCAAGTGGCTCCTGCAATATGCCAGCCAGAAGACGGGCAGGTCAGTTTTACTTCCAGGGAAAAGGGCCGTAGTTTGTGTTTGGGGACCGGTGGCTGGGAGTGGCCGGCTGGCTCCTGAAAATCCACCATACACAGGTCGGTTCCCAGATGAAGGGTGGCACCAGTGCCGTGTCAGGCTGGGTTGATAGAGCCAAGTGGCTCCTGCAATCTGCGAGCCAGAAGAGGGGTGGGTGAGTTTTGTTTGCCAGGGAAAAGGGCCATGGTTTGTGTTGGGGGCCTGTGGCTGGGAATGGCCGGCTGGCTCCTAAAAATCCACGATACGCAGGATGGTTACCAGATTTAAGGTAGCACCAGGGCCGAGTCGGGCTGGTTTGATAGAGCCAAGTGGCTCCTGCAATCTGCCAGCCAGAAGATGGGCAGGTCAGTTTTACTTCCAGGGTAAAGGGCCGTTGTTTTTGTTTGGGGGCCTGCGGCTGGGAGTGGCCGGCTGGCTCCTGAGAATCCACGCCCTGCAGGATGGTTCTCAGATGAAAGGTGGCACCAGTGCCGAGTCGGGCTGGTTTGATAGAGCCAAGTGGCTCCTGCAATCTGCCAGCCAGAAGATGGGCAGGTCAGTTTTACTTCCAGGGAAACGGGCCGTAGTTTGTGTTTGGGGGCCTGAGGTTGGGAGTGGCCGGATGGCTCCTGAAAATCCACGATACGCAGGATGGTTCCCAGACCCAATTGGGCACCAGTGCCGAGTCGGGATGGTCTGATAGAGCCAAGTGGCTCCTGCAATCTGCCAGCCAGAAGCGGGTTGGGTGAGTTTTGTTTGCCAGGGAAAAGGGCCGTGGTTTTTTTTCGGGGGCCTGTGGCTGGGAATGGCCAGCTACCTCCTTAAAATCCACGCCGCGCAGGATATCTCCCAGACCCAAGGGGACACCAGTGCCGAGTCGGTCTGGTTTGATAGTACCAAGAGGCTCCTGCAATCTGCCAGCCAGAAGATGGGCAGGTCAGTTTTACTTCCAGGGAAAAGGGCCGTGGTTTTTGTTTGGGGCCTGTGGCTGGGAGTGGCCGGCTGGATCCTGAAAATCCACGATACTCAGGATGGTTCCCAGATGAAAGGTGGCACCAGTGCCGAGTCAGGCTGGTTTGATAGAGCCAAGTGGCTCCTGCAATATGCCAGCCAGAAGATGGGCAGGTCAGTTTTACTTCCAGGGAAAAGGGCCGTAGTTTGTGTTTGGGGCCCTGTGGCTGGGAGTGGCCGGCTGGCTCCTTCAAATCCACGCCGCGCATGATGGTTACCAGACCCAAGGTGGCACCAGTGCCGAGTTAGGCTGGTTTGATAGAGCCAAGTGGCTCCTGCAATCTGTCAGCTAGAAGACGGGCGGGTGAGTTTTGTTTGCCGGGTAAAGGGCCGTGGTTTGTGTTGGGGGCCTGTGGCTGGGAGTGGCTGGCTGGATCCTGAATATCCACGATACTCAGGATGGTTCTCAGATGAAAGGTGGCACCAGTGCCGAGTCGGGCTGCTTTGATAGAGCCATGTGGCTCCTGCAATCTGCCAGCCAGAAGATGGGCAGGTCAGTTTTACTTCCAGGGAAAAGGGCCGTGGATTATTTTCCGGGGCCTGTGACCTGGAATGGCCTGCTGGGTCCTTAAAATCCACGCCGCGCAGGATGGTTCCCAGACCCAAGGGGGCACCAGTGCCGAGTCAGGCTGGTTTGATAGAGCCAAGTGGCTCCTGCAATATGCCAGCCAGAAGATGGGCAGGTCAGTTTTACGTCCAGGGAAAAGGGCCGTAGTTTGTGTTTGGGGACCGGTGGCTGGGAGTGGCCGGCTGGCTCCTGAAAATCCACCATACACAGGATGGTTCCCAGATGAAGGGTGGCACCAGTGCCGTGTCAGGCTGGGTTGATAGAGCCAAGTGGCTCCTGCAATCTGCGAGCCAGAAGAGGGGCGGGTGAGTTTTGTTTGCCAGGGAAAAGGGCCATGGTTTGTGTTGGGGGCCTGTGGCTGGGAGTGGCCGGCTGGCTCCTGAAAATCCACGATACGCAGGATGGTTACCAGATGAAAGGTAGCACCAGTGCCAAGTCGGGCTGGTTTCATAGAGCCAAGTGTCTCCTGCAATCTGCCAGCCAGAAGATGGGCAGGTCAGTTTTACTTCCAGGGAAAAGGGCCGTAGTTTGTGTTTGGGGGCCTGTGGCTGGGAGTGGCTGGCTGGCTCCTGAATATCCACGATACGCAGGATGATTCCCAGACCCAAGTTGGCACCACTACCAAGTCGGGCTGGTTTGATAGAGCCAAGTGGCTCCTGCAATCTGCCAGCCAGAAGATGGGCAGGTCAGTTTTACTTCCAGGGAAACGGGCCGTAGTTTGTGTTTGGGGGCCTGAGGTTGGGAGTGGCCGGCTGGCTCCTGAAAATCCACGATACGCAGGATGGTTCCCAGACCCAATTGGGCACCAGTGCCGAGTCGGGATGGTCTGATAGACCCAAGTGGCTCCTGCAATCTGCCAGCCAGAAGCGGGTTGGGTGAGTTTGTTTGCCAGGGAAAAGGGCTGTGGTTTTTTTTCTGGGGCCTGTGGCTGGGAATGGCCGCCTGGCTCCTTAAAATCCACGCCGCGCAGGATGGTTCCCAGACCCAAGGGGGCACCAGTGCCGAGGCGGGTAGGTTTGATAGAGCCATGTGGCTCCTGCAATCTGCCAGCCAGAAGCGGGGCAGGTGAGCTTTGTTTGCAGTGGAATGGGCCGTGGTTTGTGTTGGGGGCCTGTGGGTGGGAGTGGCTGGCTGGCTCCTGAATATCCACGATACGCAGGATGATTCCCAGACCCAAGTTGGCACCACTACCAAGTCGGGCTGATTTGATAGAGCCAAGTGGCTCCTCCAATCTGCCAGCCAGAAGATGGGCAGGTCAGTTTTTCTTCCCGGGAAAAGGGCCGTAGTTTGTGTTTGGGGGCCTGTGGCTGGGAGTGGCCGGCTGGCTCCTGAAAATCCACGCCACGCAGCATGGTTCCCAGACCCAAGTGGGCACCAGTGCCAAGTCGGGCTGGTTTCATAGAGCCAAGTGGCTCCTGCAATCTGCCAGCCAGAAGATGGGCAGGTCAGTTTTACTTCTAGGGAAAAGGGCCGTAGTTTGTGTTTGGGGACCGGTGGCTGGGAGTGGCCGGCTGGCTCCTGAAAATCCACGATACGCAAGATGCTTCCAAAAGAACGGTGGCACCAGAGCCGAGTCGGGCTGGTATGATAGAGCCATGTGGCTCCTGCAATCTGCCAGCCAGAAGATGGGCAGGTCAGTTTTACTTCCAGGGAAAAGGGCCGTAGTTTGTGTTTGGGGGCCTGTGGCTGGGAGTGGCCAACTGGCTCCTGAAAATCCACGATACGCAAGATGCTTCCCAGATGAAAGGTGGCAGCAGTGCCGAGTCGGGCTTGTTTGATAGAGCCAAGTGGCTCCTGCAATCTGCCATCCAGAAGCGGGTTGGGTGAGTTTTGTTTGCCAGGAAAATGGGCCGTGGTTTTTTTTGGGGGGCCTGTGGCTGGGAATGGCCGGCTACCTCCTTAATATCCACGCCGCGCAGGATGATTCCCAGACCCAAGGGGACACCAGTGCCGAGTCGGTCTGGTTTGATAGTACCAAGAGGCTCCTGCAATCTGCCAGCCAGTAGATGGGCAGGTCAGTTTTACTTCCAGGGAAAAGGGCCGTGGTTTTTGTTTGGGGCCTGTGGCTGGGAGTGGCCGGCTGGATCCTGAAAATCCACGATACGCTGGATGGTTCTCAGATGAAAGGTGGCACCAGTGCCGAGTCGGGCTGCTTGGATAGAGCCCAGTGGCTCCTGCAATCTGCCAGCCAGAAGATGGGCAGGTCAGTTTTACTTCCAGGGAAAAGGGCCGTGGATTATTTTCGGGGGCCTGTGGCTGGGAATGGCCGGCTACCTCCTTAAAATCCACGCCGCGCAGGATGGTTCCCAGACCCAAGGGGGCACCAGTGCCGAGTCAGGCTGGTTTGATAGAGCCAAGTGGCTCCTGCAATATGCCAGCCAGAAGATGGGCAGGTCAGTTTTACGTCCAGGGAAAAGGGCCGTAGTCTGTGTTTGGGGACCGGTGGCTGGGAGTGGCTGGCTGGCTCCTGAAAATCCACCATACACAGGATGGTTCCCAGATGAAGGGTGGCACCAGTGCCGTGTCAGGCTGGGTTGATAGAGCCAAGTGGCTCCTGCAATCTGGCAGCCAGAAGAGAGGTGGGTGAGTTTTGTTTGCCAAGTAAAAGGGCCATGGTTTGTGTTGGGGGCCTGTGGCTGGGAGTGGCCGGCTGGCTCCTGAAAATCCACGATACGCAGTATGCTACCCAGATGAAAGGTGGCACAAGTGCCAAGTCGGGCTGGTTTGATAGAGCCAAGTGGCTCCTGCAATCTGCCAGCCAGAAGATGGGCAGGTCAGTTTTACTTCAAGGGAAAAGGGCCGTAGTTTGTGTTTGGGGACCGGTGGCTGGGAGTGGCCGGCTGTCTCCTGAAAATCCACGATACGCAAGATGCTTCCAAAAGAAAGGTGGCACCAGTGCCGAGTCGGGCTGGTTTGATAGAGCCATGTGGCTCCTGCAATCTGCCAGCCAGAAGATGGGCAGGTCAGTTTTACTTCCAGGGAAAAGGGCCGTAGTTTGTGTTTGGGGGCCTGTGGCTGGGAGTGGCCAACTGGCTCCTGAAAATCCACGATACGCAAGATGCTTCCCAGATGAAAGGTGGCAGCAGTGCCGAGTCGGGCTTGTTTGATAGAGCCAAGTGGCTCCTGCAATCTGCCATCCAGAAGTGGGGTGGGAGAGATTTTTTTGCGAGGGAAAAGGGCCGTGGTTTTTTTTCGGGGGCCTGTGGCTGGGAATGGCCGCCTGGCTCCTTAAAATCCACGCCGCGCAGGATGGTTCCCAGACCCAAGGGGGCACCAGTGCCGAGGCGGGTTGGTTTGATAGAGCCAAGTGGCTCCTGCAATCTGCCAGCCAGAAGCGGGGTTAGTGAGCTTTGTTTGCCAGGGAATGGGCCGTGGTTTGTGTTGGGGGCCTGTGGCTGGGAGTGGCTGGCTGGCTCCTGAATATCCACGATACGCAGGATGATTCCCAGACCCAAGTTGGCACCACTACCAAGTCGGGCTGGTTTGATAGAGCCCAGTGGCTCCTGCAATCTGCCAGCCAGAAGATGGGCAGGTCAGTTTTACTTCCAGGGAAACGGGCCGTAGTTTGTGTTTGGGGGCCTGAGGTTGGGAGTGGCCGGATGGCTCCTGAAAATCCACGATACGCAGGATGGTTCCCAGACCCAATTGGGCACCAGTGCCGAGTCGGGATGGTCTGGTAGAGCCAAGTGGCTCCTGCAATCTGCCAGCCAGAAGATGGGCAGGTCAGTTTTACTTCCAGGGAAAAGGACCGTGGTTTTTGTTTGGGCCCTGTGGCTGGGAGTAGCCGGCTGGCTCCTGAAAATCCACGATACTCCGGATGGTTCCCAGACCCAAGGGGGCACCAGTGCCGAGTCAGGCTGGTTTGATAGAGCCAAGTGGCTCCTGCAATATGCCAGCCAGAAGACGGGCAGGTCAGTTTTACTTCCAGGGAAAAGGGCCGTAGTTTGTGTTTGGGGACCGGTGGCTGGGAGTGGCCGGCTGGCTCCTGAAAATCCACCATACACAGGTCGGTTCCCAGATGAAGGGTGGCACCAGTGCCGTGTCAGGCTGGGTTGATAGAGCCAAGTGGCTCCTGCAATCTGCGAGCCAGAAGAGGGGTGGGTGAGTTTTGTTTGCCAGGGAAAAGGGCCATGGTTTGTGTTGGGGGCCTGTGGCTGGGAATGGCCGGCTGGCTCCTAAAAATCCACGATACGCAGGATGGTTACCAGATTTAAGGTAGCACCAGGGCCGAGTCGGGCTGGTTTGATAGAGCCAAGTGGCTCCTGCAATCTGCCAGCCAGAAGATGGGCAGGTCAGTTTTACTTCCAGGGTAAAGGGCCGTTGTTTTTGTTTGGGGGCCTGCGGCTGGGAGTGGCCGGCTGGCTCCTGAGAATCCACGCCCTGCAGGATGGTTCTCAGATGAAAGGTGGCACCAGTGCCGAGTCGGGCTGGTTTGATAGAGCCAAGTGGCTCCTGCAATCTGCCAGCCAGAAGATGGGCAGGTCAGTTTTACTTCCAGGGAAACGGGCCGTAGTTTGTGTTTGGGGGCCTGAGGTTGGGAGTGGCCGGATGGCTCCTGAAAATCCACGATACGCAGGATGGTTCCCAGACCCAATTGGGCACCAGTGCCGAGTCGGGATGGTCTGATAGAGCCAAGTGGCTCCTGCAATCTGCCAGCCAGAAGCGGGTTGGGTGAGTTTTGTTTGCCAGGGAAAAGGGCCGTGGTTTTTTTTCGGGGGCCTGTGGCTGGGAATGGCCAGCTACCTCCTTAAAATCCACGCCGCGCAGGATATCTCCCAGACCCAAGGGGACACCAGTGCCGAGTCGGTCTGGTTTGATAGTACCAAGAGGCTCCTGCAATCTGCCAGCCAGAAGATGGGCAGGTCAGTTTTACTTCCAGGGAAAAGGGCCGTGGTTTTTGTTTGGGGCCTGTGGCTGGGAGTGGCCGGCTGGATCCTGAAAATCCACGATACTCAGGATGGTTCCCAGATGAAAGGTGGCACCAGTGCCGAGTCAGGCTGGTTTGATAGAGCCAAGTGGCTCCTGCAATATGCCAGCCAGAAGATGGGCAGGTCAGTTTTACTTCCAGGGAAAAGGGCCGTAGTTTGTGTTTGGGGCCCTGTGGCTGGGAGTGGCCGGCTGGCTCCTTCAAATCCACGCCGCGCATGATGGTTACCAGACCCAAGGTGGCACCAGTGCCGAGTTAGGCTGGTTTGATAGAGCCAAGTGGCTCCTGCAATCTGTCAGCTAGAAGACGGGCGGGTGAGTTTTGTTTGCCGGGTAAAGGGCCGTGGTTTGTGTTGGGGGCCTGTGGCTGGGAGTGCCTGGCTGGATCCTGAATATCCACGATACGCAGGATGATTCCCAGACCCAATTGGGCACCAGTGCCGAGTCGGGATGGTCTGGTAGAGCCAAGTGGCTCCTGCAATCTGCCAGCCAGAAGATGGGCAGGTCAGTTTTACTTCCAGGGAAAAGGACCGTGGTTTTTGTTTGGGCCCTGTGGCTGGGAGTGGCCGGCCAGCTCCTGAAAATCCACGATACTCAGGATGGTTCTCAGATGAAAGGTGGCACCAGTGCGAGTCGGGCTGCTTTGATAGAGCCATGTGGCTCCTGCAATCTGCCAGCCAGAAGATGGGCAGGTCAGTTTTACTTCCAGGGAAAAGGGCCGTGGATTATTTTCCAGGGCCTGTGACCTGGAATGGCCTGCTGGGTCCTTAAAATCCACGCCGCGCAGGATGGTTCCCAGACCCAAGGGGGCACCAGTGCCGAGTCAGGCTGGTTTGATAGAGCCAAGTGGCTCCTGCAATATGCCAGCCAGAAGATGGGCAGGTCAGTTTTACGTCCAGGGAAAAGGGCCGTAGTTTGTGTTTGGGGACCGGTGGCTGGGAGTGGCTGGCTGGCTCCTGAAAATCCACCATACACAGGATGGTTCCCAGATGAAGGGTGGCACCAGTGCCGTGTCAGGCTGGGTTGATAGAGCCAAGTGTCTCCTGCAATCTGCGAGCCAGAAGAGGGGTGGGTGAGTTTTGTTTGCCAGGGAAAAGGGCCATGGTTTGTGTTGGGGGCCTGTGGCTGGGAGTGGCCGGCTGGCTCCTGAAAATCCACGATACGCAGGATAGTTACCAGATGAAAGGTGGCACCAGTGCCGAGGCGAACTGGTTTGATAGAGCCAAGTGTCTCCTGCAATCTGCCAGCCAGTAGAAGGGCAGGTCAGTTTTACTTCCAGGGAAAAGGGCCGTAGTTTGTGTTTGGGGGCCTGTGGCTGGGAGTGGCTGGCTGGCTCCTGAAAATCCACGATACGCAGGATGGTTCCCAGACCCAAGTTGGCACCACTACCAAGTCAGGCTGGTTTGATAGAGCCAAGTGGCTCCTGCAATCTGCCAGCCAGAAGATGGGCAGCTCAGTTTTACTTCCAGGGAAACGGGCCGTAGTTTGTGTTTGGGGGCCTGAGGTTGGGAGTGGCTGGCTGGCTCCTGAAAATCCACGATACGCAGGATGGTTCCCAGATGAAAGGTGGCACCAGTGCCGAGTCAGGCTGGTTTGATAGAGCCAAGTGGCTCCTGCAATCTGGCAGCCAGAAGACGGGCAGGTCACTTTTACTTCCAGGGAAAAGGGCCGTAGTTTGTGTTTGGGGGCCTGTTGCTGGCAGTGGCCGGCTGGCTTCTGAAAATCCGCGATATGCAGGATGGTTCCCAGATGAAAGGTGGCACCAGGGCCGAGTCGGGCTGGTTTGATAGAGCCAAGTGGCTCCTGCAATCTGCCAGCCAGAAGATGGGCAGGTCAGTTTTACTTCCAGGGAAAAGGGCCGTAGTTTGTGTTTGGGGGCCTGTGGCTGGGAGTGGCCGGCTGGCTCCTGAAAATCCACGCCCTGCAGGATGGTTCTCAGATGAAAGGTGGCACCAGTGCCGAGTCGGGATGGTCTGGTAGAGCCAAGTGGCTCCTGCAATCTGCCAGCCAGAAGATGGGCAGGTCAGTTTTACTTCCAGGGAAAAGGACCGTGGTTTTTGTTTGGGCCCTGTGGCTGGGAGTAGCCGGCTGGCTCCTGAAAATCCACGATACTCCGGATGGTTCCCAGACCCAAGGGGGCACCAGTGCCGAGTCAGGCTGGTTTGATAGAGCCAAGTGGCTCCTGCAATATGCCAGCCAGAAGACGGGCAGGTCAGTTTTACTTCCAGGGAAAAGGGCCGTAGTTTGTGTTTGGGGACCGGTGGCTGGGAGTGGCCGGCTGGCTCCTGAAAATCCACCATACACAGGTCGGTTCCCAGATGAAGGGTGGCACCAGTGCCGTGTCAGGCTGGGTTGATAGAGCCAAGTGGCTCCTGCAATCTGCGAGCCAGAAGAGGGGTGGGTGAGTTTTGTTTGCCAGGGAAAAGGGCCATGGTTTGTGTTGGGGGCCTGTGGCTGGGAATGGCCGGCTGGCTCCTAAAAATCCACGATACGCAGGATGGTTACCAGATTTAAGGTAGCACCAGGGCCGAGTCGGGCTGGTTTGATAGAGCCAAGTGGCTCCTGCAATCTGCCAGCCAGAAGATGGGCAGGTCAGTTTTACTTCCAGGGTAAAGGGCCGTTGTTTTTGTTTGGGGGCCTGCGGCTGGGAGTGGCCGGCTGGCTCCTGAGAATCCACGCCCTGCAGGATGGTTCTCAGATGAAAGGTGGCACCAGTGCCGAGTCGGGCTGGTTTGATAGAGCCAAGTGGCTCCTGCAATCTGCCAGCCAGAAGATGGGCAGGTCAGTTTTACTTCCAGGGAAACGGGCCGTAGTTTGTGTTTGGGGGCCTGAGGTTGGGAGTGGCCGGATGGCTCCTGAAAATCCACGATACGCAGGATGGTTCCCAGACCCAATTGGGCACCAGTGCCGAGTCGGGATGGTCTGATAGAGCCAAGTGGCTCCTGCAATCTGCCAGCCAGAAGCGGGTTGGGTGAGTTTTGTTTGCCAGGGAAAAGGGCCGTGGTTTTTTTTCGGGGGCCTGTGGCTGGGAATGGCCAGCTACCTCCTTAAAATCCACGCCGCGCAGGATATCTCCCAGACCCAAGGGGACACCAGTGCCGAGTCGGTCTGGTTTGATAGTACCAAGAGGCTCCTGCAATCTGCCAGCCAGAAGATGGGCAGGTCAGTTTTACTTCCAGGGAAAAGGGCCGTGGTTTTTGTTTGGGGCCTGTGGCTGGGAGTGGCCGGCTGGATCCTGAAAATCCACGATACTCAGGATGGTTCCCAGATGAAAGGTGGCACCAGTGCCGAGTCAGGCTGGTTTGATAGAGCCAAGTGGCTCCTGCAATATGCCAGCCAGAAGATGGGCAGGTCAGTTTTACTTCCAGGGAAAAGGGCCGTAGTTTGTGTTTGGGGCCCTGTGGCTGGGAGTGGCCGGCTGGCTCCTTCAAATCCACGCCGCGCATGATGGTTACCAGACCCAAGGTGGCACCAGTGCCGAGTTAGGCTGGTTTGATAGAGCCAAGTGGCTCCTGCAATCTGTCAGCTAGAAGACGGGCGGGTGAGTTTTGTTTGCCGGGTAAAGGGCCGTGGTTTGTGTTGGGGGCCTGTGGCTGGGAGTGGCTGGCTGGATCCTGAATATCCACGATACTCAGGATGGTTCTCAGATGAAAGGTGGCACCAGTGCCGAGTCGGGCTGCTTTGATAGAGCCATGTGGCTCCTGCAATCTGCCAGCCAGAAGATGGGCAGGTCAGTTTTACTTCCAGGGAAAAGGGCCGTGGATTATTTTCCGGGGCCTGTGACCTGGAATGGCCTGCTGGGTCCTTAAAATCCACGCCGCGCAGGATGGTTCCCAGACCCAAGGGGGCACCAGTGCCGAGTCAGGCTGGTTTGATAGAGCCAAGTGGCTCCTGCAATATGCCAGCCAGAAGATGGGCAGGTCAGTTTTACGTCCAGGGAAAAGGGCCGTAGTTTGTGTTTGGGGACCGGTGGCTGGGAGTGGCCGGCTGGCTCCTGAAAATCCACCATACACAGGATGGTTCCCAGATGAAGGGTGGCACCAGTGCCGTGTCAGGCTGGGTTGATAGAGCCAAGTGGCTCCTGCAATCTGCGAGCCAGAAGAGGGGCGGGTGAGTTTTGTTTGCCAGGGAAAAGGGCCATGGTTTGTGTTGGGGGCCTGTGGCTGGGAGTGGCCGGCTGGCTCCTGAAAATCCACGATACGCAGGATGGTTACCAGATGAAAGGTAGCACCAGTGCCAAGTCGGGCTGGTTTCATAGAGCCAAGTGTCTCCTGCAATCTGCCAGCCAGAAGATGGGCAGGTCAGTTTTACTTCCAGGGAAAAGGGCCGTAGTTTGTGTTTGGGGGCCTGTGGCTGGGAGTGGCTGGCTGGCTCCTGAATATCCACGATACGCAGGATGATTCCCAGACCCAAGTTGGCACCACTACCAAGTCGGGCTGGTTTGATAGAGCCAAGTGGCTCCTGCAATCTGCCAGCCAGAAGATGGGCAGGTCAGTTTTACTTCCAGGGAAACGGGCCGTAGTTTGTGTTTGGGGGCCTGAGGTTGGGAGTGGCCGGCTGGCTCCTGAAAATCCACGATACGCAGGATGGTTCCCAGACCCAATTGGGCACCAGTGCCGAGTCGGGATGGTCTGATAGACCCAAGTGGCTCCTGCAATCTGCCAGCCAGAAGCGGGTTGGGTGAGTTTGTTTGCCAGGGAAAAGGGCTGTGGTTTTTTTTCTGGGGCCTGTGGCTGGGAATGGCCGCCTGGCTCCTTAAAATCCACGCCGCGCAGGATGGTTCCCAGACCCAAGGGGGCACCAGTGCCGAGGCGGGTAGGTTTGATAGAGCCATGTGGCTCCTGCAATCTGCCAGCCAGAAGCGGGGCAGGTGAGCTTTGTTTGCAGTGGAATGGGCCGTGGTTTGTGTTGGGGGCCTGTGGGTGGGAGTGGCTGGCTGGCTCCTGAATATCCACGATACGCAGGATGATTCCCAGACCCAAGTTGGCACCACTACCAAGTCGGGCTGATTTGATAGAGCCAAGTGGCTCCTCCAATCTGCCAGCCAGAAGATGGGCAGGTCAGTTTTTCTTCCCGGGAAAAGGGCCGTAGTTTGTGTTTGGGGGCCTGTGGCTGGGAGTGGCCGGCTGGCTCCTGAAAATCCACGCCACGCAGCATGGTTCCCAGACCCAAGTGGGCACCAGTGCCAAGTCGGGCTGGTTTCATAGAGCCAAGTGGCTCCTGCAATCTGCCAGCCAGAAGATGGGCAGGTCAGTTTTACTTCTAGGGAAAAGGGCCGTAGTTTGTGTTTGGGGACCGGTGGCTGGGAGTGGCCGGCTGGCTCCTGAAAATCCACGATACGCAAGATGCTTCCAAAAGAACGGTGGCACCAGAGCCGAGTCGGGCTGGTATGATAGAGCCATGTGGCTCCTGCAATCTGCCAGCCAGAAGATGGGCAGGTCAGTTTTACTTCCAGGGAAAAGGGCCGTAGTTTGTGTTTGGGGGCCTGTGGCTGGGAGTGGCCAACTGGCTCCTGAAAATCCACGATACGCAAGATGCTTCCCAGATGAAAGGTGGCAGCAGTGCCGAGTCGGGCTTGTTTGATAGAGCCAAGTGGCTCCTGCAATCTGCCATCCAGAAGCGGGTTGGGTGAGTTTTGTTTGCCAGGAAAATGGGCCGTGGTTTTTTTTGGGGGGCCTGTGGCTGGGAATGGCCGGCTACCTCCTTAATATCCACGCCGCGCAGGATGATTCCCAGACCCAAGGGGACACCAGTGCCGAGTCGGTCTGGTTTGATAGTACCAAGAGGCTCCTGCAATCTGCCAGCCAGTAGATGGGCAGGTCAGTTTTACTTCCAGGGAAAAGGGCCGTGGTTTTTGTTTGGGGCCTGTGGCTGGGAGTGGCCGGCTGGATCCTGAAAATCCACGATACGCTGGATGGTTCTCAGATGAAAGGTGGCACCAGTGCCGAGTCGGGCTGCTTGGATAGAGCCCAGTGGCTCCTGCAATCTGCCAGCCAGAAGATGGGCAGGTCAGTTTTACTTCCAGGGAAAAGGGCCGTGGATTATTTTCGGGGGCCTGTGGCTGGGAATGGCCGGCTACCTCCTTAAAATCCACGCCGCGCAGGATGGTTCCCAGACCCAAGGGGGCACCAGTGCCGAGTCAGGCTGGTTTGATAGAGCCAAGTGGCTCCTGCAATATGCCAGCCAGAAGATGGGCAGGTCAGTTTTACGTCCAGGGAAAAGGGCCGTAGTCTGTGTTTGGGGACCGGTGGCTGGGAGTGGCTGGCTGGCTCCTGAAAATCCACCATACACAGGATGGTTCCCAGATGAAGGGTGGCACCAGTGCCGTGTCAGGCTGGGTTGATAGAGCCAAGTGGCTCCTGCAATCTGGCAGCCAGAAGAGAGGTGGGTGAGTTTTGTTTGCCAAGTAAAAGGGCCATGGTTTGTGTTGGGGGCCTGTGGCTGGGAGTGGCCGGCTGGCTCCTGAAAATCCACGATACGCAGTATGCTACCCAGATGAAAGGTGGCACAAGTGCCAAGTCGGGCTGGTTTGATAGAGCCAAGTGGCTCCTGCAATCTGCCAGCCAGAAGATGGGCAGGTCAGTTTTACTTCAAGGGAAAAGGGCCGTAGTTTGTGTTTGGGGACCGGTGGCTGGGAGTGGCCGGCTGTCTCCTGAAAATCCACGATACGCAAGATGCTTCCAAAAGAAAGGTGGCACCAGTGCCGAGTCGGGCTGGTTTGATAGAGCCATGTGGCTCCTGCAATCTGCCAGCCAGAAGATGGGCAGGTCAGTTTTACTTCCAGGGAAAAGGGCCGTAGTTTGTGTTTGGGGGCCTGTGGCTGGGAGTGGCCAACTGGCTCCTGAAAATCCACGATACGCAAGATGCTTCCCAGATGAAAGGTGGCAGCAGTGCCGAGTCGGGCTTGTTTGATAGAGCCAAGTGGCTCCTGCAATCTGCCATCCAGAAGTGGGGTGGGAGAGATTTTTTTGCGAGGGAAAAGGGCCGTGGTTTTTTTTCGGGGGCCTGTGGCTGGGAATGGCCGCCTGGCTCCTTAAAATCCACGCCGCGCAGGATGGTTCCCAGACCCAAGGGGGCACCAGTGCCGAGGCGGGTTGGTTTGATAGAGCCAAGTGGCTCCTGCAATCTGCCAGCCAGAAGCGGGGTTAGTGAGCTTTGTTTGCCAGGGAATGGGCCGTGGTTTGTGTTGGGGGCCTGTGGCTGGGAGTGGCTGGCTGGCTCCTGAATATCCACGATACGCAGGATGATTCCCAGACCCAAGTTGGCACCACTACCAAGTCGGGCTGGTTTGATAGAGCCCAGTGGCTCCTGCAATCTGCCAGCCAGAAGATGGGCAGGTCAGTTTTACTTCCAGGGAAACGGGCCGTAGTTTGTGTTTGGGGGCCTGAGGTTGGGAGTGGCCGGATGGCTCCTGAAAATCCACGATACGCAGGATGGTTCCCAGACCCAATTGGGCACCAGTGCCGAGTCGGGATGGTCTGGTAGAGCCAAGTGGCTCCTGCAATCTGCCAGCCAGAAGATGGGCAGGTCAGTTTTACTTCCAGGGAAAAGGACCGTGGTTTTTGTTTGGGCCCTGTGGCTGGGAGTAGCCGGCTGGCTCCTGAAAATCCACGATACTCCGGATGGTTCCCAGACCCAAGGGGGCACCAGTGCCGAGTCAGGCTGGTTTGATAGAGCCAAGTGGCTCCTGCAATATGCCAGCCAGAAGATGGGCAGGTCAGTTTTACGTCCAGGGAAAAGGGCCGTAGTTTGTGTTTGGGGACCGGTGGCTGGGAGTGGCTGGCTGGCTCCTGAAAATCCACCATACACAGGATGGTTCCCAGATGAAGGGTGGCACCAGTGCCGTGTCAGGCTGGGTTGATAGAGCCAAGTGTCTCCTGCAATCTGCGAGCCAGAAGAGGGGTGGGTGAGTTTTGTTTGCCAGGGAAAAGGGCCATGGTTTGTGTTGGGGGCCTGTGGCTGGGAGTGGCCGGCTGGCTCCTGAAAATCCACGATACGCAGGATAGTTACCAGATGAAAGGTGGCACCAGTGCCGAGGCGAACTGGTTTGATAGAGCCAAGTGTCTCCTGCAATCTGCCAGCCAGTAGAAGGGCAGGTCAGTTTTACTTCCAGGGAAAAGGGCCGTAGTTTGTGTTTGGGGGCCTGTGGCTGGGAGTGGCTGGCTGGCTCCTGAATATCCACGATACGCAGGATGGTTCCCAGACCCAAGTTGGCACCACTACCAAGTCAGGCTGGTTTGATAGAGCCAAGTGGCTCCTGCAATCTGCCAGCCAGAAGATGGGCAGCTCAGTTTTACTTCCAGGGAAACGGGCCGTAGTTTGTGTTTGGGGGCCTGAGGTTGGGAGTGGCTGGCTGGCTCCTGAAAATCCACGATACGCAGGATGGTTCCCAGATGAAAGGTGGCACCAGTGCCGAGTCAGGCTGGTTTGATAGAGCCAAGTGGCTCCTGCAATCTGGCAGCCAGAAGACGGGCAGGTCACTTTTACTTCCAGGGAAAAGGGCCGTAGTTTGTGTTTGGGGGCCTGTTGCTGGCAGTGGCCGGCTGGCTTCTGAAAATCCGCGATATGCAGGATGGTTCCCAGATGAAAGGTGGCACCAGGGCCGAGTCGGGCTGGTTTGATAGAGCCAAGTGGCTCCTGCAATCTGCCAGCCAGAAGATGGGCAGGTCAGTTTTACTTCCAGGGAAAAGGGCCGTAGTTTGTGTTTGGGGGCCTGTGGCTGGGAGTGGCCGGCTGGCTCCTGAAAATCCACGCCGTGCAGGATGGTTCTCAGATGAAAGGTGGCACCAGTGCCGAGTCGGGCTGGTTTGATAGAGCCAAGTGTCTCCTGCAATCTGCCAGCCAGTAGAAGGGCAGGTCAGTTTTACTTCCAGGGAAAAGGGCCGTAGTTTGTGTTTGGGGGCCTGTGGCTGGGAGTGGCCGGCTGGCTCCTGAAAATCCACGATATGCAGGATGATTCCCAGACCCAAGTTGGCACCACTACCAAGTTGGGCTGGTTTGATAGAGCCAAGTGGCTCCTGCAATCTGCCAGCCAGAAGATGGGCAGGTCAGTTTTACTTCCAGGGAAAAGGGCCGTAGTTTGTGTTTGGGGGCCTGAGGTTGGGAGTGGCTGGCTGGCTCCTGAAAATCCAAGATACGCAGGATGGTTCCCAGATGAAACGTGGCACCAGTGCCAAGTCAGGCTGTTTTGATAGAGCCAAGTGGCTCCTGCAATTTGCCAGCCAGAAGATGGGCAGGTCAGTTTTACTTCCAGGGAAAAGGGCCGTGGTTTGTTTTCTGGGGCCTGTGGCCTGGAATGGCCGGCTGGCTCCTTAAAATCCACGCCGCGCAGGATCATTCCCTGACCGAAGGGGGCAGCAGTTCCGAGAGATGCTGGTTTGATAGAGCCAAGTGGCTCCTGCAATCTGCCAGCCAGAAGTTGGGCGGGTGAGTTTTGTTTGCCAGGGAAAGGGGACGAGGTTTGTGTTGGGGGCCTGTGGCTGGGAGTGGCCGGCTGGGTCCTGAAAATCCACGATACGCAGTATGCTACCCAGATGAAAGGTGGCACAAGTGCCAAGTCGGGCTGGTTTGATAGAGCCAAGTGGCTCCTGCAATCTGCCAGCCAGAAGATGGGCAGGTCAGTTTTACTTCAAGGGAAAAGGGCCGTAGTTTGTGTTTGGGGGCCTGAGGTTGGGAGTGGCCGGATGGCTCCTGAAAATCCACGATACGCAGGATGGTTCCCAGACCCAATTGGGCACCAGTGCCGAGTCGGGATGGTCTGGTAGAGCCAAGTGGCTCCTGCAATCTGCCAGCCAGAAGATGGGCAGGTCAGTTTTACTTCCAGGGAATAGGGCCGGTAGTTTGTGTTTTGGGGACCGGTGTCTGGGAGAGGCCGGCTGGCTCCTGAAAATCCCCGATACGCAGGATGGTTCCCAAATGAATAATTTCACCAGTGCCAAGTCGGGCTGGTGTGATAATACCAAGTGGCTCCTGCAATCTGACAGCCATAAGATTGGCAGGTCAGTTTTGTTTGCCAGGGTAAAGGGCCGTGGTTTTTGTTGGGGGCCTGTGGCTGGGAGTGGCCCGCTGGCTCCTGAAAATCCACGATACGCTGGATGGTTCCCAGTTGAATGGTGGCACCACTGCTGGGTCGGGCTGGTTTGATTGTACTAATTGTCTCCCGCAATCTGCCAGCCAGAAGATGGGCAGGTCAGTTTTACTTCCAGGGAAAAGGGCCGTAGTTTTTGTTTGGGGGCCTGTGGCTGGGAGTGGCCGGCTGGCTCCAGAAAATCCACAACACGCAGGATGGTTCCCAGACCCAAGGGAGCACCAGTGCCTATTCGTGCTGGTTTGATAGAGACAAGTGGCTCCTGCAATCTGCCAGCCAGAAGGTGGGCAGGTCAGTTTTACTTCCAGGGAAAAGGGCCGTGGTATTTGTTTGGGGGCCTGTGGCTCGGAATGGCCTGCTGGCTCCTGAAAATCTACGATACGCAGGATGGTTCCCAGATGAAAGGTGGCACCAGTGCTGAGTCGGGCTGGTTTGATAGAGCCAAGTGGCTCCTGCAATCTGCCAGCCAGAAGCGGGGCGGGTGAGTTTTTTTTTCCTGAGAAAAGGGCCCTGGTATATGTTTGGGGGCCTGTGGATGAGAGTGGCCGGCTGGCTCCTGAAAATGCGCGATACGCAGGATGATTCCCAGACCTAAGGTGGCACACTGCCAAGTCGGACAGGCATGATAGTACAAAGTGTCTTCTGCAATCTACCATTCAGAAGCCAGGCAGCTGAGTTTTGTTTGCCAGGGAAATGTGCCGTGGTTTGTTTTCGGGGGACTGTGGCTGGGAGTGGCCGGATGGCTCCTTAAAATCCACGCCGCGCAGGATGGTTCCCAGACCCAAGGGGGCACCAGTGCCGAGTTGGGCTGGTTTGATAGAGCCAAGTGTCTCCTGCAATCTGCCACCCAGAAACAGGGCGGCTGAGTTTTGTTTGCCAGGGAAAAGTGCCGTGGTTTGTGTTGTGGGCCTGTGGCTGGGAGTGGCCGGCTGGCTCCTGAAAATCCACGATACGCAGGATGGTTCCCAGATTAAAGGTGGCACCAGTGCCAAGTTGGGCTGGTTTGATAGAGCCAAGTGTCTCCTGCAATCTGCCAGCCAGAAACGGGGCGGGTGAGTTTTGTTTGCCAAGGAAAAGGGCCGTGGTTTGTGTTGGGGGCCTGTGGCTGGGAATGGCCTGCTGGCTCCTGAATATCCACGATACGCAGGATGGTTCCCAGATGAAAGGTGGCACCACTGCCAAGTCAGGCTGGTTTGATAGAGCCAAGTGGCTCCTGCAATCTGCCAGCCAGAAGATGGGCAGGTCACTTTTACTTCCAGGGAAAAGGGCTGTAGTGTGTGTTTGGGGGCCTGATGCTGGGAGTGGCCGGCTGGCCCCTGAAAATCCACCATACGCAGGATGATTCCCAGACCGAATTTGGCACCACTGTTAAGTCGGGCTGGTTTGATAGAGCCATGTGCCTCCTGCAATCTGCCAGCCAGAAGCGGGGTGGGTGAGTTTTGTTTGCCTGGGAAAAGGGCCGTAGTTTGAGTTTGGGGGCCGCAGGCTGGGGATGGCCGGCTGGCTCCTGAAAATCCACGCCGCGCAGGATGGGTTCCAGATGAATGGTGGCAGCAATACGAAGTTGTGTATTACCATGTGACTCCTGCAATCTGCCATCCAGAAGCAGGGCAACTGAGTTTTTTTTCAGGGAAAAGGGCCGTCGTTTGTGTTTGGGGTCCTGTAGCTGGTAGGGGCTGCTGGCTCCTGAAAATCCATGATACGCAGGATGGTTTCCAGACCCGTGCTGGCTCCAGTGCAATGTCGGCCTGATTTGACTTTGTCAAATATCCCCTGCGTTGCTCAGTTCAAAGAAATCTTGTGTCCTAATGTTCTCACAGAAGACTGTTAAAATTTGTCTATTTTTCTGGATTTGTTTTGTTCTTTTTTCTCTACCTTCTACTTCTCTCCACTGTCTGAGAACTTTGACCATTATGTAAGTTGACCTAATGTAAAATTCTCGTAGTAAAGTAAGAGAAGCCAGTAAAGAAAGGCAAATTTGTTAATTGCAGGTGGAAAGAGGGAGGCCAACGAAAGAAAACAAAAGATCAATAATAATGAAATTCTCCCCTGTCTTCTGTGAAAAGTAGAGGCGCAGACAAGAAAGAGCAAGTGCAAAATTCTCACTAGAGAAACGCACTTTATCTGACTAAAGTAATTTCCGGTGCATTTCTTGCATTTTTCTCATGCCAAACATATTAATCATTGAAGGCGTCCCTTTCCTCTTTCTGGAATACAGCTAGGAAGATGGCTGTGTCATTGCTGACAAGCTGCTATTCTCAGAGGTGTCCAGCTGAAAGTCCTAGATCAATGGATTTCCTCTGTCACTTTGATATGGCATGACTTCCAGTTTCAGCAACTGAACTTGCCAGCCTTACAATTCTTTGCCCCTTGAATGGTCAGATAGGCTCCTTGGCAACTGGCATTTGTAAGGACACGAAACTATGCAGAATTTGTACCATGAGATGATGCCAAATGAGTCACGCCGGTAGATTAACTAGGACATGCAAGGCATGAGAGCACAAGAAGAGAGTACACAAGAAGACAGTACAATCTCCTTTTTTCTGAAACACTGTAGAGATCAAATTGAACACAAATCCTCCTGGGCTAGTTCTTGCAAAAGCCTAGGAGTTCTTTTTGTGTTCACACGCCTGGAATATTTAGCTTTGGATCACAGCAGAATGCAGATGACAAAACGAGGCCTTTAAGTCACATCCAGCATGAAGCAGCATGAAAGAAGAAAGCAGCTGAGAGTGCCAACCCTGCTAGGTAATCTCAGTATTGCTCTTGACATGAGCAGAAATTTGAAATGAGTCTCTGAAAATGACAAAGGAGGCTGAAGAAAAGGGAGCGATGACTCCTCTTGCATAGTGTTTCCTAACAGGGATCTTCAAAATGGAAAGATTGTATCATCCTTTCAACTGAAGGAAGGTATGAAAACAACGGGAAGGAAACGGCATCACATGCTAGAAAGACTAGGAAAGAAGTACACTGGGCAGTGTACTTCTAGACAGAAAGGCCACTGATGGAAAACCAACTAAACTGGCACCAATGCAGCAGCATTGGACTAAAGCCAGAAATGTCCAGCGCTTCACTCTCTGCCGTTCCATTCAGATGCACACAGCAGCTCTGCAACAGTCCTACTGATCATCTCCTTGGTGAACTTGGAGTTGAGAGTCCGTGGTGAAGCAGAGTCCCCAGCAAGATGCAAAGGAGAGCTGCTTTCTTGCAACTTTGCCTTTATCAGTTCCATAGCTTTAAGCCATAACAAACACCATTCAACCAACCACCATACACCAGGCTTTGAACACACGACCGTTCTAGAACTTGTTGATCTACCTCTAATTCAGCTGCCTCACCTTCCCACAGTCCTTTTCTACTTAGCCAATGGAATGGGCCTCGGCCCAAGGCCTTCCTTTTGTAAGCTTCTAGCTAGATGCAGCAGCAAGCCACTACTTTCTTCTGTGCCAAGACTTCAGGTAGACGATTTGCATCTGCCCTTCCAGTGAAACCTAACGGGGAGAGAAAAGCCTCTCACAGATGTTCAGTCATTCCATTAGCTACACAGGCCAAATCAAAAGAAAAGCCAGCTATGGGTTTGTGTACTTGCTCCTACACAACACCTGCTGCCCTCTGACAATCAACTAGCAGAGAACCAGCAAAACTGAGACTTGAGGCAAACAACCCTTTGAAGGGAATAATGATGTCAGCAATTAAGACAACACATTTCCAGGCCACCGAGATGCTTGAAATGTCAGCAAAGGCTGGAGACCAAAGGCTGAACTAATAGGGAAAGGGTAAAAGAATCCCAAGAAAAACATGACCGAAGGTTAAAACAATTCCAAGAAAAACATAGGCAACTGACCTGTTGAAGCCTTCAGGAAATCAGTGGCCGCTGATTGACATAGGCCATTCAAGTTAGTTGACCCGTGCACCTTCCACCCCTTTTTCACCTTTCGGCACCATAGGGTGAATTGTGAGCATGAAATCACAATTCCTTGGATTCTCTTCTTAACTTGACGAGAAAAATTCAGCAACTGAAGTACCTGTTACTGATGTGATACCCAGGAACACCGAGTTGACACATTTCATTTTGTTCAAACACAGCTAGCAAATCTAAGGGCACAAGGCTGGCTTCTTTTCATGACAATTTTTCTGTTTTACAACTGGCTCTGATCCTGGTGAAACTTTTTCATTAGCTTCTCTCTAAAAGCAAAAAGTCCAGTTCACTGTCCCATCCTACTGCTGCAAGTAAACCATTTGTATTGCCAAGACCAAAAACGGAATTGGAAGGTACAGAGACGAGCGGAGCTATGAGCAGATACGGGGCACATTTCGGTAGAAGCCGCCGTCTGCAGTGCACTGTGACCAGCACAATCGCCTTTGGGCGAAGAAGCCGCTTCTTCGCCTCTGGAAGCCGGAGAGAACGGCTACCTCTGAAAGCTGAAGAATGAAGCAGCACAACACTGGGATTGTGTGCACAGATGCACACTAATCCAAAAAAGTACCTTACCACTCTCAAACTTTTCCAAACACATGAACATTCTGTTGGAAAGTGTTTTGGACAACTTTCTTCCTGCAAAACACACTGCAGACTTCTCTGCAAAATGTAAAATCCGATGGGAGATGTTTTTTATGCTGGCACAGTTTTTCCTTGCCAGACATGGTGGAAAAGATTTTTGCAATGATGTAGACCACAAAAGACGCTAAAGACGAAGGTACGCAGCTCCCCGGAGCTATGCCCCGGTCCCGGGCACATTTCGGCAGATGCCGCCGCACTGGAGTGCGCTGTGACCGGTACAATCGCCTTTGCGCGAAGAAGTCGATTCTTCGCCTCCGGGGGCCGGAGTGAGCGGCTGCTTTCAAAAGGTGAAGAATGAAGCTGCACAAGACTGGGATAGTGTGCGCATCATGCAAACGGATAGAAAACACTACCTTACCACTCTCCTACCTTTTCCAAACACATGAACATTCGATTGGAAGGTGTTTTGGAAAACTTTCTTTTTCTTCTTGCATAAACTTCTGCAAAGCTCTCTGCAACATGTAAAACACCACGGGAGATGTTTTCTGTGCTGGCACAGTTTCTCCTTGCCTAACATAGTGGAAAACCTTTCTGTATGATGTAGACCATAAAAGTCCCGAAAGAAGAAGGTACGGATGTCCCCGGAGCTAAGCGCCGGTCCCGGGCACATTTCGGCAGATGCCGCCACAGTGGAGTGCACTGTGACCGGCACAATCGCCTTTGCGCGAAGAAGCCGATTCTTCGCCTCCGGGAGCCGGAGAGAGCGGCTGCTTTCAAAAGGTGAAGAATGAAGCTGCACAACACTGGGATAGTCTGCGAAGCTTGCAAACTGATAGAAAACAGTACCTTACAACTTTCCTACCTTTTCCAAACACATGAATATTCGGTTAGAAGGTGTTTTCAACAACTTTATTTTCTTCGTGCAAAACATTCTGAAGAGGTCTCTAAACAAGTAAAACACGATGGGAGATGTTTTCTGTGCTGGCACAGTTTCTCCTTGCCTAAAATAGTGGAAAACCTTTCTGTATGATGTAGACCACAAAAGTCCCGACAGAGGAAGGTACGGATGTCCCCGGAGCTAAGCGCCGGTCCCGGGCACATTTCGGAAGAAGCCGCCGCACTGGAGTGCACTGTGACCGGCACAATCGCCTTTGCGCGAAGAAGCCGATTCTTCGCCTCCGGCAGCCGGACAGAGCGGCTGCTTCGGAAAGGTGGAAATGAAGCTGCACAACACCGGGATAGTGTGAGCAGTTTGCAAACTGATAAAAAACACTACCTTATCACTTTCCTACCTTTTCCAAACACATGAATATTTGATGGGAAGGTGTTTTGGACAACTTTATTTTTCTTATGCAAAACATTCTGAAGAGGTCTCTAAACAAGTAAAACACGATGGGAGATGTTTTCTGTGCTGGCACAGTTTCTCCATGCCAGACATAGTGGAAAGGATTTTGGCAATGATATAGACCACAAAAGACGCTAAAGACGAAATATGGAGCTCCCCGGAGGTAAGCGCCGGTCCCGGGCACATTTCGGAAGAAGCTGCCGCACTGGAGTGCACTGTGACCGGCACAATCGCCTTTGAGCGAAGAAGCCGCCTCTTCGTCTCCGGGAGCCAGAGAGAGCGGCTGCTTTCAAAAGGTGAAGAATGAAGCTGCACAAGACTGGGATAGTGTGCGCAGCTTGCAAACTGATAGAAAACACAACCTTACCCCTTTCCAACCTTTTCCAAACACATGAACATTCGATTGGAAGGTGTTTTGGAAAACTTTCTTTTTCTTCGCGCAAAACACTCAGCAGAGCTCTCTGCAACATGTAAAACATAATGGGAGATGTTTTCTGTGCAGGCACAGTTTCTACTTGCCAGACATAGTGGAAATGCTTTTAGTAGTGATGTAGAACACAAGAGACGCTAAAGTCGAAATACAGAGTTCCCCGGAGGTAAGCGCCGGTCCCGGGCACATTTCGGCAGATGCCGCCGCACTGCAGTGCACTGGGACCGGCACAATCGCCTTGGCTCGAAGAAGCCGATTCTTCGCCTCCGGGAGCCGGAGAGACCTGTAGCTTCGGAAAGGTGGAAATGAAGCTGCACAATACGGGGATAGTGTGCGCAGCTTGCAAAGTGATAGAAAACAGTACCTTACAACTTTCCTAACTTTTCCAAACATATGACTATACGTTTGGAAGGTGTTTTCAACAACTTTATTTTCTTCGTGCAAAACACTCAGCAGAGCTCTCTGCAACATGTAAAACACCATGAGAGATGTTTTCTGTGCAGGCACAGTTTCTCATTACCAGACATAGTGGAAAAGCGTTTTGCAGTGATGTAGACCACAAAAGACGCTAAAGACGAAATATGGAGCTCCCCGGAGCTAAGCGCCGGTCCCGGGCACATTTCGGAAGAAGCCGCCGCACTGGAGTGCACTGTGACCGGCACAATCGCCTTTGCGCGAAGAAGCCGCTTCCTTGCCTCCGAAAACCAGACAGAGCGGCTGCTTCGGAATGGTGGAAATGAAGCTGCACAACACGGGGATAGTGTGCGCAGCTTGCAAACTGATAGAAAACAGTACCTTACAACTTTCCTACCTTTTCCAAACATATGACTATACGTTTGGAAGGTGTTTTCAACAACTTTATTTTCTTCGTGCAAAACACTCAGCAGAGCTCTCTGCAACATGTAAAACACCACGGGAGATGTTTTCAGTGAGGCACAGTTTCTCATTACCAGACATAGTGGAAAAGCGTTTTGCAGTGATGTAGACCACAAAAGTCCCGAAAGAAGCAGGTACGGATGTCCCCGGAGCTAAGCGCCGGTCCCGGGCACATTTCGGAAGAAGCCGCCGCACTGGAGTGCACTGTGACTGGCACAATCGCCTTTGCGCGAAGAAGCCGATTCTTCGCCTCCCGGAGCCGGAGAGAGCGGCTGCTTTCAAAAGGTGAGGAATGAAGCTGCACAAGACTGGGATAGTGTGCGCATCATGCAAACTGATAGAAAACACTACCTTACCACTCTCCTACCTTTTCCAAACACATGAACATTCGATTGGAAGGTGTTTTGGAAAACTTTCTTTTTCTTCTTACATAAACTTCTGCAAAGCTCTCTGCAACATGTAAAACACCACGGGAGATGTTTTCTGTGCTGGCACAGTTTCTCCTTGCCTAACATAGTGGAAAACCTTTCTGTATGATGTAGACCACAAAAGTCCCGAAAGAAGCAGGTACGGATGTCCCCGGAGCTAAGCGCCGGTCCCGGGCACATTTCGGAAGAAGCCGCCGCACTGGAGTGCACTGTGACCGGCACAATCGCCTTTGCGCGAAGAAGCCGATTCTTCGCCTCCGGGAGCCGGAGAGAGCGGCTGCTTTCAAAAGGTGAAGAATGAAGCTGCACAACACTGGGATAGTGTGCGCAGCTTGCAAACTGATAGAAAACACTACCTTACCAATCTCCTACCTTTTCCAAACATATGAATATTGGGTTGGAAGGTTTTTCCAACAACTTTATTTTCTTCGCGCAAAACACTCAGCAGAGCTCTCTGCAACATGTAAAACATAATGGGAGATGTTTTCTGTGCAGGCACAGTTTCTACTTGCCAGACATAGTGGAAATGCTTTTAGTAGTGATGTAGAACACAAGAGACGCTAAAGTCGAAATACAGAGTTCCCCGGAGGTAAGCGCCGGTCCCGGGCACATTTCGGCAGATGCCGCCGCACTGCAGTGCACTGGGACCGGCACAATCGCCTTGGCTCGAAGAAGCCGATTCTTCGCCTCCGGGAGCCGGAGAGACCTGTAGCTTCGGAAAGGTGGAAATGAAGCTGCACAATACGGGGATAGTGTGCGCAGCTTGCAAAGTGATAGAAAACAGTACCTTACAACTTTCCTAACTTTTCCAAACATATGACTATACGTTTGGAAGGTGTTTTCAACAACTTTATTTTCTTCGTGCAAAACACTCAGCAGAGCTCTCTGCAACATGTAAAACACCATGAGAGATGTTTTCTGTGCAGGCACAGTTTCTCATTACCAGACATAGTGGAAAAGCGTTTTGCAGTGATGTAGACCACAAAAGACGCTAAAGACGAAATATGGAGCTCCCCGGAGCTAAGCGCCGGTCCCGGGCACATTTCGGAAGAAGCCGCCGCACTGGAGTGCACTGTGACCGGCACAATCGCCTTTGCGCGAAGAAGCCGCTTCCTTGCCTCCGAAAACCAGACAGAGCGGCTGCTTCGGAATGGTGGAAATGAAGCTGCACAACACGGGGATAGTGTGCGCAGCTTGCAAACTGATAGAAAACAGTACCTTACAACTTTCCTACCTTTTCCAAACATATGACTATACGTTTGGAAGGTGTTTTCAACAACTTTATTTTCTTCGTGCAAAACACTCAGCAGAGCTCTCTGCAACATGTAAAACACCACGGGAGATGTTTTCAGTGAGGCACAGTTTCTCATTACCAGACATAGTGGAAAAGCGTTTTGCAGTGATGTAGACCACAAAAGTCCCGAAAGAAGCAGGTACGGATGTCCCCGGAGCTAAGCGCCGGTCCCGGGCACATTTCGGAAGAAGCCGCCGCACTGGAGTGCACTGTGACTGGCACAATCGCCTTTGCGCGAAGAAGCCGATTCTTCGCCTCCCGGAGCCGGAGAGAGCGGCTGCTTTCAAAAGGTGAGGAATGAAGCTGCACAAGACTGGGATAGTGTGCGCATCATGCAAACTGATAGAAAACACTACCTTACCACTCTCCTACCTTTTCCAAACACATGAACATTCGATTGGAAGGTGTTTTGGAAAACTTTCTTTTTCTTCTTACATAAACTTCTGCAAAGCTCTCTGCAACATGTAAAACACCACGGGAGATGTTTTCTGTGCTGGCACAGTTTCTCCTTGCCTAACATAGTGGAAAACCTTTCTGTATGATGTAGACCACAAAAGTCCCGAAAGAAGCAGGTACGGATGTCCCCGGAGCTAAGCGCCGGTCCCGGGCACATTTCGGAAGAAGCCGCCGCACTGGAGTGCACTGTGACCGGCACAATCGCCTTTGCGCGAAGAAGCCGATTCTTCGCCTCCGGGAGCCGGAGAGAGCGGCTGCTTTCAAAAGGTGAAGAATGAAGCTGCACAACACCACAACACTGGGATAGTGTGCGCAGCTTGCAAACTGATAGAAAACACTACCTTACCAATCTCCTACCTTTTCCAAACATATGAATATTGGGTTGGAAGGTTTTTCCAACAACTTTATTTTCTTCGCGCAAAACACTCAGCAGAGCTCTCTGCAACATGTAAAACATAATGGGAGATGTTTTCTGTGCAGGCACAGTTTCTACTTGCCAGACATAGTGGAAATGCTTTTAGTAGTGATGTAGAACACAAGAGACGCTAAAGTCGAAATACAGAGTTCCCCGGAGGTAAGCGCCGGTCCCGGGCACATTTCGGCAGATGCCGCCGCAGTGGAGTGCACTGTGACCGGCACAATCGCCCTGGCTCGAAGAAGCCGATTCTTCGCCTCCGGGAGCCGGAGAGACCTGTAGCTTCGGAAAGGTGGAAATGAAGCTGCACAATACGGGGATAGTGTGCGCAGCTTGCAAAGTGATAGAAAACAGTACCTTACCACTCTCCTACCTTTACCAAACATATGAATATTCGGTTAGAAGGTGTTTTCAACAACTTTATTTTCTTCGTGCAAAACACTCAGCAGACCTCTCTGCAACATGTAAAACACGATGGGAGATGTTTTCTGTGCAGGCACAGTTTCTCCTTGCCAGACATAGTGGAAAAGCTTTTTGCAGTGATGTAGACCACAAAAGTCCCGAAAGAAGCAGGTACGGATGTCCCCGGAGCTAAGCGCCGGTCCCAGGCACATTTCGGAAGAAGCCGCCGCACTGGAGTGCACTGTGACCGGCACAATCGCCTTTGCGCGAAGAAGCCGATTCTTCGCCTCCGGGAGCCGGAGAGAGCGGCTGCTTTCAAAAGGTGATGAATGAAGCTGCACAACACTGGGATAGTGTGCGCAGCTTGCAAACTGATAGAAAACACTACCTTACCCCTTTCCTACCTTTTCCAAACACATGAACATTCGATTGGAAGGTGTTTTGGAAAACTTTCTTTTTCTTCGTGCAAAACACTCAGCAGAGCTCTCTGCAACATGTAAAACACCATGAGAGATGTTTTCTGTGCAGGCACAGTTTCTACTTGCCAGACATAGTGGAAAAGCGTTTTGCAGTGATGTAGACCACAAAAGACGCTAAAGACGAAATATGGAGCTCCCCGGAGCTAAGCGCCGGTCTCGGGCACATTTCGGCAGATGCCGCCGCACTGGAGTGCACTGTGACCGGCACAATCGCCTTGGCTCGAAGAAGCCGATTCTTCGCCTCCGGGAGCCGGAGAGACCTGTAGCTTCGGAAAGGTGGAAATGAAGCTGCACAATACGGGGATAGTGTGCGCAGCTTGCAAAGTGATAGAAAACAGTACCTTACCACTCTCCTACCTTTACCAAACATATGAATATTCGGTTAGAAGGTGTTTTCAACAACTTTATTTTCTTCGTGCAAAACACTCAGCAGACCTCTCTGCAACATGTAAAACACGATGGGAGATGTTTTCTGTGCAGGCACAGTTTCTCATTACCAGACATAGTGGAAAAGCGTTTTGCAGTGATGTAGACCACAAAAGACGCTAAAGACGAAATATGGAGCTCCCCGGAGCTAAGCGCCGGTCCCGGGCACATTTCGGAAGAAGCCGCCGCACTGGAGTGCACTGTGACCGGCACAATCGCCTTTGCGCGAAGAAGCCGCTTCCTTGCCTCCGAAAACCAGACAGAGCGGCTGCTTCGGAATGGTGGAAATGAAGCTGCACAACACTGGGATAGTGTGCGCAGCATGCAAACTGATAGAAAACAGTACCTTACAACTTTCCTACCTTTTCCAAACACATGAAAATTCGGTTAGAAGGTGTTTTCAACAACTTTATTTTCTTCGTGCAAAACACTCAGCAGAGCTCTCTGCAACATGTAAAACACCACGGGAGATGTTTTCAGTGAGGCACAGTTTCTCATTACCAGACATAGTGGAAAAGCTTTTTGCAGTGATGTAGACCACAAAAGTCCCGAAAGAAGCAGGTACGGATGTCCCCGGAGCTAAGCGCCGGTCCCAGGCACATTTCGGAAGAAGCCGCCGCACTGGAGTGCACTGTGACCGGCACAATCGCCTTTGCGCGAAGAAGCCGATTTTTCGCCTCCGGCAACCGGACAGAGCGGCTGCTTCGGAATGGTGGAAATGGAGCTGCACAACACCGCGATAGTGTGAGCAGTTTGCAGACTGATAAAAAACACTACCTTACCACTTTCCTACCTTTTCCAAACACATGAATATTTGATGGGAAGGTGTTTTGGACAACTTTATTGTTCTTATGCAAAACATTCTGAAGAGGTCTCTAAACAAGTAAAACACGATGGGAGATGTTTTCTGCTCTGGCACAGTTTCTCCATGCCAGACATAGTGGAAAGGATTTTTGCAATGATATAGACCACAAAAGACGCTAAAGACGAAATATGGAGCTCCCCGGAGGTAAGCGCCGGTCCCGGGCACATTTCGGAAGAAGCTGCCGCACTGGAGTGCACTGTGACCGGCACAATCGCCTTTGAGCGAAGAAGCCGCCTCTTCGTCTCCGGGAGCCAGAGAGAGCGGCTGCTTTCAAAAGGTGAAGAATGAAGCTGCACAACACTGGGATAGTGTGCGCAGCTTGCAAACTGATAGAAAACACAACCTTACCACTTTCCTAACTTTTCCAAACATATGACTATACGTTTGGAAGGTGTTTTCAACAACTTTATTTTCTTCGTGCAAAACACTCAGCAGAGCTCTCTGCAACATGTAAAACATAATGGGAGATGTTTTCTGTGCAGGCACAGTTTCTACTTGCCAGACATAGTGGAAATGCTTTTAGTAGTGATGTAGAACACAAGAGACGCTAAAGTCGAAATACAGAGTTCCCCGGAGGTAAGCGCCGGTCCCGGGCACATTTCGGCAGATGCCGCCGCACTGCAGTGCACTGTGACCGGCACAATCGCCTTGGCTCGAAGAAGCCGATTCTTCGCCTCCGGGAGCCGGAGAGACCTGTAGCTTCGGAAAGGTGGAAATGAAGCTGCACAATACGGGGATAGTGTGCGCAGCTTGCAAAGTGATAGAAAACAGTACCTTACAACTTTCCTAACTTTTCCAAACATATGACTATACGTTTGGAAGGTGTTTTCAACAACTTTATTTTCTTCGTGCAAAACACTCAGCAGAGCTCTCTGCAACATGTAAAACACCATGAGAGATGTTTTCTGTGCAGGCACAGTTTCTCATTACCAGACATAGTGGAAAAGCGTTTTGCAGTGATGTAGACCACAAAAGACGCTAAAGACGAAATATGGAGCTCCCCGGAGCTAAGCGCCGGTCCCGGGCACATTTCGGAAGAAGCCGCCGCACTGGAGTGCACTGTGACCGGCACAATCGCCTTTGCGCGAAGAAGCCGCTTCCTTGCCTCCGAAAACCAGACAGAGCGGCTGCTTCGGAATGGTGGAAATGAAGCTGCACAACACGGGGATAGTGTGCGCAGCATGCAAACTGATAGAAAACAGTACCTTACAACTTTCCTACCTTTTCCAAACACATGAAAATTCGGTTAGAAGGTGTTTTCAACAACTTTATTTTCTTCGTGCAAAACACTCAGCAGAGCTCTCTGCAACATGTAAAACACCACGGGAGATGTTTTCAGTGAGGCACAGTTTCTCATTACCAGACATAGTGGAAAAGCGTTTTGCAGTGATGTAGACCACAAAAGTCCCGAAAGAAGCAGGTACGGATGTCCCCGGAGCTAAGCGCCGGTCCCGGGCACATTTCGGAAGAAGCCGCCGCACTGGAGTGCACTGTGACTGGCACAATCGCCTTTGCGCGAAGAAGCCGATTCTTCGCCTCCCGGAGCCGGAGAGAGCGGCTGCTTTCAAAAGGTGAGGAATGAAGCTGCACAAGACTGGGATAGTGTGCGCATCATGCAAACTGATAGAAAACACTACCTTACCACTCTCCTACCTTTTCCAAACACATGAACATTCGATTGGAAGGTGTTTTGGAAAACTTTCTTTTTCTTCTTACATAAACTTCTGCAAAGCTCTCTGCAACATGTAAAACACCACGGGAGATGTTTTCTGTGCTGGCACAGTTTCTCCTTGCCTAACATAGTGGAAAACCTTTCTGTATGATGTAGACCACAAAAGTCCCGAAAGAAGCAGGTACGGATGTCCCCGGAGCTAAGCGCCGGTCCCGGGCACATTTCGGAAGAAGCCGCCGCACTGGAGTGCACTGTGACCGGCACAATCGCCTTTGCGCGAAGAAGCCGATTCTTCGCCTCCGGGAGCCGGAGAGAGCGGCTGCTTTCAAAAGGTGAAGAATGAAGCTGCACAACACTGGGATAGTGTGCGCAGCTTGCAAACTGATAGAAAACACTACCTTACCAATCTCCTACCTTTTCCAAACATATGAATATTGGGTTGGAAGGTTTTTCCAACAACTTTATTTTCTTCGCGCAAAACACTCAGCAGAGCTCTCTGCAACATGTAAAACATAATGGGAGATGTTTTCTGTGCAGGCACAGTTTCTACTTGCCAGACATAGTGGAAATGCTTTTAGTAGTGATGTAGAACACAAGAGACGCTAAAGTCGAAATACAGAGTTCCCCGGAGGTAAGCGCCGGTCCCGGGCACATTTCGGCAGATGCCGCCGCAGTGGAGTGCACTGTGACCGGCACAATCGCCCTGGCTCGAAGAAGCCGATTCTTCGCCTCCGGGAGCCGGAGAGACCTGTAGCTTCGGAAAGGTGGAAATGAAGCTGCACAATACGGGGATAGTGTGCGCAGCTTGCAAAGTGATAGAAAACAGTACCTTACCACTCTCCTACCTTTACCAAACATATGAATATTCGGTTAGAAGGTGTTTTCAACAACTTTATTTTCTTCGTGCAAAACACTCAGCAGACCTCTCTGCAACATGTAAAACACGATGGGAGATGTTTTCTGTGCAGGCACAGTTTCTCCTTGCCAGACATAGTGGAAAAGCGTTTTGCAGTGATGTAGACCACAAAAGTCCCGAAAGAAGCAGGTACGGATGTCCCCGGAGCTAAGCGCCGGTCCCAGGCACATTTCGGAAGAAGCCGCCGCACTGGAGTGCACTGTGACCGGCACAATCGCCTTTGCGCGAAGAAGCCGATTCTTCGCCTCCGGGAGCCGGAGAGAGCGGCTGCTTTCAAAAGGTGATGAATGAAGCTGCACAACACTGGGATAGTGTGCGCAGCTTGCAAACTGATAGAAAACACTACCTTACCCCTTTCCTACCTTTTCCAAACACATGAACATTCGATTGGAAGGTGTTTTGGAAAACTTTCTTTTTCTTCGTGCAAAACACTCAGCAGAGCCCTCTGCAACATGTAAAACACCATGAGAGATGTTTTCTGTGCAGGCACAGTTTCTACTTGCCAGACATAGTGGAAAAGCGTTTTGCAGTGATGTAGACCACAAAAGACGCTAAAGACGAAATATGGAGCTCCCCGGAGCTAAGCGCCGGTCCCGGGCACATTTCGGCAGATGCCGCCGCACTGGAGTGCACTGTGACCGGCACAATCGCCTTGGCTCGAAGAAGCCGATTCTTCGCCTCCGGGAGCCGGAGAGACCTGTAGCTTCGGAAAGGTGGAAATGAAGCTGCACAATACGGGGATAGTGTGCGCAGCTTGCAAAGTGATAGAAAACAGTACCTTACCACTCTCCTACCTTTACCAAACATATGAATATTCGGTTAGAAGGTGTTTTCAACAACTTTATTTTCTTCGTGCAAAACACTCAGCAGACCTCTCTGCAACATGTAAAACACGATGGGAGATGTTTTCTGTGCAGGCACAGTTTCTCATTACCAGACATAGTGGAAAAGCGTTTTGCAGTGATGTAGACCACAAAAGACGCTAAAGACGAAATATGGAGCTCCCCGGAGCTAAGCGCCGGTCCCGGGCACATTTCGGAAGAAGCTGCCGCACTGGAGTGCACTGTGACCGGCACAATCGCCTTTGCGCGAAGAAGCCGCTTCCTTGCCTCCGAAAACCAGACAGAGCGGCTGCTTCGGAATGGTGGAAATGAAGCTGCACAACACTGGGATAGTGTGCGCAGCATGCAAACTGATAGAAAACAGTACCTTACAACTTTCCTACCTTTTCCAAACACATGAAAATTCGGTTAGAAGGTGTTTTCAACAACTTTATTTTCTTCGTGCAAAACACTCAGCAGAGCTCTCTGCAACATGTAAAACACCACGGGAGATGTTTTCAGTGAGGCACAGTTTCTCATTACCAGACATAGTGGAAAAGCTTTTTGCAGTGATGTAGACCACAAAAGTCCTGAAAGAAGCAGGTACGGATGTCCCCGGAGCTAAGCGCCGGTCCCAGGCACATTTCGGAAGAAGCCGCCGCACTGGAGTGCACTGTGACCGGCACAATCGCCTTTGCGCGAAGAAGCCGATTTTTCGCCTCCGGCAACCGGACAGAGCGGCTGCTTCGGAAAGGTGGAAATGAAGCTGCACAACACCGCGATATTGTGAGCAGTTTGCAGACTGATAAAAAACACTACCTTACCACTTTCCTACCTTTTCCAAACACATGAATATTTGATGGGAAGGTGTTTTGGACAACTTTATTTTTCTTATGCAAAACATTCTGAAGAGGTCTCTAAACAAGTAAAACACGATGGGAGATGTTTTCTGTGCTGGCACAGTTTCTCCATGCCAGACATAGTGGAAAGGATTTTTGCAATGATATAGACCACAAAAGACGCTAAAGACGAAATATGGAGCTCCCCGGAGGTAAGCGCCGGTCCCGGGCACATTTCGGAAGAAGCTGCCGCACTGGAGTGCACTGTGACCGGCACAATCGCCTTTGAGCGAAGAAGCCGCCTCTTCGTCTCCGGCAGCCAGAGAGAGCGGCTGCTTTCAAAAGGTGAAGAATTAAGCTGCACAACACTGGGATAGTGTGCGCAGCTTGCAAACTGATAGAAAACACAACCTTACCACTTTCCTAACTTTTCCAAACATATGACTATACGTTTGGAAGGTGTTTTCAACAACTTTATTTTCTTCGTGCAAAACACTCAGCAGAGCTCTCTGCAACATGTAAAACATAATGGGAGATGTTTTCTGTGCAGGCACAGTTTCTACTTGCCAGACATAGTGGAAATGCTTTTAGTAGTGATGTAGAACACAAGAGACGCTAAAGTCGAAATACAGAGTTCCCCGGAGGTAAGCGCCGGTCCCGGGCACATTTCGGCAGATGCCGCCGCACTGCAGTGCACTGGGACCGGCACAATCGCCTTGGCTCGAAGAAGCCGATTCTTCGCCTCCGGGAGCCGGAGAGACCTGTAGCTTCGGAAAGGTGGAAATGAAGCTGCACAATACGGGGATAGTGTGCGCAGCTTGCAAAGTGATAGAAAACAGTACCTTACAACTTTCCTAACTTTTCCAAACATATGACTATACGTTTGGAAGGTGTTTTCAACAACTTTATTTTCTTCGTGCAAAACACTCAGCAGAGCTCTCTGCAACATGTAAAACACCATGAGAGATGTTTTCTGTGCAGGCACAGTTTCTCATTACCAGACATAGTGGAAAAGCGTTTTGCAGTGATGTAGACCACAAAAGACGCTAAAGACGAAATATGGAGCTCCCCGGAGCTAAGCGCCGGTCCCGGGCACATTTCGGAAGAAGCCGCCGCACTGGAGTGCACTGTGACCGGCACAATCGCCTTTGCGCGAAGAAGCCGCTTCCTTGCCTCCGAAAACCAGACAGAGCGGCTGCTTCGGAATGGTGGAAATGAAGCTGCACAACACGGGGATAGTGTGCGCAGCATGCAAACTGATAGAAAACAGTACCTTACAACTTTCCTACCTTTTCCAAACACATGAAAATTCGGTTAGAAGGTGTTTTCAACAACTTTATTTTCTTCGTGCAAAACACTCAGCAGAGCTCTCTGCAACATGTAAAACACCACGGGAGATGTTTTCAGTGAGGCACAGTTTCTCATTACCAGACATAGTGGAAAAGCGTTTTGCAGTGATGTAGACCACAAAAGTCCCGAAAGAAGCAGGTACGGATGTCCCCGGAGCTAAGCGCCGGTCCCGGGCACATTTCGGAAGAAGCCGCCGCACTGGAGTGCACTGTGACTGGCACAATCGCCTTTGCGCGAAGAAGCCGATTCTTCGCCTCCCGGAGCCGGAGAGAGCGGCTGCTTTCAAAAGGTGAGGAATGAAGCTGCACAAGACTGGGATAGTGTGCGCATCATGCAAACTGATAGAAAACACTACCTTACCACTCTCCTACCTTTTCCAAACACATGAACATTCGATTGGAAGGTGTTTTGGAAAACTTTCTTTTTCTTCTTACATAAACTTCTGCAAAGCTCTCTGCAACATGTAAAACACCACGGGAGATGTTTTCTGTGCTGGCACAGTTTCTCCTTGCCTAACATAGTGGAAAACCTTTCTGTATGATGTAGACCACAAAAGTCCCGAAAGAAGCAGGTACGGATGTCCCCGGAGCTAAGCGCCGGTCCCGGGCACATTTCGGAAGAAGCCGCCGCACTGGAGTGCACTGTGACCGGCACAATCGCCTTTGCGCGAAGAAGCCGATTCTTCGCCTCCGGGAGCCGGAGAGAGCGGCTGCTTTCAAAAGGTGAAGAATGAAGCTGCACAACACTGGGATAGTGTGCGCAGCTTGCAAACTGATAGAAAACACTACCTTACCAATCTCCTACCTTTTCCAAACATATGAATATTGGGTTGGAAGGTTTTTCCAACAACTTTATTTTCTTCGCGCAAAACACTCAGCAGAGCTCTCTGCAACATGTAAAACATAATGGGAGATGTTTTTTGTGCAGGCACAGTTTCTACTTGCCAGACATAGTGGAAATGCTTTTAGTAGTGATGTAGAACACAAGAGACGCTAAAGTCGAAATACAGAGTTCCCCGGAGGTAAGCGCCGGTCCCGGGCACATTTCGGCAGATGCCGCCGCAGTGGAGTGCACTGTGACCGGCACAATCGCCCTGGCTCGAAGAAGCCGATTCTTCGCCTCCGGGAGCCGGAGAGACCTGTAGCTTCGGAAAGGTGGAAATGAAGCTGCACAATACGGGGATAGTGTGCGCAGCTTGCAAAGTGATAGAAAACACAACCTTACCACTCTCCTACCTTTACCAAACATATGAATATTCGGTTAGAAGGTGTTTTCAACAACTTTATTTTCTTCGTGCAAAACACTCAGCAGACCTCTCTGCAACATGTAAAACACCACGGGAGATGTTTTCTGTGCAGGCACAGTTTCTCCTTGCCAGACATAGTGGAAAAGCGTTTTGCAGTGATGTAGACCACAAAAGTCCCGAAAGAAGCAGGTACGGATGTCCCCGGAGCTAAGCGCCGGTCCCAGGCACATTTCGGAAGAAGCCGCCGCACTGGAGTGCACTGTGACCGGCACAATCGCCTTTGCGCGAAGAAGCCGATTTTTCGCCTCCGGCAACCGGACAGAGCGGCTGCTTCGGAAAGGTGGAAATGAAGCTGCACAACACCGGGATAGTGTGAGCAGTTTGCAGACTGATAAAAAACACTACCTTACCACTTTCCTACCTTTTCCAAACACATGAATATTTGATGGGAAGGTGTTTTGGACAACTTTATTTTTCTTATGCAAAACATTCTGAAGAGGTCTCTAAACAAGTAAAACACGATGGGAGATGTTTTCTGCTCTGGCACAGTTTCTCCATGCCAGACATAGTGGAAAGGATTTTTGCAATGATATAGACCACAAAAGACGCTAAAGACGAAATATGGAGCTCCCCGGAGGTAAGCGCCGGTCCCGGGCACATTTCGGAAGAAGCTGCCGCACTGGAGTGCACTGTGACCGGCACAATCGCCTTTGAGCGAAGAAGCCGCCTCTTCGTCTCCGGGAGCCAGAGAGAGCGGCTGCTTTCAAAAGGTGAAGAATGAAGCTGCACAACACTGGGATAGTGTGCGCAGCTTGCAAACTGATAGAAAACACAACCTTACCACTTTCCTACCTTTTCCAAACATATGAATATTCGGTTAGAAGGTGTTTTCAACAACTTTATTTTCTTCGTGCAAAACACTCAGCAGAGCTCTCTGCAACATGTAAAACATAATGGGAGATGTTTTCTGTGCAGGCACAGTTTCTACTTGCCAGACATAGTGGAAATGCTTTTAGTAGTGATGTAGAACACAAGAGACGCTAAAGTCGAAATACAGAGTTCCCCGGAGGTAAGCGCCGGTCCCGGGCACATTTCGGCAGATGCCGCCGCACTGCAGTGCACTGTGACCGGCACAATCGCCTTGGCTCGAAGAAGACGATTCTTCGCCTCCGGGAGCCGGAGAGACCTGTAGCTTCGGAAAGGTGGAAATGAAGCTGCACAATACGGGGATAGTGTGCGCAGCTTGCAAAGTGATAGAAAACAGTACCTTACAACTTTCCTAACTTTTCCAAACATATGACTATACGTTTGGAAGGTGTTTTCAACAACTTTATTTTCTTCGTGCAAAACACTCAGCAGAGCTCTCTGCAACATGTAAAACACCATGAGAGATGTTTTCTGTGCAGGCACAGTTTCTCATTACCAGACATAGTGGAAAAGCGTTTTGCAGTGATGTAGACCACAAAAGTCCCGAAAGAAGCAGGTACGGATGTCCCCGGAGCTAAGCGCCGGTCCCGGGCACATTTCGGAAGAAGCCGCCGCACTGGAGTGCACTGTGACTGGCACAATCGCCTTTGCGCGAAGAAGCCGATTCTTCGCCTCCCGGAGCCGGAGAGAGCGGCTGCTTTCAAAAGGTGAGGAATGAAGCTGCACAAGACTGGGATAGTGTGCGCATCATGCAAACTGATAGAAAACACTACCTTACCACCACTCTCCTACCTTTTCCAAACACATGAACATTCGATTGGAAGGTGTTTTGGAAAACTTTCTTTTTCTTCTTACATAAACTTCTGCAAAGCTCTCTGCAACATGTAAAACACCACGGGAGATGTTTTCTGTGCTGGCACAGTTTCTCCTTGCCTAACATAGTGGAAAACCTTTCTGTATGATGTAGACCACAAAAGTCCCGAAAGAAGCAGGTACGGATGTCCCCGGAGCTAAGCGCCGGTCCCGGGCACATTTCGGAAGAAGCCGCCGCACTGGAGTGCACTGTGACCGGCACAATCGCCTTTGCGCGAAGAAGCCGATTCTTCGCCTCCGGGAGCCGGAGAGAGCGGCTGCTTTCAAAAGGTGAAGAATGAAGCTGCACAACACTGGGATAGTGTGCGCAGCTTGCAAACTGATAGAAAACACTACCTTACCACTCTCCTACCTTTACCAAACATATGAATATTCGGTTAGAAGGTTTTTCCAACAACTTTATTTTCTTCGTGCAAAACACTCAGCAGAGCTCTGTGCAACATGTAAAACACGATGGGAGATGTTTTCTGTGCAGGCACAGTTTCTCCTTGCCAGACATAGTGGAAAAGCTTTTTGCAGTGATGTAGACCACAAAAGTCCCGAAAGAAGCAGGTACGGATGTCCCCGGAGCTAAGCGCCGGTCCCAGGCACATTTCGGAAGAAGCCGCCGCACTGGAGTGCACTGTGACCGGCACAATCGCTTTTGCGCGAAGAAGCCGATTTTTCGCCTCCGGCAACCGGACAGAGCGGCTGCTTCGGAAAGGTGGAAATGAAGCTGCACAACACCGGGATAGTGTGAGCAGTTTGCAGACTGATAAAAAACACTACCTTACCACTTTCCTACCTTTTCCAAACACATGAATATTTGATGGGAAGGTGTTTTGGACAACTTTATTTTTCTTATGCAAAACATTCTGAAGAGGTCTCTAAACAAGTAAAACACGATGGGAGATGTTTTCTGTGCTGGCACAGTTTCTCCATGCCAGACATAGTGGAAAGGATTTTTGCAATGATATAGACCACAAAAGACGCTAAAGACGAAATATGGAGCTCCCCGGAGGTAAGCGCCGGTCCCGGGCACATTTCGGAAGAAGCTGCCGCACTGGAGTGCACTGTGACCGGCACAATCGCCTTTGAGCGAAGAAGCCGCCTCTTCGTCTCCGGGAGCCAGAGAGAGCGGCTGCTTTCAAAAGGTGAAGAATGAAGCTGCACAACACTGGGATAGTGTGCGCAGCTTGCAAACTGATAGAAAACACTACCTTACCAATCTCCTACCTTTTCCAAACATATGAATATTCGGTTAGAAGGTGTTTTCAACAACTTTATTTTCTTCGTGCAAAACACTCAGCAGAGCTCTCTGCAACATGTAAAACATAATGGGAGATGTTTTCTGTGCAGGCACAGTTTCTACTTGCCAGACATAGTGGAAATGCTTTTAGTAGTGATGTAGAACACAAGAGACGCTAAAGTCGAAATACAGAGTTCCCCGGAGGTAAGCGCCGGTCCCGGGCACATTTCGGCAGATGCCGCCGCACTGCAGTGCACTGGGACCGGCACAATCGCCTTGGCTCGAAGAAGCCGATTCTTCGCCTCCGGGAGCCGGAGAGACCTGTAGCTTCGGAAAGGTGGAAATGAAGCTGCACAATACGGGGATAGTGTGCGCAGCTTGCAAAGTGATAGAAAACAGTACCTTACAACTTTCCTAACTTTTCCAAACATATGACTATACGTTTGGAAGGTGTTTTCAACAACTTTATTTTCTTCGTGCAAAACACTCAGCAGAGCTCTCTGCAACATGTAAAACACCATGAGAGATGTTTTCTGTGCAGGCACAGTTTCTCATTACCAGACATAGTGGAAAAGCGTTTTGCAGTGATGTAGACCACAAAAGACGCTAAAGACGAAATATGGAGCTCCCCGGAGCTAAGCGCCGGTCCCGGGCACATTTCGGAAGAAGCCGCCGCACTGGAGTGCACTGTGACCGGCACAATCGCCTTTGCGCGAAGAAGCCGCTTCCTTGCCTCCGAAAACCAGACAGAGCGGCTGCTTCGGAATGGTGGAAATGAAGCTGCACAACACGGGGATAGTGTGCGCAGCTTGCAAACTGATAGAAAACAGTACCTTACAACTTTCCTACCTTTTCCAAACACATGAAAATTCGGTTAGAAGGTGTTTTCAACAACTTTATTTTCTTCGTGCAAAACACTCAGCAGAGCTCTCTGCAACATGTAAAACACCACGGGAGATGTTTTCAGTGAGGCACAGTTTCTCATTACCAGACATAGTGGAAAAGCGTTTTGCAGTGATGTAGACCACAAAAGTCCCGAAAGAAGCAGGTACGGATGTCCCCGGAGCTAAGCGCCGGTCCCGGGCACATTTCGGAAGAAGCCGCCGCACTGGAGTGCACTGTGACTGGCACAATCGCCTTTGCGCGAAGAAGCCGATTCTTCGCCTCCCGGAGCCGGAGAGAGCGGCTGCTTTCAAAAGGTGAGGAATGAAGCTGCACAAGACTGGGATAGTGTGCGCATCATGCAAACTGATAGAAAACACTACCTTACCACTCTCCTACCTTTTCCAAACACATGAACATTCGATTGGAAGGTGTTTTGGAAAACTTTCTTTTTCTTCTTACATAAACTTCTGCAAAGCTCTCTGCAACATGTAAAACACCACGGGAGATGTTTTCTGTGCTGGCACAGTTTCTCCTTGCCTAACATAGTGGAAAACCTTTCTGTATGATGTAGACCACAAAAGTCCCGAAAGAAGCAGGTACGGATGTCCCCGGAGCTAAGCGCCGGTCCCGGGCACATTTCGGAAGAAGCCGCCGCACTGGAGTGCACTGTGACCGGCACAATCGCCTTTGCGCGAAGAAGCCGATTCTTCGCCTCCGGGAGCCGGAGAGAGCGGCTGCTTTCAAAAGGTGAAGAATGAAGCTGCACAACACTGGGATAGTGTGCGCAGCTTGCAAACTGATAGAAAACACTACCTTACCAATCTCCTACCTTTTCCAAACATATGAATATTGGGTTGGAAGGTTTTTCCAACAACTTTATTTTCTTCGTGCAAAACACTCAGCAGAGCTCTCTGCAACATGTAAAACATAATGGGAGATGTTTTCTGTGCAGGCACAGTTTCTACTTGCCAGACATAGTGGAAATGCTTTTAGTAGTGATGTAGAACACAAGAGACGCTAAAGTCGAAATACAGAGTTCCCCGGAGGTAAGCGCCGGTCCCGGGCACATTTTGGCAGATGCCGCCGCAGTGGAGTGCACTGTGACCGGCACAATCGCCCTGGCTCGAAGAAGCCGATTCTTCGCCTCCGGGAGCCGGAGAGACCTGTAGCTTCGGAAAGGTGGAAATGAAGCTGCACAATACGGGGATAGTGTGCGCAGCTTGCAAAGTGATAGAAAACAGTACCTTACCACTCTCCTACCTTTACCAAACATATGAATATTCGGTTAGAAGGTGTTTTCAACAACTTTATTTTCTTCGTGCAAAACACTCAGCAGACCTCTCTGCAACATGTAAAACACGATGGGAGATGTTTTCTGTGCAGGCACAGTTTCTCCTTGCCAGACATAGTGGAAAAGCGTTTTGCAGTGATGTAGACCACAAAAGTCCCGAAAGAAGCAGGTACGGATGTCCCCGGAGCTAAGCGCCGGTCCCAGGCACATTTCGGAAGAAGCCGCCGCACTGGAGTGCACTGTGACCGGCACAATCGCCTTTGCGCGAAGAAGCCGATTCTTCGCCTCCGGGAGCCGGAGAGAGCGGCTGCTTTCAAAAGGTGAGGAATGAAGCTGCACAACACTGGGATAGTGTGCGCAGCTTGCAAACTGATAGAAAACACTACCTTACCCCTTTCCTACCTTTTCCAAACACATGAACATTCGATTGGAAGGTGTTTTGGAAAACTTTCTTTTTCTTCGCGCAAAACACTCAGCAGAGCTCTCTGCAACATGTAAAACACCATGAGAGATGTTTTCTGTGCAGGCACAGTTTCTACTTGCCAGACATAGTGGAAAAGCGTTTTGCAGTGATGTAGACCACAAAAGACGCTAAAGACGAAATATGGAGCTCCCCGGAGCTAAGCGCCGGTCCCGGGCACATTTCGGCAGATGCCGCCGCACTGGAGTGCACTGTGACCGGCACAATCGCCTTGGCTCGAAGAAGCCGATTCTTCGCCTCCGGGAGCCGGAGAGACCTGTAGCTTCGGAATGGTGGAAATGAAGCTGCACAATACAGGGATAGTGTGCGCAGCTTGCAAAGTGATAGAAAACAGTACCTTACCACTCTCCTACCTTTACCAAACATATGAATATTCGGTTAGAAGGTGTTTTCAACAACTTTATTTTCTTCGTGCAA
Organism: Zonotrichia albicollis; assembly: GCF_047830755.1. Taxonomy (NCBI): domain Eukaryota; kingdom Metazoa; phylum Chordata; class Aves; order Passeriformes; family Passerellidae; genus Zonotrichia; species Zonotrichia albicollis. The sequence goes on along the minus strand of NW_027428351.1, from coordinate 469,617 downwards.
AACACTCAGCAGACCTCTCTGCAACATGTAAAACACGATGGGAGATCTTTTCTGTGCAGGCACAGTTTCTCATTACCAGACATAGTGGAAAAGCGTTTTGCAGTGATGTAGACCACAAAAGACGCTAAAGACGAAATATGGAGCTCCCCGGAGCTAAGCGCCGGTCCCGGGCACATTTCGGAAGAAGCTGCCGCACTGGAGTGCACTGTGACCGGCACAATCGCCTTTGCGCGAAGAAGCCGCTTCCTTGCCTCCGAAAACCAGACAGAGCGGCTGCTTCGGAATGGTGGAAATGAAGCTGCACAACACTGGGATAGTGTGCGCAGCATGCAAACTGATAGAAAACAGTACCTTACAACTTTCCTACCTTTTCCAAACACATGAAAATTCGGTTAGAAGGTGTTTTCAACAACTTTATTTTCTTCGTGCAAAACACTCAGCAGAGCTCTCTGCAACATGTAAAACACCACGGGAGATGTTTTCAGTGAGGCACAGTTTCTCATTACCAGACATAGTGGAAAAGCTTTTTGCAGTGATGTAGACCACAAAAGTCCCGAAAGAAGCAGGTACGGATGTCCCCGGAGCTAAGCGCCGGTCCCAGGCACATTTCGGAAGAAGCCGCCGCACTGGAGTGCACTGTGACCGGCACAATCGCCTTTGCGCGAAGAAGCCGATTTTTCGCCTCCGGCAACCGGACAGAGCGGCTGCTTCGGAAAGGTGGAAATGAAGCTGCACAACACCGCGATAGTGTGAGCAGTTTGCAGACTGATAAAAAACACTACCTTACCACTTTCCTACCTTTTCCAAACACATGAATATTTGATGGGAAGGTGTTTTGGACAACTTTATTTTTCTTATGCAAAACATTCTGAAGAGGTCTCTAAACAAGTAAAACACGATGGGAGATGTTTTCTGTGCTGGCACAGTTTCTCCATGCCAGACATAGTGGAAAGGATTTTTGCAATGATATAGACCACAAAAGACGCTAAAGACGAAATATGGAGCTCCCCGGAGGTAAGCGCCGGTCCCGGGCACATTTCGGAAGAAGCTGCCGCACTGGAGTGCACTGTGACCGGCACAATCGCCTTTGAGCGAAGAAGCCGCCTCTTCGTCTCCGGCAGCCAGAGAGAGCGGCTGCTTTCAAAAGGTGAAGAATGAAGCTGCACAACACTGGGATAGTGTGCGCAGCTTGCAAACTGATAGAAAATACAACCTTACCACTTTCCTAACTTTTCCAAACATATGACTATACGTTTGGAAGGTGTTTTCAACAACTTTATTTTCTTCGTGCAAAACACTCAGCAGAGCTCTCTGCAACATGTAAAACATAATGGGAGATGTTTTCTGTGCAGGCACAGTTTCTACTTGCCAGACATAGTGGAAATGCTTTTAGTAGTGATGTAGAACACAAGAGACGCTAAAGTCGAAATACAGAGTTCCCCGGAGGTAAGCGCCGGTCCCGGGCACATTTCGGCAGATGCCGCCGCACTGCAGTGCACTGTGACCGGCACAATCGCCTTGGCTCGAAGAAGCCGATTCTTCGCCTCCGGGAGCCGGAGAGACCTGTAGCTTCGGAAAGGTGGAAATGAAGCTGCACAATACGGGGATAGTGTGCGCAGCTTGCAAAGTGATAGAAAACAGTACCTTACAACTTTCCTAACTTTTCCAAACATATGACTATACGTTTGGAAGGTGTTTTCAACAACTTTATTTTCTTCGTGCAAAACACTCAGCAGAGCTCTCTGCAACATGTAAAACACCATGAGAGATGTTTTCTGTGCAGGCACAGTTTCTCATTACCAGACATAGTGGAAAAGCGTTTTGCAGTGATGTAGACCACAAAAGACGCTAAAGACGAAATATGGAGCTCCCCGGAGCTAAGCGCCGGTCCCGGGCACATTTCGGAAGAAGCCGCCGCACTGGAGTGCACTGTGACCGGCACAATCGCCTTTGCGCGAAGAAGCCGCTTCCTTGCCTCCGAAAACCAGACAGAGCGGCTGCTTCGGAATGGTGGAAATGAAGCTGCACAACACGGGGATAGTGTGCGCAGCATGCAAACTGATAGAAAACAGTACCTTACAACTTTCCTACCTTTTCCAAACACATGAAAATTCGGTTAGAAGGTGTTTTCAACAACTTTATTTTCTTCGTGCAAAACACTCAGCAGACCTCTCTGCAACATGTAAAACACCACGGGAGATGTTTTCAGTGAGGCACAGTTTCTCATTACCAGACATAGTGGAAAAGCGTTTTGCAGTGATGTAGACCACAAAAGTCCCGAAAGAAGCAGGTACGGATGTCCCCGGAGCTAAGCGCCGGTCCCGGGCACATTTCGGAAGAAGCCGCCGCACTGGAGTGCACTGTGACTGGCACAATCGCCTTTGCGCGAAGAAGCCGATTCTTCGCCTCCCGGAGCCGGAGAGAGCGGCTGCTTTCAAAAGGTGAGGAATGAAGCTGCACAAGACTGGGATAGTGTGCGCATCATGCAAACTGATAGAAAACACTACCTTACCACTCTCCTACCTTTTCCAAACACATGAACATTCGATTGGAAGGTGTTTTGGAAAACTTTCTTTTTCTTCTTACATAAACTTCTGCAAAGCTCTCTGCAACATGTAAAACACCACGGGAGATGTTTTCTGTGCTGGCACAGTTTCTCCTTGCCTAACATAGTGGAAAACCTTTCTGTATGATGTAGACCACAAAAGTCCCGAAAGAAGCAGGTACGGATGTCCCCGGAGCTAAGCGCCGGTCCCGGGCACATTTCGGAAGAAGCCGCCGCACTGGAGTGCACTGTGACCGGCACAATCGCCTTTGCGCGAAGAAGCCGATTCTTCGCCTCCGGGAACCGGAGAGAGCGGCTGCTTTCAAAAGGTGAAGAATGAAGCTGCACAACACTGGGATAGTGTGCGCAGCTTGCAAACTGATAGAAAACACTACCTTACCAATCTCCTACCTTTTCCAAACATATGAATATTGGGTTGGAAGGTTTTTCCAACAACTTTATTTTCTTCGCGCAAAACACTCAGCAGAGCTCGCTGCAACATGTAAAACATAATGGGAGATGTTTTCTGTGCAGGCACAGTTTCTACTTGCCAGACATAGTGGAAATGCTTTTAGTAGTGATGTAGAACACAAGAGACGCTAAAGTCGAAATACAGAGTTCCCCGGAGGTAAGCGCCGGTCCCGGGCACATTTCGGAAGAAGCCGCCGCACTGGAGTGCACTGTGACTGGCACAATCGCCTTTGCGCGAAGAAGCCGATTCTTCGCCTCCCGGAGCCGGAGAGAGCGGCTGCTTTCAAAAGGTGAGGAATGAAGCTGCACAAGACTGGGATAGTGTGCGCATCATGCAAACTGATAGAAAACACTACCTTACCACTCTCCTACCTTTTCCAAACACATGAACATTCGATTGGAAGGTGTTTTGGAAAACTTTCTTTTTCTTCTTACATAAACTTCTGCAAAGCTCTCTGCAACATGTAAAACACCACGGGAGATGTTTTCTGTGCTGGCACAGTTTCTCCTTGCCTAACATAGTGGAAAACCTTTCTGTATGATGTAGACCACAAAAGTCCCGAAAGAAGCAGGTACGGATGTCCCCGGAGCTAAGCGCCGGTCCCGGGCACATTTCGGAAGAAGCCGCCGCACTGGAGTGCACTGTGACCGGCACAATCGCCTTTGCGCGAAGAAGCCGATTCTTCGCCTCCGGGAGCCGGAGAGAGCGGCTGCTTTCAAAAGGTGAAGAATGAAGCTGCACAACACTGGGATAGTGTGCGCAGCTTGCAAACTGATAGAAAACACTACCTTACCAATCTCCTACCTTTTCCAAACATATGAATATTGGGTTGGAAGGTTTTTCCAACAACTTTATTTTCTTCGCGCAAAACACTCAGCAGACCTCTCTGCAACATGTAAAACACGATGGGAGATGTTTTCTGTGCAGGCACAGTTTCTCCTTGCCAGACATAGTGGAAAAGCTTTTTGCAGTGATGTAGACCACAAAAGTCCCGAAAGAAGCAGGTACGGATGTCCCCGGAGCTAAGCGCCGGTCCCAGGCACATTTCGGAAGAAGCCGCCGCACTGGAGTGCACTGTGACCGGCACAATCGCCTTTGCGCGAAGAAGCCGATTCTTCGCCTCCGGGAGCCGGAGAGAGCGGCTGCTTTCAAAAGGTGAAGAATGAAGCTGCACAACACTGGGATAGTGTGCGCAGCTTGCAAACTGATAGAAAACACTACCTTACCCCTTTCCTACCTTTTCCAAACACATGAACATTCGATTGGAAGGTGTTTTGGAAAACTTTCTTTTTCTTCGTGCAAAACACTCAGCAGAGCTCTCTGCAACATGTAAAACACCATGAGAGATGTTTTCTGTGCAGGCACAGTTTCTCATTACCAGACATAGTGGAAAAGCGTTTTGCAGTGATGTAGACCACAAAAGACGCTAAAGACGAAATATGGAGCTCCCCGGAGCTAAGCGCCGGTCTCGGGCACATTTCGGCAGATGCCGCCGCACTGGAGTGCACTGTGACCGGCACAATCGCCTTGGCTCGAAGAAGCCGATTCTTCGCCTCCGGGAGCCGGAGAGACCTGTAGCTTCGGAAAGGTGGAAATGAAGCTGCACAATACGGGGATAGTGTGCGCAGCTTGCAAAGTGATAGAAAACAGTACCTTACCACTCTCCTACCTTTACCAAACATATGAATATTCGGTTAGAAGGTGTTTTCAACAACTTTATTTTCTTCGTGCAAAACACTCAGCAGAGCTCTGTGCAACATGTAAAACACGATGGGAGATGTTTTCTGTGCAGGCACAGTTTCTCCTTGCCAGACATAATGGAAAAGCGTTTTGCAGTGATGTAGACCACAAAAGTCCCGAAAGAAGCAGGTACGGATGTCCCCGGAGCTAAGCGCCGGTCCCAGGCACATTTCGGAAGAAGCCGCCGCACTGGAGTGCACTGTGACCGGCACAATCGCCTTTGCGCGAAGAAGCCGATTTTTCGCCTCCGGCAACCGGACAGAGCGGCTGCTTCGGAAAGGTGGAAATGAAGCTGCACAACACCGGGATAGTGTGAGCAGTTTGCAGACTGATAAAAAACACTACCTTACCACTTTCCTACCTTTTCCAAACACATGAATATTTGATGGGAAGGTGTTTTGGACAACTTTATTTTTCTTATGCAAAACATTCTGAAGAGGTCTCTAAACAAGTAAAACACCACGGGAGATGTTTTCTGTGCTGGCACAGTTTCTCCATGCCAGACATAGTGGAAAGGATTTTTGCAATGATATAGACCACAAAAGACGCTAAAGACGAAATATGGAGCTCCCCGGAGGTAAGCGCCGGTCCCGGGCACATTTCGGCAGATGCCGCCGCACTGCAGTGCACTGTGACCGGCACAATCGCCTTGGCTCGAAGAAGCCAATTCTTCGCCTCCGGGAGCCGGAGAGACCTGTAGCTTCGGAAAGGTGGAAATGAAGCTGCACAATACGGGGATAGTGTGCGCAGCTTGCAAAGTGATAGAAAACAGTACCTTACAACTTTCCTAACTTTTCCAAACATATGACTATACGTTTGGAAGGTGTTTTCAACAACTTTATTTTCTTCGTGCAAAACACTCAGCAGAGCTCTCTGCAACATGTAAAACACCATGAGAGATGTTTTCTGTGCAGGCACAGTTTCTCATTACCAGACATAGTGGAAAAGCGTTTTGCAGTGATGTAGACCACAAAAGACGCTAAAGACGAAATATGGAGCTCCCCGGAGCTAAGCGCCGGTCCCGGGCACATTTCGGAAGAAGCCGCCGCACTGGAGTGCACTGTGACCGGCACAATCGCCTTTGCGCGAAGAAGCCGCTTCCTTGCCTCCGAAAACCAGACAGAGCGGCTGCTTCGGAATGGTGGAAATGAAGCTGCACAACACGGGGATAGTGTGCGCAGCATGCAAACTGATAGAAAACAGTACCTTACAACTTTCCTACCTTTTCCAAACACATGAAAATTCGGTTAGAAGGTGTTTTCAACAACTTTATTTTCTTCGTGCAAAACACTCAGCAGAGCTCTCTGCAACATGTAAAACACCATGAGAGATGTTTTCTGTGCAGGCACAGTTTCTCATTACCAGACATAGTGGAAAAGCGTTTTGCAGTGATGTAGACCACAAAAGACGCTAAAGACGAAATATGGAGCTCCCCGGAGCTAAGCGCCGGTCCCGGGCACATTTCGGAAGAAGCCGCCGCACTGGAGTGCACTGTGACTGGCACAATCGCCTTTGCGCGAAGAAGCCGATTCTTCGCCTCCCGGAGCCGGAGAGAGCGGCTGCTTTCAAAAGGTGAGGAATGAAGCTGCACAAGACTGGGATAGTGTGCGCATCATGCAAACTGATAGAAAACACTACCTTACCACTCTCCTACCTTTTCCAAACACATGAACATTCGATTGGAAGGTGTTTTGGAAAACTTTCTTTTTCTTCTTACATAAACTTCTGCAAAGCTCTCTGCAACATGTAAAACACCACGGGAGATGTTTTCTGTGCTGGCACAGTTTCTCCTTGCCTAACATAGTGGAAAACCTTTCTGTATGATGTAGACCACAAAAGTCCCGAAAGAAGCAGGTACGGATGTCCCCGGAGCTAAGCGCCGGTCCCGGGCACATTTCGGAAGAAGCCGCCGCACTGGAGTGCACTGTGACCGGCACAATCGCCTTTGCGCGAAGAAGCCGATTCTTCGCCTCCGGGAGCCGGAGAGAGCGGCTGCTTTCAAAAGGTGAAGAATGAAGCTGCACAACACCACAACACTGGGATAGTGTGCGCAGCTTGCAAACTGATAGAAAACACTACCTTACCAATCTCCTACCTTTTCCAAACATATGAATATTGGGTTGGAAGGTTTTTCCAACAACTTTATTTTCTTCGCGCAAAACACTCAGCAGAGCTCTCTGCAACATGTAAAACATAATGGGAGATGTTTTCTGTGCAGGCACAGTTTCTACTTGCCAGACATAGTGGAAATGCTTTTAGTAGTGATGTAGAACACAAGAGACGCTAAAGTCGAAATACAGAGTTCCCCGGAGGTAAGCGCCGGTCCCGGGCACATTTCGGCAGATGCCGCCGCAGTGGAGTGCACTGTGACCGGCACAATCGCCCTGGCTCGAAGAAGCCGATTCTTCGCCTCCGGGAGCCGGAGAGACCTGTAGCTTCGGAAAGGTGGAAATGAAGCTGCACAATACGGGGATAGTGTGCGCAGCTTGCAAAGTGATAGAAAACAGTACCTTACCACTCTCCTACCTTTACCAAACATATGAATATTCGGTTAGAAGGTGTTTTCAACAACTTTATTTTCTTCGTGCAAAACACTCAGCAGACCTCTCTGCAACATGTAAAACACGATGGGAGATGTTTTCTGTGCAGGCACAGTTTCTCCTTGCCAGACATAGTGGAAAAGCTTTTTGCAGTGATGTAGACCACAAAAGTCCCGAAAGAAGCAGGTACGGATGTCCCCGGAGCTAAGCGCCGGTCCCAGGCACATTTCGGAAGAAGCCGCCGCACTGGAGTGCACTGTGACCGGCACAATCGCCTTTGCGCGAAGAAGCCGATTCTTCGCCTCCGGGAGCCGGAGAGAGCGGCTGCTTTCAAAAGGTGATGAATGAAGCTGCACAACACTGGGATAGTGTGCGCAGCTTGCAAACTGATAGAAAACACTACCTTACCCCTTTCCTACCTTTTCCAAACACATGAACATTCGATTGGAAGGTGTTTTGGAAAACTTTCTTTTTCTTCGTGCAAAACACTCAGCAGAGCTCTCTGCAACATGTAAAACACCATGAGAGATGTTTTCTGTGCAGGCACAGTTTCTACTTGCCAGACATAGTGGAAAAGCGTTTTGCAGTGATGTAGACCACAAAAGACGCTAAAGACGAAATATGGAGCTCCCCGGAGCTAAGCGCCGGTCTCGGGCACATTTCGGCAGATGCCGCCGCACTGGAGTGCACTGTGACCGGCACAATCGCCTTGGCTCGAAGAAGCCGATTCTTCGCCTCCGGGAGCCGGAGAGACCTGTAGCTTCGGAAAGGTGGAAATGAAGCTGCACAATACGGGGATAGTGTGCGCAGCTTGCAAAGTGATAGAAAACAGTACCTTACCACTCTCCTACCTTTACCAAACATATGAATATTCGGTTAGAAGGTGTTTTCAACAACTTTATTTTCTTCGTGCAAAACACTCAGCAGACCTCTCTGCAACATGTAAAACACGATGGGAGATGTTTTCTGTGCAGGCACAGTTTCTCATTACCAGACATAGTGGAAAAGCGTTTTGCAGTGATGTAGACCACAAAAGACGCTAAAGACGAAATATGGAGCTCCCCGGAGCTAAGCGCCGGTCCCGGGCACATTTCGGAAGAAGCTGCCGCACTGGAGTGCACTGTGACCGGCACAATCGCCTTTGCGCGAAGAAGCCGCTTCCTTGCCTCCGAAAACCAGACAGAGCGGCTGCTTCGGAATGGTGGAAATGAAGCTGCACAACACTGGGATAGTGTGCGCAGCATGCAAACTGATAGAAAACAGTACCTTACAACTTTCCTACCTTTTCCAAACACATGAAAATTCGGTTAGAAGGTGTTTTCAACAACTTTATTTTCTTCGTGCAAAACACTCAGCAGAGCTCTCTGCAACATGTAAAACACCACGGGAGATGTTTTCAGTGAGGCACAGTTTCTCATTACCAGACATAGTGGAAAAGCTTTTTGCAGTGATGTAGACCACAAAAGTCCCGAAAGAAGCAGGTACGGATGTCCCCGGAGCTAAGCGCCGGTCCCAGGCACATTTCGGAAGAAGCCGCCGCACTGGAGTGCACTGTGACCGGCACAATCGCCTTTGCGCGAAGAAGCCGATTTTTCGCCTCCGGCAACCGGACAGAGCGGCTGCTTCGGAATGGTGGAAATGGAGCTGCACAACACCGCGATAGTGTGAGCAGTTTGCAGACTGATAAAAAACACTACCTTACCACTTTCCTACCTTTTCCAAACACATGAATATTTGATGGGAAGGTGTTTTGGACAACTTTATTTTTCTTATGCAAAACATTCTGAAGAGGTCTCTAAACAAGTAAAACACGATGGGAGATGTTTTCTGCTCTGGCACAGTTTCTCCATGCCAGACATAGTGGAAAGGATTTTTGCAATGATATAGACCACAAAAGACGCTAAAGACGAAATATGGAGCTCCCCGGAGGTAAGCGCCGGTCCCGGGCACATTTCGGCAGATGCCGCCGCACTGGAGTGCACTGTGACTGGCACAATCGCCTTTGCGCGAAGAAGCCGATTCTTCGCCTCCCGGAGCCGGAGAGAGCGGCTGCTTTCAAAAGGTGAGGAATGAAGCTGCACAAGACTGGGATAGTGTGCGCATCATGCAAACTGATAGAAAACACTACCTTACCACTCTCCTACCTTTTCCAAACACATGAACATTCGATTGGAAGGTGTTTTGGAAAACTTTCTTTTTCTTCTTACATAAACTTCTGCAAAGCTCTCTGCAACATGTAAAACACCACGGGAGATGTTTTCTGTGCTGGCACAGTTTCTCCTTGCCTAACATAGTGGAAAACCTTTCTGTATGATGTAGACCACAAAAGTCCCGAAAGAAGCAGGTACGGATGTCCCCGGAGCTAAGCGCCGGTCCCGGGCACATTTCGGAAGAAGCCGCCGCACTGGAGTGCACTGTGACCGGCACAATCGCCTTTGCGCGAAGAAGCCGATTCTTCGCCTCCGGGAGCCGGAGAGAGCGGCTGCTTTCAAAAGGTGAAGAATGAAGCTGCACAACACTGGGATAGTGTGCGCAGCTTGCAAACTGATAGAAAACACTACCTTACCAATCTCCTACCTTTTCCAAACATATGAATATTGGGTTGGAAGGTTTTTCCAACAACTTTATTTTCTTCGTGCAAAACACTCAGCAGAGCTCTCTGCAACATGTAAAACATAATGGGAGATGTTTTCTGTGCAGGCACAGTTTCTACTTGCCAGACATAGTGGAAATGCTTTTAGTAGTGATGTAGAACACAAGAGACGCTAAAGTCGAAATACAGAGTTCCCCGGAGGTAAGCGCCGGTCCCGGGCACATTTCGGCAGATGCCGCCGCAGTGGAGTGCACTGTGACCGGCACAATCGCCCTGGCTCGAAGAAGCCGATTCTTCGCCTCCGGGAGCCGGAGAGACCTGTAGCTTCGGAAAGGTGGAAATGAAGCTGCACAATACGGGGATAGTGTGCGCAGCTTGCAAAGTGATAGAAAACAGTACCTTACCACTCTCCTACCTTTACCAAACATATGAATATTCGGTTAGAAGGTGTTTTCAACAACTTTATTTTCTTCGTGCAAAACACTCAGCAGACCTCTCTGCAACATGTAAAACACGATGGGAGATGTTTTCTGTGCAGGCACAGTTTCTCCTTGCCAGACATAGTGGAAAAGCTTTTTGCAGTGATGTAGACCACAAAAGTCCCGAAAGAAGCAGGTACGGATGTCCCCGGAGCTAAGCGCCGGTCCCAGGCACATTTCGGAAGAAGCCGCCGCACTGGAGTGCACTGTGACCGGCACAATCGCCTTTGCGCGAAGAAGCCGATTCTTCGCCTCCGGGAGCCGGAGAGAGCGGCTGCTTTCAAAAGGTGAGGAATGAAGCTGCACAACACTGGGATAGTGTGCGCAGCTTGCAAACTGATAGAAAACACTACCTTACCCCTTTCCTACCTTTTCCAAACACATGAACATTCGATTGGAAGGTGTTTTGGAAAACTTTCTTTTTCTTCGCGCAAAACACTCAGCAGAGCTCTCTGCAACATGTAAAACACCATGAGAGATGTTTTCTGTGCAGGCACAGTTTCTACTTGCCAGACATAGTGGAAAAGCGTTTTGCAGTGATGTAGACCACAAAAGACGCTAAAGACGAAATATGGAGCTCCCCGGAGCTAAGCGCCGGTCCCGGGCACATTTCGGCAGATGCCGCCGCACTGGAGTGCACTGTGACCGGCACAATCGCCTTGGCTCGAAGAAGCCGATTCTTCGCCTCCGGGAGCCGGAGAGACCTGTAGCTTCGGAATGGTGGAAATGAAGCTGCACAATACAGGGATAGTGTGCGCAGCTTGCAAAGTGATAGAAAACAGTACCTTACCACTCTCCTACCTTTACCAAACATATGAATATTCGGTTAGAAGGTGTTTTCAACAACTTTATTTTCTTCGTGCAAAACACTCAGCAGACCTCTCTGCAACATGTAAAACACGATGGGAGATGTTTTCTGTGCAGGCACAGTTTCTCATTACCAGACATAGTGGAAAAGCGTTTTGCAGTGATGTAGACCACAAAAGACGCTAAAGACGAAATATGGAGCTCCCCGGAGCTAAGCGCCGGTCCCGGGCACATTTCGGAAGAAGCTGCCGCACTGGAGTGCACTGTGACCGGCACAATCGCCTTTGCGCGAAGAAGCCGCTTCCTTGCCTCCGAAAACCAGACAGAGCGGCTGCTTCGGAATGGTGGAAATGAAGCTGCACAACACTGGGATAGTGTGCGCAGCATGCAAACTGATAGAAAACAGTACCTTACAACTTTCCTACCTTTTCCAAACACATGAAAATTCGGTTAGAAGGTGTTTTCAACAACTTTATTTTCTTCGTGCAAAACACTCAGCAGAGCTCTCTGCAACATGTAAAACACCACGGGAGATGTTTTCAGTGAGGCACAGTTTCTCATTACCAGACATAGTGGAAAAGCTTTTTGCAGTGATGTAGACCACAAAAGTCCCGAAAGAAGCAGGTACGGATGTCCCCGGAGCTAAGCGCCGGTCCCAGGCACATTTCGGAAGAAGCCGCCGCACTGGAGTGCACTGTGACCGGCACAATCGCCTTTGCGCGAAGAAGCCGATTTTTCGCCTCCGGCAACCGGACAGAGCGGCTGCTTCGGAAAGGTGGAAATGAAGCTGCACAACACCGCGATAGTGTGAGCAGTTTGCAGACTGATAAAAAACACTACCTTACCACTTTCCTACCTTTTCCAAACACATGAATATTTGATGGGAAGGTGTTTTGGACAACTTTATTTTTCTTATGCAAAACATTCTGAAGAGGTCTCTAAACAAGTAAAACACGATGGGAGATGTTTTCTGTGCTGGCACAGTTTCTCCATGCCAGACATAGTGGAAAGGATTTTTGCAATGATATAGACCACAAAAGACGCTAAAGACGAAATATGGAGCTCCCCGGAGGTAAGCGCCGGTCCCGGGCACATTTCGGAAGAAGCTGCCGCACTGGAGTGCACTGTGACCGGCACAATCGCCTTTGAGCGAAGAAGCCGCCTCTTCGTCTCCGGCAGCCAGAGAGAGCGGCTGCTTTCAAAAGGTGAAGAATGAAGCTGCACAACACTGGGATAGTGTGCGCAGCTTGCAAACTGATAGAAAATACAACCTTACCACTTTCCTAACTTTTCCAAACATATGACTATACGTTTGGAAGGTGTTTTCAACAACTTTATTTTCTTCGTGCAAAACACTCAGCAGAGCTCTCTGCAACATGTAAAACATAATGGGAGATGTTTTCTGTGCAGGCACAGTTTCTACTTGCCAGACATAGTGGAAATGCTTTTAGTAGTGATGTAGAACACAAGAGACGCTAAAGTCGAAATACAGAGTTCCCCGGAGGTAAGCGCCGGTCCCGGGCACATTTCGGCAGATGCCGCCGCACTGCAGTGCACTGTGACCGGCACAATCGCCTTGGCTCGAAGAAGCCGATTCTTCGCCTCCGGGAGCCGGAGAGACCTGTAGCTTCGGAAAGGTGGAAATGAAGCTGCACAATACGGGGATAGTGTGCGCAGCTTGCAAAGTGATAGAAAACAGTACCTTACAACTTTCCTAACTTTTCCAAACATATGACTATACGTTTGGAAGGTGTTTTCAACAACTTTATTTTCTTCGTGCAAAACACTCAGCAGAGCTCTCTGCAACATGTAAAACACCATGAGAGATGTTTTCTGTGCAGGCACAGTTTCTCATTACCAGACATAGTGGAAAAGCGTTTTGCAGTGATGTAGACCACAAAAGACGCTAAAGACGAAATATGGAGCTCCCCGGAGCTAAGCGCCGGTCCCGGGCACATTTCGGAAGAAGCCGCCGCACTGGAGTGCACTGTGACCGGCACAATCGCCTTTGCGCGAAGAAGCCGCTTCCTTGCCTCCGAAAACCAGACAGAGCGGCTGCTTCGGAATGGTGGAAATGAAGCTGCACAACACGGGGATAGTGTGCGCAGCATGCAAACTGATAGAAAACAGTACCTTACAACTTTCCTACCTTTTCCAAACACATGAAAATTCGGTTAGAAGGTGTTTTCAACAACTTTATTTTCTTCGTGCAAAACACTCAGCAGAGCTCTCTGCAACATGTAAAACACCACGGGAGATGTTTTCAGTGAGGCACAGTTTCTCATTACCAGACATAGTGGAAAAGCGTTTTGCAGTGATGTAGACCACAAAAGTCCCGAAAGAAGCAGGTACGGATGTCCCCGGAGCTAAGCGCCGGTCCCGGGCACATTTCGGAAGAAGCCGCCGCACTGGAGTGCACTGTGACTGGCACAATCGCCTTTGCGCGAAGAAGCCGATTCTTCGCCTCCCGGAGCCGGAGAGAGCGGCTGCTTTCAAAAGGTGAGGAATGAAGCTGCACAAGACTGGGATAGTGTGCGCATCATGCAAACTGATAGAAAACACTACCTTACCACTCTCCTACCTTTTCCAAACACATGAACATTCGATTGGAAGGTGTTTTGGAAAACTTTCTTTTTCTTCTTACATAAACTTCTGCAAAGCTCTCTGCAACATGTAAAACACCACGGGAGATGTTTTCTGTGCTGGCACAGTTTCTCCTTGCCTAACATAGTGGAAAACCTTTCTGTATGATGTAGACCACAAAAGTCCCGAAAGAAGCAGGTACGGATGTCCCCGGAGCTAAGCGCCGGTCCCGGGCACATTTCGGAAGAAGCCGCCGCACTGGAGTGCACTGTGACCGGCACAATCGCCTTTGCGCGAAGAAGCCGATTCTTCGCCTCCGGGAACCGGAGAGAGCGGCTGCTTTCAAAAGGTGAAGAATGAAGCTGCACAACACTGGGATAGTGTGCGCAGCTTGCAAACTGATAGAAAACACTACCTTACCAATCTCCTACCTTTTCCAAACATATGAATATTGGGTTGGAAGGTTTTTCCAACAACTTTATTTTCTTCGCGCAAAACACTCAGCAGAGCTCTCTGCAACATGTAAAACATAATGGGAGATGTTTTCTGTGCAGGCACAGTTTCTACTTGCCAGACATAGTGGAAATGCTTTTAGTAGTGATGTAGAACACAAGAGACGCTAAAGTCGAAATACAGAGTTCCCCGGAGGTAAGCGCCGGTCCCGGGCACATTTCGGAAGAAGCCGCCGCACTGGAGTGCACTGTGACTGGCACAATCGCCTTTGCGCGAAGAAGCCGATTCTTCGCCTCCCGGAGCCGGAGAGAGCGGCTGCTTTCAAAAGGTGAGGAATGAAGCTGCACAAGACTGGGATAGTGTGCGCATCATGCAAACTGATAGAAAACACTACCTTACCACTCTCCTACCTTTTCCAAACACATGAACATTCGATTGGAAGGTGTTTTGGAAAACTTTCTTTTTCTTCTTACATAAACTTCTGCAAAGCTCTCTGCAACATGTAAAACACCACGGGAGATGTTTTCTGTGCTGGCACAGTTTCTCCTTGCCTAACATAGTGGAAAACCTTTCTGTATGATGTAGACCACAAAAGTCCCGAAAGAAGCAGGTACGGATGTCCCCGGAGCTAAGCGCCGGTCCCGGGCACATTTCGGAAGAAGCCGCCGCACTGGAGTGCACTGTGACCGGCACAATCGCCTTTGCGCGAAGAAGCCGATTCTTCGCCTCCGGGAGCCGGAGAGAGCGGCTGCTTTCAAAAGGTGAAGAATGAAGCTGCACAACACTGGGATAGTGTGCGCAGCTTGCAAACTGATAGAAAACACTACCTTACCAATCTCCTACCTTTTCCAAACATATGAATATTGGGTTGGAAGGTTTTTCCAACAACTTTATTTTCTTCGCGCAAAACACTCAGCAGACCTCTCTGCAACATGTAAAACACGATGGGAGATGTTTTCTGTGCAGGCACAGTTTCTCCTTGCCAGACATAGTGGAAAAGCTTTTTGCAGTGATGTAGACCACAAAAGTCCCGAAAGAAGCAGGTACGGATGTCCCCGGAGCTAAGCGCCGGTCCCAGGCACATTTCGGAAGAAGCCGCCGCACTGGAGTGCACTGTGACCGGCACAATCGCCTTTGCGCGAAGAAGCCGATTCTTCGCCTCCGGGAGCCGGAGAGAGCGGCTGCTTTCAAAAGGTGAAGAATGAAGCTGCACAACACTGGGATAGTGTGCGCAGCTTGCAAACTGATAGAAAACACTACCTTACCCCTTTCCTACCTTTTCCAAACACATGAACATTCGATTGGAAGGTGTTTTGGAAAACTTTCTTTTTCTTCGTGCAAAACACTCAGCAGAGCTCTCTGCAACATGTAAAACACCATGAGAGATGTTTTCTGTGCAGGCACAGTTTCTCATTACCAGACATAGTGGAAAAGCGTTTTGCAGTGATGTAGACCACAAAAGACGCTAAAGACGAAATATGGAGCTCCCCGGAGCTAAGCGCCGGTCTCGGGCACATTTCGGCAGATGCCGCCGCACTGGAGTGCACTGTGACCGGCACAATCGCCTTGGCTCGAAGAAGCCGATTCTTCGCCTCCGGGAGCCGGAGAGACCTGTAGCTTCGGAAAGGTGGAAATGAAGCTGCACAATACGGGGATAGTGTGCGCAGCTTGCAAAGTGATAGAAAACAGTACCTTACCACTCTCCTACCTTTACCAAACATATGAATATTCGGTTAGAAGGTGTTTTCAACAACTTTATTTTCTTCGTGCAAAACACTCAGCAGAGCTCTGTGCAACATGTAAAACACGATGGGAGATGTTTTCTGTGCAGGCACAGTTTCTCCTTGCCAGACATAATGGAAAAGCGTTTTGCAGTGATGTAGACCACAAAAGTCCCGAAAGAAGCAGGTACGGATGTCCCCGGAGCTAAGCGCCGGTCCCAGGCACATTTCGGAAGAAGCCGCCGCACTGGAGTGCACTGTGACCGGCACAATCGCCTTTGCGCGAAGAAGCCGATTTTTCGCCTCCGGCAACCGGACAGAGCGGCTGCTTCGGAAAGGTGGAAATGAAGCTGCACAACACCGGGATAGTGTGAGCAGTTTGCAGACTGATAAAAAACACTACCTTACCACTTTCCTACCTTTTCCAAACACATGAATATTTGATGGGAAGGTGTTTTGGACAACTTTATTTTTCTTATGCAAAACATTCTGAAGAGGTCTCTAAACAAGTAAAACACGATGGGAGATGTTTTCTGTGCTGGCACAGTTTCTCCATGCCAGACATAGTGGAAAGGATTTTTGCAATGATATAGACCACAAAAGACGCTAAAGACGAAATATGGAGCTCCCCGGAGGTAAGCGCCGGTCCCGGGCACATTTCGGCAGATGCCGCCGCACTGCAGTGCACTGTGACCGGCACAATCGCCTTGGCTCGAAGAAGCCAATTCTTCGCCTCCGGGAGCCGGAGAGACCTGTAGCTTCGGAAAGGTGGAAATGAAGCTGCACAATACGGGGATAGTGTGCGCAGCTTGCAAAGTGATAGAAAACAGTACCTTACAACTTTCCTAACTTTTCCAAACATATGACTATACGTTTGGAAGGTGTTTTCAACAACTTTATTTTCTTCGTGCAAAACACTCAGCAGAGCTCTCTGCAACATGTAAAACACCATGAGAGATGTTTTCTGTGCAGGCACAGTTTCTCATTACCAGACATAGTGGAAAAGCGTTTTGCAGTGATGTAGACCACAAAAGACGCTAAAGACGAAATATGGAGCTCCCCGGAGCTAAGCGCCGGTCCCGGGCACATTTCGGAAGAAGCCGCCGCACTGGAGTGCACTGTGACCGGCACAATCGCCTTTGCGCGAAGAAGCCGCTTCCTTGCCTCCGAAAACCAGACAGAGCGGCTGCTTCGGAATGGTGGAAATGAAGCTGCACAACACGGGGATAGTGTGCGCAGCATGCAAACTGATAGAAAACAGTACCTTACAACTTTCCTACCTTTTCCAAACACATGAAAATTCGGTTAGAAGGTGTTTTCAACAACTTTATTTTCTTCGTGCAAAACACTCAGCAGAGCTCTCTGCAACATGTAAAACACCATGAGAGATGTTTTCTGTGCAGGCACAGTTTCTCATTACCAGACATAGTGGAAAAGCGTTTTGCAGTGATGTAGACCACAAAAGACGCTAAAGACGAAATATGGAGCTCCCCGGAGCTAAGCGCCGGTCCCGGGCACATTTCGGAAGAAGCCGCCGCACTGGAGTGCACTGTGACTGGCACAATCGCCTTTGCGCGAAGAAGCCGATTCTTCGCCTCCCGGAGCCGGAGAGAGCGGCTGCTTTCAAAAGGTGAGGAATGAAGCTGCACAAGACTGGGATAGTGTGCGCATCATGCAAACTGATAGAAAACACTACCTTACCACTCTCCTACCTTTTCCAAACACATGAACATTCGATTGGAAGGTGTTTTGGAAAACTTTCTTTTTCTTCTTACATAAACTTCTGCAAAGCTCTCTGCAACATGTAAAACACCACGGGAGATGTTTTCTGTGCTGGCACAGTTTCTCCTTGCCTAACATAGTGGAAAACCTTTCTGTATGATGTAGACCACAAAAGTCCCGAAAGAAGCAGGTACGGATGTCCCCGGAGCTAAGCGCCGGTCCCGGGCACATTTCGGAAGAAGCCGCCGCACTGGAGTGCACTGTGACCGGCACAATCGCCTTTGCGCGAAGAAGCCGATTCTTCGCCTCCGGGAGCCGGAGAGAGCGGCTGCTTTCAAAAGGTGAAGAATGAAGCTGCACAACACCACAACACTGGGATAGTGTGCGCAGCTTGCAAACTGATAGAAAACACTACCTTACCAATCTCCTACCTTTTCCAAACATATGAATATTGGGTTGGAAGGTTTTTCCAACAACTTTATTTTCTTCGCGCAAAACACTCAGCAGAGCTCTCTGCAACATGTAAAACATAATGGGAGATGTTTTCTGTGCAGGCACAGTTTCTACTTGCCAGACATAGTGGAAATGCTTTTAGTAGTGATGTAGAACACAAGAGACGCTAAAGTCGAAATACAGAGTTCCCCGGAGGTAAGCGCCGGTCCCGGGCACATTTCGGCAGATGCCGCCGCAGTGGAGTGCACTGTGACCGGCACAATCGCCCTGGCTCGAAGAAGCCGATTCTTCGCCTCCGGGAGCCGGAGAGACCTGTAGCTTCGGAAAGGTGGAAATGAAGCTGCACAATACGGGGATAGTGTGCGCAGCTTGCAAAGTGATAGAAAACAGTACCTTACCACTCTCCTACCTTTACCAAACATATGAATATTCGGTTAGAAGGTGTTTTCAACAACTTTATTTTCTTCGTGCAAAACACTCAGCAGACCTCTCTGCAACATGTAAAACACGATGGGAGATGTTTTCTGTGCAGGCACAGTTTCTCCTTGCCAGACATAGTGGAAAAGCTTTTTGCAGTGATGTAGACCACAAAAGTCCCGAAAGAAGCAGGTACGGATGTCCCCGGAGCTAAGCGCCGGTCCCAGGCACATTTCGGAAGAAGCCGCCGCACTGGAGTGCACTGTGACCGGCACAATCGCCTTTGCGCGAAGAAGCCGATTCTTCGCCTCCGGGAGCCGGAGAGAGCGGCTGCTTTCAAAAGGTGATGAATGAAGCTGCACAACACTGGGATAGTGTGCGCAGCTTGCAAACTGATAGAAAACACTACCTTACCCCTTTCCTACCTTTTCCAAACACATGAATATTCGATTGGAAGGTGTTTTGGAAAACTTTCTTTTTCTTCGTGCAAAACACTCAGCAGAGCTCTCTGCAACATGTAAAACACCATGAGAGATGTTTTCTGTGCAGGCACAGTTTCTACTTGCCAGACATAGTGGAAAAGCGTTTTGCAGTGATGTAGACCACAAAAGACGCTAAAGACGAAATATGGAGCTCCCCGGAGCTAAGCGCCGGTCTCGGGCACATTTCGGCAGATGCCGCCGCTCTGGAGTGCACTGTGACCGGCACAATCGCCTTGGCTCGAAGAAGCCGATTCTTCGCCTCCGGGAGCCGGAGAGACCTGTAGCTTCGGAAAGGTGGAAATGAAGCTGCACAATACGGGGATAGTGTGCGCAGCTTGCAAAGTGATAGAAAACAGTACCTTACCACTCTCCTACCTTTACCAAACATATGAATATTCGGTTAGAAGGTGTTTTCAACAACTTTATTTTCTTCGTGCAAAACACTCAGCAGACCTCTCTGCAACATGTAAAACACGATGGGAGATGTTTTCTGTGCAGGCACAGTTTCTCATTACCAGACATAGTGGAAAAGCGTTTTGCAGTGATGTAGACCACAAAAGACGCTAAAGACGAAATATGGAGCTCCCCGGAGCTAAGCGCCGGTCCCGGGCACATTTCGGAAGAAGCTGCCGCACTGGAGTGCACTGTGACCGGCACAATCGCCTTTGCGCGAAGAAGCCGCTTCCTTGCCTCCGAAAACCAGACAGAGCGGCTGCTTCGGAATGGTGGAAATGAAGCTGCACAACACTGGGATAGTGTGCGCAGCATGCAAACTGATAGAAAACAGTACCTT
This sequence comes from Zonotrichia albicollis, assembly GCF_047830755.1. NCBI lineage: Eukaryota > Metazoa > Chordata > Aves > Passeriformes > Passerellidae > Zonotrichia > Zonotrichia albicollis. The sequence goes on along the minus strand of NW_027428351.1, from coordinate 449,817 downwards.
ACAACTTTCCTACCTTTTCCAAACACATGAAAATTCGGTTAGAAGGTGTTTTCAACAACTTTATTTTCTTCGTGCAAAACACTCAGCAGAGCTCTCTGCAACATGTAAAACACCACGGGAGATGTTTTCAGTGAGGCACAGTTTCTCATTACCAGACATAGTGGAAAAGCTTTTTGCAGTGATGTAGACCACAAAAGTCCCGAAAGAAGCAGGTACGGATGTCCCCGGAGCTAAGCGCCGGTCCCAGGCACATTTCGGAAGAAGCCGCCGCACTGGAGTGCACTGTGACCGGCACAATCGCCTTTGCGCGAAGAAGCCGATTTTTCGCCTCCGGCAACCGGACAGAGCGGCTGCTTCGGAATGGTGGAAATGGAGCTGCACAACACCGCGATAGTGTGAGCAGTTTGCAGACTGATAAAAAACACTACCTTACCACTTTCCTACCTTTTCCAAACACATGAATATTTGATGGGAAGGTGTTTTGGACAACTTTATTTTTCTTATGCAAAACATTCTGAAGAGGTCTCTAAACAAGTAAAACACGATGGGAGATGTTTTCTGCTCTGGCACAGTTTCTCCATGCCAGACATAGTGGAAAGGATTTTTGCAATGATATAGACCACAAAAGACGCTAAAGACGAAATATGGAGCTCCCCGGAGGTAAGCGCCGGTCCCGGGCACATTTCGGAAGAAGCTGCCGCACTGGAGTGCACTGTGACCGGCACAATCGCCTTTGAGCGAAGAAGCCGCCTCTTCGTCTCCGGGAGCCAGAGAGAGCGGCTGCTTTCAAAAGGTGAAGAATGAAGCTGCACAACACTGGGATAGTGTGCGCAGCTTGCAAACTGATAGAAAACACAACCTTACCACTTTCCTAACTTTTCCAAACATATGACTATACGTTTGGAAGGTGTTTTCAACAACTTTATTTTCTTCGTGCAAAACACTCAGCAGAGCTCTCTGCAACATGTAAAACATAATGGGAGATGTTTTCTGTGCAGGCACAGTTTCTACTTGCCAGACATAGTGGAAATGCTTTTAGTAGTGATGTAGAACACAAGAGACGCTAAAGTCGAAATACAGAGTTCCCCGGAGGTAAGCGCCGGTCCCGGGCACATTTCGGCAGATGCCGCCGCACTGCAGTGCACTGTGACCGGCACAATCGCCTTGGCTCGAAGAAGCCGATTCTTCGCCTCCGGGAGCCGGAGAGACCTGTAGCTTCGGAAAGGTGGAAATGAAGCTGCACAATACGGGGATAGTGTGCGCAGCTTGCAAACTGATAGAAAACACTACCTTACAACTTTCCTAACTTTTCCAAACATATGACTATACGTTTGGAAGGTGTTTTCAACAACTTTATTTTCTTCGTGCAAAACACTCAGCAGAGCTCTCTGCAACATGTAAAACACCATGAGAGATGTTTTCTGTGCAGGCACAGTTTCTCATTACCAGACATAGTGGAAAAGCGTTTTGCAGTGATGTAGACCACAAAAGACGCTAAAGACGAAATATGGAGCTCCCCGGAGCTAAGCGCCGGTCCCGGGCACATTTCGGAAGAAGCCGCCGCACTGGAGTGCACTGTGACCGGCACAATCGCCTTTGCGCGAAGAAGCCGCTTCCTTGCCTCCAAAAACCAGACAGAGCGGCTGCTTCGGAATGGTGGAAATGAAGCTGCACAACACGGGGATAGTGTGCGCAGCATGCAAACTGATAGAAAACAGTACCTTACAACTTTCCTACCTTTTCCAAACACATGAAAATTCGGTTTGAAGGTGTTTTCAACAACTTTATTTTCTTCGTGCAAAACACTCAGCAGAGCTCTCTGCAACATGTAAAACACCACGGGAGATGTTTTCAGTGAGGCACAGTTTCTCATTACCAGACATAGTGGAAAAGCGTTTTGCAGTGATGTAGACCACAAAAGTCCCGAAAGAAGCAGGTACGGATGTCCCCGGAGCTAAGCGCCGGTCCCGGGCACATTTCGGAAGAAGCCGCCGCACTGGAGTGCACTGTGACTGGCACAATCGCCTTTGCGCGAAGAAGCCGATTCTTCGCCTCCCGGAGCCGGAGAGAGCGGCTGCTTTCAAAAGGTGAGGAATGAAGCTGCACAAGACTGGGATAGTGTGCGCATCATGCAAACTGATAGAAAACACTACCTTACCACTCTCCTACCTTTTCCAAACACATGAACATTCGATTGGAAGGTGTTTTGGAAAACTTTCTTTTTCTTCTTACATAAACTTCTGCAAAGCTCTCTGCAACATGTAAAACACCACGGGAGATGTTTTCTGTGCTGGCACAGTTTCTCCTTGCCTAACATAGTGGAAAACCTTTCTGTATGATGTAGACCACAAAAGTCCCGAAAGAAGCAGGTACGGATGTCCCCGGAGCTAAGCGCCGGTCCCGGGCACATTTCGGAAGAAGCCGCCGCACTGGAGTGCACTGTGACCGGCACAATCGCCTTTGCGCGAAGAAGCCGATTCTTCGCCTCCGGGAGCCGGAGAGAGCGGCTGCTTTCAAAAGGTGAAGAATGAAGCTGCACAACACTGGGATAGTGTGCGCAGCTTGCAAACTGATAGAAAACACTACCTTACCAATCTCCTACCTTTTCCAAACATATGAATATTGGGTTGGAAGGTTTTTCCAACAACTTTATTTTCTTCGCGCAAAACACTCAGCAGAGCTCTCTGCAACATGTAAAACATAATGGGAGATGTTTTCTGTGCAGGCACAGTTTCTACTTGCCAGACATAGTGGAAATGCTTTTAGTAGTGATGTAGAACACAAGAGACGCTAAAGTCGAAATACAGAGTTCCCCGGAGGTAAGCGCCGGTCCCGGGCACATTTCGGCAGATGCCGCCGCAGTGGAGTGCACTGTGACCGGCACAATCGCCCTGGCTCGAAGAAGCCGATTCTTCGCCTCCGGGAGCCGGAGAGACCTGTAGCTTCGGAAAGGTGGAAATGAAGCTGCACAATACGGGGATAGTGTGCGCAGCTTGCAAAGTGATAGAAAACAGTACCTTACCACTCTCCTACCTTTACCAAACATATGAATATTCGGTTAGAAGGTGTTTTCAACAACTTTATTTTCTTCGTGCAAAACACTCAGCAGACCTCTCTGCAACATGTAAAACACGATGGGAGATGTTTTCTGTGCAGGCACAGTTTCTCCTTGCCAGACATAGTGGAAAAGCGTTTTGCAGTGATGTAGACCACAAAAGTCCCGAAAGAAGCAGGTACGGATGTCCCCGGAGCTAAGCGCCGGTCCCAGGCACATTTCGGAAGAAGCCGCCGCACTGGAGTGCACTGTGACCGGCACAATCGCCTTTGCGCGAAGAAGCCGATTTTTCGCCTCCGGCAACCGGACAGAGCGGCTGCTTCGGAAAGGTGGAAATGAAGCTGCACAACACCGGGATAGTGTGAGCAGTTTGCAGACTGATAAAAAACACTACCTTACCACTTTCCTACCTTTTCCAAACACATGAATATTTGATGGGAAGGTGTTTTGGACAACTTTATTTTTCTTATGCAAAACATTCTGAAGAGGTCTCTAAACAAGTAAAACACGATGGGAGATGTTTTCTGTGCTGGCACAGTTTCTCCATGCCAGACATAGTGGAAAGGATTTTTGCAATGATATAGACCACAAAAGACGCTAAAGACGAAATATGGAGCTCCCCGGAGGTAAGCGCCGGTCCCGGGCACATTTCGGAAGAAGCTGCCGCACTGGAGTGCACTGTGACCGGCACAATCGCCTTTGAGCGAAGAAGCCGCCTCTTCGTCTCCGGGAGCCAGAGAGAGCGGCTGCTTTCAAAAGGTGAAGAATGAAGCTGCACAACACTGGGATAGTGTGCGCAGCTTGCAAACTGATAGAAAACACAACCTTACCACTTTCCTACCTTTTCCAAACATATGAATATTCGGTTAGAAGGTGTTTTCAACAACTTTATTTTCTTCGTGCAAAACACTCAGCAGAGCTCTCTGCAACATGTAAAACATAATGGGAGATGTTTTCTGTGCAGGCACAGTTTCTACTTGCCAGACATAGTGGAAATGCTTTTAGTAGTGATGTAGAACACAAGAGACGCTAAAGTCGAAATACAGAGTTCCCCGGAGGTAAGCGCCGGTCCCGGGCACATTTCGGCAGATGCCGCCGCACTGCAGTGCACTGGGACCGGCACAATCGCCTTGGCTCGAAGAAGCCGATTCTTCGCCTCCGGGAGCCGGAGAGACCTGTAGCTTCGGAAAGGTGGAAATGAAGCTGCACAATACGGGGATAGTGTGCGCAGCTTGCAAACTGATAGAAAACACTACCTTACAACTTTCCTAACTTTTCCAAACATATGACTATACGTTTGGAAGGTGTTTTCAACAACTTTATTTTCTTCGTGCAAAACACTCAGCAGAGCTCTCTGCAACATGTAAAACACCATGAGAGATGTTTTCTGTGCAGGCACAGTTTCTCATTACCAGACATAGTGGAAAAGCGTTTTGCAGTGATGTAGACCACAAAAGTCCCGAAAGAAGCAGGTACGGATGTCCCCGGAGCTAAGCGCCGCTCCCGGGCACATTTCGGAAGAAGCCGCCGCACTGGAGTGCACTGTGACTGGCACAATCGCCTTTGCGCGAAGAAGCCGATTCTTCGCCTCCCGGAGCCGGAGAGAGCGGCTGCTTTCAAAAGGTGAGGAATGAAGCTGCACAAGACTGGGATAGTGTGCGCATCATGCAAACTGATAGAAAACACTACCTTACCACTCTCCTACCTTTTCCAAACACATGAACATTCGATTGGAAGGTGTTTTGGAAAACTTTCTTTTTCTTCTTACATAAACTTCTGCAAAGCTCTCTGCAACATGTAAAACACCACGGGAGATGTTTTCTGTGCTGGCACAGTTTCTCCTTGCCTAACATAGTGGAAAACCTTTCTGTATGATGTAGACCACAAAAGTCCCGAAAGAAGCAGGTACGGATGTCCCCGGAGCTAAGCGCCGGTCCCGGGCACATTTCGGAAGAAGCCGCCGCACTGGAGTGCACTGTGACCGGCACAATCGCCTTTGCGCGAAGAAGCCGATTCTTCGCCTCCGGGAGCCGGAGAGAGCGGCTGCTTTCAAAAGGTGAAGAATGAAGCTGCACAACACTGGGATAGTGTGCGCAGCTTGCAAACTGATAGAAAACACTACCTTACCAATCTCCTACCTTTTCCAAACATATGAATATTGGGTTGGAAGGTTTTTCCAACAACTTTATTTTCTTCGCGCAAAACACTCAGCAGAGCTCTCTGCAACATGTAAAACATAATGGGAGATGTTTTCTGTGCAGGCACAGTTTCTACTTGCCAGACATAGTGGAAATGCTTTTAGTAGTGATGTAGAACACAAGAGACGCTAAAGTCGAAATACAGAGTTCCCCGGAGGTAAGCGCCGGTCCCGGGCACATTTCGGCAGATGCCGCCGCAGTGGAGTGCACTGTGACCGGCACAATCGCCCTGGCTCGAAGAAGCCGATTCTTCGCCTCCGGGAGCCGGAGAGACCTGTAGCTTCGGAAAGGTGGAAATGAAGCTGCACAATACGGGGATAGTGTGCGCAGCTTGCAAAGTGATAGAAAACAGTACCTTACCACTCTCCTACCTTTACCAAACATATGAATATTCGGTTAGAAGGTGTTTTCAACAACTTTATTTTCTTCGTGCAAAACACTCAGCAGACCTCTCTGCAACATGTAAAACACGATGGGAGATGTTTTCTGTGCAGGCACAGTTTCTCCTTGCCAGACATAGTGGAAAAGCGTTTTGCAGTGATGTAGACCACAAAAGTCCCGAAAGAAGCAGGTACGGATGTCCCCGGAGCTAAGCGCCGGTCCCAGGCACATTTCGGAAGAAGCCGCCGCACTGGAGTGCACTGTGACCGGCACAATCGCCTTTGCGCGAAGAAGCCGATTTTTCGCCTCCGGCAACCGGACAGAGCGGCTGCTTCGGAAAGGTGGAAATGAAGCTGCACAACACCGGGATAGTGTGAGCAGTTTGCAGACTGATAAAAAACACTACCTTACCACTTTCCTACCTTTTCCAAACACATGAATATTTGATGGGAAGGTGTTTTGGACAACTTTATTTTTCTTATGCAAAACATTCTGAAGAGGTCTCTAAACAAGTAAAACACGATGGGAGATGTTTTCTGTGCTGGCACAGTTTCTCCATGCCAGACATAGTGGAAAGGATTTTTGCAATGATATAGACCACAAAAGACGCTAAAGACGAAATATGGAGCTCCCCGGAGGTAAGCGCCGGTCCCGGGCACATTTCGGAAGAAGCTGCCGCACTGGAGTGCACTGTGACCGGCACAATCGCCTTTGAGCGAAGAAGCCGCCTCTTCGTCTCCGGGAGCCAGAGAGAGCGGCTGCTTTCAAAAGGTGAAGAATGAAGCTGCACAACACTGGGATAGTGTGCGCAGCTTGCAAACTGATAGAAAACACAACCTTACCACTTTCCTACCTTTTCCAAACATATGAATATTCGGTTAGAAGGTGTTTTCAACAACTTTATTTTCTTCGTGCAAAACACTCAGCAGAGCTCTCTGCAACATGTAAAACATAATGGGAGATGTTTTCTGTGCAGGCACAGTTTCTACTTGCCAGACATAGTGGAAATGCTTTTAGTAGTGATGTAGAACACAAGAGACGCTAAAGTCGAAATACAGAGTTCCCCGGAGGTAAGCGCCGGTCCCGGGCACATTTCGGCAGATGCCGCCGCACTGCAGTGCACTGTGACCGGCACAATCGCCTTGGCTCGAAGAAGCCGATTCTTCGCCTCCGGGAGCCGGAGAGACCTGTAGCTTCGGAAAGGTGGAAATGAAGCTGCACAATACGGGGATAGTGTGCGCAGCTTGCAAAGTGATAGAAAACAGTACCTTACAACTTTCCTAACTTTTCCAAACATATGACTATACGTTTGGAAGGTGTTTTCAACAACTTTATTTTCTTCGTGCAAAACACTCAGCAGAGCTCTCTGCAACATGTAAAACACCATGAGAGATGTTTTCTGTGCAGGCACAGTTTCTCATTACCAGACATAGTGGAAAAGCGTTTTGCAGTGATGTAGACCACAAAAGTCCCGAAAGAAGCAGGTACGGATGTCCCCGGAGCTAAGCGCCGCTCCCGGGCACATTTCGGAAGAAGCCGCCGCACTGGAGTGCACTGTGACTGGCACAATCGCCTTTGCGCGAAGAAGCCGATTCTTCGCCTCCCGGAGCCGGAGAGAGCGGCTGCTTTCAAAAGGTGAGGAATGAAGCTGCACAAGACTGGGATAGTGTGCGCATCATGCAAACTGATAGAAAACACTACCTTACCACTCTCCTACCTTTTCCAAACACATGAACATTCGATTGGAAGGTGTTTTGGAAAACTTTCTTTTTCTTCTTACATAAACTTCTGCAAAGCTCTCTGCAACATGTAAAACACCACGGGAGATGTTTTCTGTGCTGGCACAGTTTCTCCTTGCCTAACATAGTGGAAAACCTTTCTGTATGATGTAGACCACAAAAGTCCCGAAAGAAGCAGGTACGGATGTCCCCGGAGCTAAGCGCCGGTCCCGGGCACATTTCGGAAGAAGCCGCCGCACTGGAGTGCACTGTGACCGGCACAATCGCCTTTGCGCGAAGAAGCCGATTCTTCGCCTCCGGGAGCCGGAGAGAGCGGCTGCTTTCAAAAGGTGAAGAATGAAGCTGCACAACACTGGGATAGTGTGCGCAGCTTGCAAACTGATAGAAAACACTACCTTACCCCTTTCCTACCTTTTCCAAACACATGAACATTCGATTGGAAGGTGTTTTGGAAAACTTTCTTTTTCTTCGTGCAAAACACTCAGCAGAGCTCTCTGCAACATGTAAAACACCATGAGAGATGTTTTCTGTGCAGGCACAGTTTCTCATTACCAGACATAGTGGAAAAGCGTTTTGCAGTGATGTAGACCACAAAAGACGGTAAAGACGAAATATGGAGCTCCCCGGAGCTAAGCGCCGGTCTCGGGCACATTTCGGCAGATGCCGCCGCACTGGAGTGCACTGGGACCGGCACAATCGCCTTGGCTCGAAGAAGCCGATTCTTCGCCTCCGGGAGCCGGAGAGACCTGTAGCTTCGGAAAGGTGGAAATGAAGCTGCACAATACGGGGATAGTGTGCGCAGCTTGCAAACTGATAGAAAACAGTACCTTACCACTCTCCTACCTTTACCAAACATATGAATATTCGGTTAGAAGGTGTTTTCAACAACTTTATTTTCTTCGTGCAAAACACTCAGCAGACCTCTCTGCAACATGTAAAACACGATGGGAGATGTTTTCTGTGCAGGCACAGTTTCTCCTTGCCAGACATAGTGGAAAAGCGTTTTGCAGTGATGTAGACCACAAAAGTCCCGAAAGAAGCAGGTACGGATGTCCCCGGAGCTAAGCGCCGGTCCCAGGCACATTTCGGAAGAAGCCGCCGCACTGGAGTGCACTGTGACCGGCACAATCGCCTTTGCGCGAAGAAGCCGATTTTTCGCCTCCGGCAACCGGACAGAGCGGCTGCTTCGGAAAGGTGGAAATGAAGCTGCACAACACCGGGATAGTGTGAGCAGTTTGCAGACTGATAAAAAACACTACCTTACCACTTTCCTACCTTTTCCAAACACATGAATATTTGATGGGAAGGTGTTTTGGACAACTTTATTTTTCTTATGCAAAACATTCTGAAGAGGTCTCTAAACAAGTAAAACACGATGGGAGATGTTTTCTGTGCTGGCACAGTTTCTCCATGCCAGACATAGTGGAAAGGATTTTTGCAATGATATAGACCACAAAAGACGCTAAAGACGAAATATGGAGCTCCCCGGAGGTAAGCGCCGGTCCCGGGCACATTTCGGCAGATGCCGCCGCACTGGAGTGCACTGTGACCGGCACAATCGCCTTGGCTCGAAGAAGCCGATTCTTCGCCTCCGGGAGCCGGAGAGACCTGTAGCTTCGGAAAGGTGGAAATGAAGCTGCACAATACGGGGATAGTGTGCGCAGCTTGCAAAGTGATAGAAAACAGTACCTTACAACTTTCCTAACTTTTCCAAACATATGACTATACGTTTGGAAGGTGTTTTCAACAACTTTATTTTCTTCGTGCAAAACACTCAGCAGAGCTCTCTGCAACATGTAAAACACCATGAGAGGTGTTTGCTGTGCAGGCACAGTTTCTCATTACCAGACATAGTGGAAAAGCGTTTTGCAGTGATGTAGACCACAAAAGACGCTAAAGACGAAATATGGAGCTCCCCGGAGCTAAGCGCCGGTCCCGGGCACATTTCGGCAGATGCCGCCGCACTGCAGTGCACTGGGACCGGCACAATCGCCTTGGCTCGAAGAAGCCGATTCTTCGCCTCCGGGAGCCGGAGAGACCTGTAGCTTCGGAATGGTGGAAATGAAGCTGCACAATACGGGGATAGTGTGCGCAGCTTGCAAAGTGATAGAAAACAGTACCTTACAACTTTCCTACCTTTTCCAAACACATGAAAATTCGGTTAGAAGGTGTTTTCAACAACTTTATTTTCTTCGCGCAAAACACTCAGCAGAGCTCTCTGCAACATGTAAAACACCACGGGAGATGTTTTCAGTGAGGCACAGTTTCTCATTACCAGACATAGTGGAAAAGCGTTTTGCAGTGATGTAGACCACAAAAGTCCCGAAAGAAGCAGGTACGGATGTCCCCGGAGCTAAGCGCCGGTCCCGGGCACATTTCGGAAGAAGCCGCCGCACTGGAGTGCACTGTGACTGGCACAATCGCCTTTGAGCGAAGAAGCCGCCTCTTCGTCTCCGGCAGCCAGAGAGAGCGGCTGCTTTCAAAAGGTGAAGAATGAAGCTGCACAACACTGGGATAGTGTGCGCAGCTTGCAAACTGATAGAAAACACTACCTTACCAATCTCCTACCTTTTCCAAACATATGAATATTGGGTTGGAAGGTTTTTCCAACAACTTTATTTTCTTCGCGCAAAACACTCAGCAGAGCTCTCTGCAACATGTAAAACATAATGGGAGATGTTTTCTGTGCAGGCACAGTTTCTACTTGCCAGACATAGTGGAAATGCTTTTAGTAGTGATGTAGAACACAAGAGACGCTAAAGTCGAAATACAGAGTTCCCCGGAGGTAAGCGCCGGTCCCGGGCACATTTCGGCAGATGCCGCCGCAGTGGAGTGCACTGTGACCGGCACAATCGCCCTGGCTCGAAGAAGCCGATTCTTCGCCTCCGGGAGCCGGAGAGACCTGTAGCTTCGGAAAGGTGGAAATGAAGCTGCACAATACGGGGATAGTGTGCGCAGCTTGCAAAGTGATAGAAAACAGTACCTTACCACTCTCCTACCTTTACCAAACATATGAATATTCGGTTAGAAGGTGTTTTCAACAACTTTATTTTCTTCGTGCAAAACACTCAGCAGACCTCTCTGCAACATGTAAAACACGATGGGAGATGTTTTCTGTGCAGGCACAGTTTCTCCTTGCCAGACATAGTGGAAAAGCGTTTTGCAGTGATGTAGACCACAAAAGTCCCGAAAGAAGCAGGTACGGATGTCCCCGGAGCTAAGCGCCGGTCCCAGGCACATTTCGGAAGAAGCCGCCGCACTGGAGTGCACTGTGACCGGCACAATCGCCTTTGCGCGAAGAAGCCGATTTTTCGCCTCCGGCAACCGGACAGAGCGGCTGCTTCGGAAAGGTGGAAATGAAGCTGCACAACACCGGGATAGTGTGAGCAGTTTGCAGACTGATAAAAAACACTACCTTACCACTTTCCTACCTTTTCCAAACACATGAATATTTGATGGGAAGGTGTTTTGGACAACTTTATTTTTCTTATGCAAAACATTCTGAAGAGGTCTCTAAACAAGTAAAACACGATGGGAGATGTTTTCTGTGCTGGCACAGTTTCTCCATGCCAGACATAGTGGAAAGGATTTTGGCAATGATATAGACCACAAAAGACGCTAAAGACGAAATATGGAGCTCCCCGGAGGTAAGCGCCGGTCCCGGGCACATTTCGGAAGAAGCTGCCGCACTGGAGTGCACTGTGACCGGCACAATCGCCTTTGAGCGAAGAAGCCGCCTCTTCGTCTCTGGGAGCCAGAGAGAGCGGCTGCTTTCAAAAGGTGAAGAATGAAGCTGCACAACACTGGGATAGTGTGCGCAGCTTGCAAACTGATAGAAAACACAACCTTACCACTTTCCTACCTTTTCCAAACATATGAATATTCGGTTAGAAGGTGTTTTCAACAACTTTATTTTCTTCGTGCAAAACACTCAGCAGAGCTCTCTGCAACATGTAAAACATAATGGGAGATGTTTTCTGTGCAGGCACAGTTTCTACTTGCCAGACATAGTGGAAATGCTTTTAGTAGTGATGTAGAACACAAGAGACGCTAAAGTCGAAATACAGAGTTCCCCGGAGGTAAGCGCCGGTCCCGGGCACATTTCGGCAGATGCCGCCGCACTGCAGTGCACTGTGACCGGCACAATCGCCTTGGCTCGAAGAAGCCGATTCTTCGCCTCCGGGAGCCGGAGAGACCTGTAGCTTCGGAAAGGTGGAAATGAAGCTGCACAATACGGGGATAGTGTGCGCAGCTTGCAAAGTGATAGAAAACAGTACCTTACAACTTTCCTAACTTTTCCAAACATATGACTATACGTTTGGAAGGTGTTTTCAACAACTTTATTTTCTTCGTGCAAAACACTCAGCAGAGCTCTCTGCAACATGTAAAACACCATGAGAGATGTTTTCTGTGCAGGCACAGTTTCTCATTACCAGACATAGTGGAAAAGCGTTTTGCAGTGATGTAGACCACAAAAGTCCCGAAAGAAGCAGGTACGGATGTCCCCGGAGCTAAGCGCCGGTCCCGGGCACATTTCGGAAGAAGCCGCCGCACTGGAGTGCACTGTGACTGGCACAATCGCCTTTGCGCGAAGAAGCCGATTCTTCGCCTCCCGGAGCCGGAGAGAGCGGCTGCTTTCAAAAGGTGAGGAATGAAGCTGCACAAGACTGGGATAGTGTGCGCATCATGCAAACTGATAGAAAACACTACCTTACCACTCTCCTACCTTTTCCAAACACATGAACATTCGATTGGAAGGTGTTTTGGAAAACTTTCTTTTTCTTCTTACATAAACTTCTGCAAAGCTCTCTGCAACATGTAAAACACCACGGGAGATGTTTTCTGTGCTGGCACAGTTTCTCCTTGCCTAACATAGTGGAAAACCTTTCTGTATGATGTAGACCACAAAAGTCCCGAAAGAAGCAGGTACGGATGTCCCCGGAGCTAAGCGCCGGTCCCGGGCACATTTCGGAAGAAGCCGCCGCACTGGAGTGCACTGTGACCGGCACAATCGCCTTTGCGCGAAGAAGCCGATTCTTCGCCTCCGGGAGCCGGAGAGAGCGGCTGCTTTCAAAAGGTGAAGAATGAAGCTGCACAACACTGGGATAGTGTGCGCAGCTTGCAAACTGATAGAAAACACTACCTTACCAATCTCCTACCTTTTCCAAACATATGAATATTGGGTTGGAAGGTTTTTCCAACAACTTTATTTTCTTCGCGCAAAACACTCAGCAGACCTCTCTGCAACATGTAAAACACGATGGGAGATGTTTTCTGTGCAGGCACAGTTTCTCCTTGCCAGACATAGTGGAAAAGCTTTTTGCAGTGATGTAGACCACAAAAGTCCCGAAAGAAGCAGGTACGGATGTCCCCGGAGCTAAGCGCCGGTCCCAGGCACATTTCGGAAGAAGCCGCCGCACTGGAGTGCACTGTGACCGGCACAATCGCCTTTGCGCGAAGAAGCCGATTCTTCGCCTCCGGGAGCCGGAGAGAGCGGCTGCTTTCAAAAGGTGAAGAATGAAGCTGCACAACACTGGGATAGTGTGCGCAGCTTGCAAACTGATAGAAAACACTACCTTACCCCTTTCCTACCTTTTCCAAACACATGAACATTCGATTGGAAGGTGTTTTGGAAAACTTTCTTTTTCTTCGTGCAAAACACTCAGCAGAGCTCTCTGCAACATGTAAAACACCATGAGAGATGTTTTCTGTGCAGGCACAGTTTCTCATTACCAGACATAGTGGAAAAGCGTTTTGCAGTGATGTAGACCACAAAAGACGCTAAAGACGAAATATGGAGCTCCCCGGAGCTAAGCGCCGGTCTCGGGCACATTTCGGCAGATGCCGCCGCACTGGAGTGCACTGGGACCGGCACAATCGCCTTGGCTCGAAGAAGCCGATTCTTCGCCTCCGGGAGCCGGAGAGACCTGTAGCTTCGGAAAGGTGGAAATGAAGCTGCACAATACGGGGATAGTGTGCGCAGCTTGCAAACTGATAGAAAACAGTACCTTACCACTCTCCTACCTTTACCAAACATATGAATATTCGGTTAGAAGGTGTTTTCAACAACTTTATTTTCTTCGTGCAAAACACTCAGCAGAGCTCTGTGCAACATGTAAAACACGATGGGAGATGTTTTCTGTGCAGGCACAGTTTCTCCTTGCCAGACATAGTGGAAAAGCGTTTTGCAGTGATGTAGACCACAAAAGTCCCGAAAGAAGCAGGTACGGATGTCCCCGGAGCTAAGCGCCGGTCCCAGGCACATTTCGGAAGAAGCCGCCGCACTGGAGTGCACTGTGACCGGCACAATCGCCTTTGCGCGAAGAAGCCGATTTTTCGCCTCCGGCAACCGGACAGAGCGGCTGCTTCGGAAAGGTGGAAATGAAGCTGCACAACACCGGGATAGTGTGAGCAGTTTGCAGACTGATAAAAAACACTACCTTACCAATCTCCTACCTTTTCCAAACACATGAATATTTGATGGGAAGGTGTTTTGGACAACTTTATTTTTCTTATGCAAAACATTCTGAAGAGGTCTCTAAACAAGTAAAACACGATGGGAGATGTTTTCTGTGCTGGCACAGTTTCTCCATGCCAGACATAGTGGAAAGGATTTTGGCAATGATATAGACCACAAAAGACGCTAAAGACGAAATATGGAGCTCCCCGGAGGTAAGCGCCGGTCCCGGGCACATTTCGGAAGAAGCTGCCGCACTGGAGTGCACTGTGACCGGCACAATCGCCTTTGAGCGAAGAAGCCGCCTCTTCGTCTCTGGGAGCCAGAGAGAGCGGCTGCTTTCAAAAGGTGAAGAATGAAGCTGCACAACACTGGGATAGTGTGCGCAGCTTGCAAACTGATAGAAAACACAACCTTACCACTTTCCTACCTTTTCCAAACATATGAATATTCGGTTAGAAGGTGTTTTCAACAACTTTATTTTCTTCGTGCAAAACACTCAGCAGAGCTCTCTGCAACATGTAAAACATAATGGGAGATGTTTTCTGTGCAGGCACAGTTTCTACTTGCCAGACATAGTGGAAATGCTTTTAGTAGTGATGTAGAACACAAGAGACGCTAAAGTCGAAATACAGAGTTCCCCGGAGGTAAGCGCCGGTCCCGGGCACATTTCGGCAGATGCCGCCGCACTGCAGTGCACTGTGACCGGCACAATCGCCTTGGCTCGAAGAAGCCGATTCTTCGCCTCCGGGAGCCGGAGAGACCTGTAGCTTCGGAAAGGTGGAAATGAAGCTGCACAATACGGGGATAGTGTGCGCAGCTTGCAAAGTGATAGAAAACAGTACCTTACAACTTTCCTAACTTTTCCAAACATATGACTATACGTTTGGAAGGTGTTTTCAACAACTTTATTTTCTTCGTGCAAAACACTCAGCAGAGCTCTCTGCAACATGTAAAACACCATGAGAGATGTTTTCTGTGCAGGCACAGTTTCTCATTACCAGACATAGTGGAAAAGCGTTTTGCAGTGATGTAGACCACAAAAGTCCCGAAAGAAGCAGGTACGGATGTCCCCGGAGCTAAGCGCCGGTCCCGGGCACATTTCGGAAGAAGCCGCCGCACTGGAGTGCACTGTGACTGGCACAATCGCCTTTGCGCGAAGAAGCCGATTCTTCGCCTCCCGGAGCCGGAGAGAGCGGCTGCTTTCAAAAGGTGAGGAATGAAGCTGCACAAGACTGGGATAGTGTGCGCATCATGCAAACTGATAGAAAACACTACCTTACCACTCTCCTACCTTTTCCAAACACATGAACATTCGATTGGAAGGTGTTTTGGAAAACTTTCTTTTTCTTCTTACATAAACTTCTGCAAAGCTCTCTGCAACATGTAAAACACCACGGGAGATGTTTTCTGTGCTGGCACAGTTTCTCCTTGCCTAACATAGTGGAAAACCTTTCTGTATGATGTAGACCACAAAAGTCCCGAAAGAAGCAGGTACGGATGTCCCCGGAGCTAAGCGCCGGTCCCGGGCACATTTCGGAAGAAGCCGCCGCACTGGAGTGCACTGTGACCGGCACAATCGCCTTTGCGCGAAGAAGCCGATTCTTCGCCTCCGGGAGCCGGAGAGAGCGGCTGCTTTCAAAAGGTGAAGAATGAAGCTGCACAACACTGGGATAGTGTGCGCAGCTTGCAAACTGATAGAAAACACTACCTTACCAATCTCCTACCTTTTCCAAACATATGAATATTGGGTTGGAAGGTTTTTCCAACAACTTTATTTTCTTCGCGCAAAACACTCAGCAGACCTCTCTGCAACATGTAAAACACGATGGGAGATGTTTTCTGTGCAGGCACAGTTTCTCCTTGCCAGACATAGTGGAAAAGCTTTTTGCAGTGATGTAGACCACAAAAGTCCCGAAAGAAGCAGGTACGGATGTCCCCGGAGCTAAGCGCCGGTCCCAGGCACATTTCGGAAGAAGCCGCCGCACTGGAGTGCACTGTGACCGGCACAATCGCCTTTGCGCGAAGAAGCCGATTCTTCGCCTCCGGGAGCCGGAGAGAGCGGCTGCTTTCAAAAGGTGAAGAATGAAGCTGCACAACACTGGGATAGTGTGCGCAGCTTGCAAACTGATAGAAAACACTACCTTACCCCTTTCCTACCTTTTCCAAACACATGAACATTCGATTGGAAGGTGTTTTGGAAAACTTTCTTTTTCTTCGTGCAAAACACTCAGCAGAGCTCTCTGCAACATGTAAAACACCATGAGAGATGTTTTCTGTGCAGGCACAGTTTCTCATTACCAGACATAGTGGAAAAGCGTTTTGCAGTGATGTAGACCACAAAAGACGCTAAAGACGAAATATGGAGCTCCCCGGAGCTAAGCGCCGGTCTCGGGCACATTTCGGCAGATGCCGCCGCACTGGAGTGCACTGGGACCGGCACAATCGCCTTGGCTCGAAGAAGCCGATTCTTCGCCTCCGGGAGCCGGAGAGACCTGTAGCTTCGGAAAGGTGGAAATGAAGCTGCACAATACGGGGATAGTGTGCGCAGCTTGCAAACTGATAGAAAACAGTACCTTACCACTCTCCTACCTTTACCAAACATATGAATATTCGGTTAGAAGGTGTTTTCAACAACTTTATTTTCTTCGTGCAAAACACTCAGCAGAGCTCTGTGCAACATGTAAAACACGATGGGAGATGTTTTCTGTGCAGGCACAGTTTCTCCTTGCCAGACATAGTGGAAAAGCGTTTTGCAGTGATGTAGACCACAAAAGTCCCGAAAGAAGCAGGTACGGATGTCCCCGGAGCTAAGCGCCGGTCCCAGGCACATTTCGGAAGAAGCCGCCGCACTGGAGTGCACTGTGACCGGCACAATCGCCTTTGCGCGAAGAAGCCGATTTTTCGCCTCCGGCAACCGGACAGAGCGGCTGCTTCGGAAAGGTGGAAATGAAGCTGCACAACACCGGGATAGTGTGAGCAGTTTGCAGACTGATAAAAAACACTACCTTACCAATCTCCTACCTTTTCCAAACATATGAATATTGGGTTGGAAGGTTTTTCCAACAACTTTATTTTCTTCGCGCAAAACACTCAGCAGAGCTCTCTGCAACATGTAAAATATAATGGGAGATGTTTTCTGTGCAGGCACAGTTTCTACTTGCCAGACATAGTGGAAATGCTTTTAGTAGTGATGTAGAACACAAGAGACGCTAAAGTCGAAATACAGAGTTCCCCGGAGGTAAGCGCCGGTCCCGGGCACATTTCGGCAGATGCCGCCGCAGTGGAGTGCACTGTGACCGGCACAATCGCCCTGGCTCGAAGAAGCCGATTCTTCGCCTCCGGGAGCCGGAGAGACCTGTAGCTTCGGAAAGGTGGAAATGAAGCTGCACAATACGGGGATAGTGTGCGCAGCTTGCAAAGTGATAGAAAACAGTACCTTACCACTCTCCTACCTTTACCAAACATATGAATATTCGGTTAGAAGGTGTTTTCAACAACTTTATTTTCTTCGTGCAAAACACTCAGCAGACCTCTCTGCAACATGTAAAACACGATGGGAGATGTTTTCTGTGCAGGCACAGTTTCTCCTTGCCAGACATAGTGGAAAAGCGTTTTGCAGTGATGTAGACCACAAAAGTCCCGAAAGAAGCAGGTACGGATGTCCCCGGAGCTAAGCGCCGGTCCCAGGCACATTTCGGAAGAAGCCGCCGCACTGGAGTGCACCGTGACCGGCACAATCGCCTTTGCGCGAAGAAGCCGATTTTTCGCCTCCGGCAACCGGACAGAGCGGCTGCTTCGGAAAGGTGGAAATGAAGCTGCACAACACCGGGATAGTGTGAGCAGTTTGCAGACTGATAAAAAACACTACCTTACCACTTTCCTACCTTTTCCAAACACATGAATATTTGATGGGAAGGTGTTTTGGACAACTTTATTTTTCTTATGCAAAACATTCTGAAGAGGTCTCTAAACAAGTAAAACACGATGGGAGATGTTTTCTGTGCTGGCACAGTTTCTCCATGCCAGACATAGTGGAAAGGATTTTTGCAATGATATAGACCACAAAAGACGCTAAAGACGAAATATGGAGCTCCCCGGAGGTAAGCGCCGGTCCCGGGCACATTTCGGAAGAAGCTGCCGCACTGGAGTGCACTGTGACCGGCACAATCGCCTTTGAGCGAAGAAGCCGCCTCTTCGTCTCCGGGAGCCAGAGAGAGCGGCTGCTTTCAAAAGGTGAAGAATGAAGCTGCACAACACTGGGATAGTGTGCGCAGCTTGCAAACTGATAGAAAACACAACCTTACCACTTTCCTACCTTTTCCAAACATATGAATATTCGGTTAGAAGGTGTTTTCAACAACTTTATTTTCTTCGTGCAAAACACTCAGCAGAGCTCTCTGCAACATGTAAAACATAATGGGAGATGTTTTCTGTGCAGGCACAGTTTCTACTTGCCAGACATAGTGGAAATGCTTTTAGTAGTGATGTAGAACACAAGAGACGCTAAAGTCGAAATACAGAGTTCCCCGGAGGTAAGCGCCGGTCCCGGGCACATTTCGGCAGATGCCGCCGCACTGCAGTGCACTGTGACCGGCACAATCGCCTTGGCTCGAAGAAGCCGATTCTTCGCCTCCGGGAGCCGGAGAGACCTGTAGCTTCGGAAAGGTGGAAATGAAGCTGCACAATACGGGGATAGTGTGCGCAGCTTGCAAAGTGATAGAAAACAGTACCTTACAACTTTCCTAACTTTTCCAAACATATGACTATACGTTTGGAAGGTGTTTTCAACAACTTTATTTTCTTCGTGCAAAACACTCAGCAGAGCTCTCTGCAACATGTAAAACACCATGAGAGATGTTTTCTGTGCAGGCACAGTTTCTCATTACCAGACATAGTGGAAAAGCGTTTTGCAGTGATGTAGACCACAAAAGTCCCGAAAGAAGCAGGTACGGATGTCCCCGGAGCTAAGCGCCGGTCCCGGGCACATTTCGGAAGAAGCCGCCGCACTGGAGTGCACTGTGACTGGCACAATCGCCTTTGCGCGAAGAAGCCGATTCTTCGCCTCCCGGAGCCGGAGAGAGCGGCTGCTTTCAAAAGGTGAGGAATGAAGCTGCACAAGACTGGGATAGTGTGCGCATCATGCAAACTGATAGAAAACACTACCTTACCACTCTCCTACCTTTTCCAAACACATGAACATTCGATTGGAAGGTGTTTTGGAAAACTTTCTTTTTCTTCTTACATAAACTTCTGCAAAGCTCTCTGCAACATGTAAAACACCACGGGAGATGTTTTCTGTGCTGGCACAGTTTCTCCTTGCCTAACATAGTGGAAAACCTTTCTGTATGATGTAGACCACAAAAGTCCCGAAAGAAGCAGGTACGGATGTCCCCGGAGCTAAGCGCCGGTCCCGGGCACATTTCGGAAGAAGCCGCCGCACTGGAGTGCACTGTGACCGGCACAATCGCCTTTGCGCGAAGAAGCCGATTCTTCGCCTCCGGGAGCCGGAGAGAGCGGCTGCTTTCAAAAGGTGAAGAATGAAGCTGCACAACACTGGGATAGTGTGCGCAGCTTGCAAACTGATAGAAAACACTACCTTACCAATCTCCTACCTTTTCCAAACATATGAATATTGGGTTGGAAGGTTTTTCCAACAACTTTATTTTCTTCGCGCAAAACACTCAGCAGAGCTCTCTGCAACATGTAAAACATAATGGGAGATGTTTTCTGTGCAGGCACAGTTTCTACTTGCCAGACATAGTGGAAATGCTTTTAGTAGTGATGTAGAACACAAGAGACGCTAAAGTCGAAATACAGAGTTCCCCGGAGGTAAGCGCCGGTCCCGGGCACATTTCGGCAGATGCCGCCGCAGTGGAGTGCACTGTGACAGGCACAATCGCCCTGGCTCGAAGAAGCCGATTCTTCGCCTCCGGGAGCCGGAGAGACCTGTAGCTTCGGAAAGGTGGAAATGAAGCTGCACAATACGGGGATAGTGTGCGCAGCTTGCAAAGTGATAGAAAACAGTACCTTACCACTCTCCTACCTTTACCAAACATATGAATATTCGGTTAGAAAGTGTTTTCAACAACTTTATTTTCTTCGTGCAAAACACTCAGCAGACCTCTCTGCAACATGTAAAACACGATGGGAGATGTTTTCTGTGCAGGCACAGTTTCTCCTTGCCAGACATAGTGGAAAAGCTTTTTGCAGTGATGTAGACCACAAAAGTCCCGAAAGAAGCAGGTACGGATGTCCCCGGAGCTAAGCGCCGGTCCCAGGCACATTTCGGAAGAAGCCGCCGCACTGGAGTGCACTGTGACCGGCACAATCGCCTTTGCGCGAAGAAGCCGATTCTTCGCCTCCGGGAGCCGGAGAGAGCGGCTGCTTTCAAAAGGTGATGAATGAAGCTGCACAACACTGGGATAGTGTGCGCAGCTTGCAAACTGATAGAAAACACTACCTTACCCCTTTCCTACCTTTTCCAAACACATGAACATTCGATTGGAAGGTGTTTTGGAAAACTTTCTTTTTCTTCGTGCAAAACACTCAGCAGAGCTCTCTGCAACATGTAAAACACCATGAGAGATGTTTTCTGTGCAGGCACAGTTTCTCATTACCAGACATAGTGGAAAAGCGTTTTGCAGTGATGTAGACCACAAAAGACGCTAAAGACGAAATATGGAGCTCCCCGGAGCTAAGCGCCGGTCTCGGGCACATTTCGGCAGATGCCGCCGCACTGGAGTGCACTGGGACCGGCACAATCGCCTTGGCTCGAAGAAGCCGATTCTTCGCCTCCGGGAGCCGGAGAGACCTGTAGCTTCGGAAAGGTGGAAATGAAGCTGCACAATACGGGGATAGTGTGCGCAGCTTGCAAACTGATAGAAAACAGTACCTTACCACTCTCCTACCTTTACCAAACATATGAATATTCGGTTAGAAGGTGTTTTCAACAACTTTATTTTCTTCGTGCAAAACACTCAGCAGAGCTCTGTGCAACATGTAAAACACGATGGGAGATGTTTTCTGTGCAGGCACAGTTTCTCCTTGCCAGACATAGTGGAAAAGCGTTTTGCAGTGATGTAGACCACAAAAGTCCCGAAAGAAGCAGGTACGGATGTCCCCGGAGCTAAGCGCCGGTCCCAGGCACATTTCGGAAGAAGCCGCCGCACTGGAGTGCACTGTGACCGGCACAATCGCCTTTGCGCGAAGAAGCCGATTTTTCGCCTCCGGCAACCGGACAGAGCGGCTGCTTCGGAAAGGTGGAAATGAAGCTGCACAACACCGGGATAGTGTGAGCAGTTTGCAGACTGATAAAAAACACTACCTTACCACTTTCCTACCTTTTCCAAACACATGAATATTTGATGGGAAGGTGTTTTGGACAACTTTATTTTTCTTATGCAAAACATTCTGAAGAGGTCTCTAAACAAGTAAAACACGATGGGAGATGTTTTCTGTGCTGGCACAGTTTCTCCATGCCAGACATAGTGGAAAGGATTTTTGCAATGATATAGACCACAAAAGACGCTAAAGACGAAATATGGAGCTCCCCGGAGGTAAGCGCCGGTCCCGGGCACATTTCGGCAGATGCCGCCGCACTGCAGTGCACTGGGACCGGCACAATCGCCTTGGCTCGAAGAAGCCGATTCTTCGCCTCCGGGAGCCGGAGAGACCTGTAGCTTCGGAAAGGTGGAAATGAAGCTGCACAATACGGGGATAGTGTGCGCAGCTTGCAAAGTGATAGAAAACAGTACCTTACAACTTTCCTAACTTTTCCAAACATATGACTATACGTTTGGAAGGTGTTTTCAACAACTTTATTTTCTTCGTGCAAAACACTCAGCAGAGCTCTCTGCAACATGTAAAACACCATGAGAGATGTTTTCTGTGCAGGCACAGTTTCTCATTACCAGACATAGTGGAAAAGCGTTTTGCAGTGATGTAGACCACAAAAGACGCTAAAGACGAAATATGGAGCTCCCCGGAGGTAAGCGCCGGTCCCGGGCACATTTCGGAAGAAGCCGCCGCACTGGAGTGCACTGTGACCGGCACAATCGCCTTTGCGCGAAGAAGCCGCTTCCTTGCCTCCGAAAACCAGACAGAGCGGCTGCTTCGGAATGGTGGAAATGAAGCTGCACAACACGGGGATAGTGTGCGCAGCATGCAAACTGATAGAAAACAGTACCTTACAACTTTCCTACCTTTTCCAAACACATGAAAATTCGGTTAGAAGGTGTTTTCAACAACTTTATTTTCTTCGTGCAAAACACTCAGCAGAGCTCTCTGCAACATGTAAAACACCACAGGAGATGTTTTCAGTGAGGCACAGTTTCTCATTACCAGACATAGTGGAAAAGCGTTTTGCAGTGATGTAGACCACAAAAGTCCCGAAAGAAGCAGGTACGGATGTCCCCGGAGCTAAGCGCCGGTCCCGGGCACATTTCGGAAGAAGCCGCCGCACTGGAGTGCACTGTGACTGGCACAATCGCCTTTGCGCGAAGAAGCCGATTCTTCGCCTCCCGGAGCCGGAGAGAGCGGCTGCTTTCAAAAGGTGAGGAATGAAGCTGCACAAGACTGGGATAGTGTGCGCATCATGCAAACTGATAGAAAACACTACCTTACCACTCTCCTACCTTTTCCAAACACATGAACATTCGATTGGAAGGTGTTTTGGAAAACTTTCTTTTTCTTCTTACATAAACTTCTGCAAAGCTCTCTGCAACATGTAAAACACCACGGGAGATGTTTTCAGTGCTGGCACAGTTTCTCCTTGCCTAACATAGTGGAAAACCTTTCTGTATGATGTAGACCACAAAAGTCCCGAAAGAAGCAGGTACGGATGTCCCCGGAGCTAAGCGCCGGTCCCGGGCACATTTCGGAAGAAGCCGCCGCACTGGAGTGCACTGTGACCGGCACAATCGCCTTTGCGCGAAGAAGCCGATTCTTCGCCTCCGGGAGCCGGAGAGAGCGGCTGCTTTCAAAAGGTGAAGAATGAAGCTGCACAACACTGGGATAGTGTGCGCAGCTTGCAAACTGATAGAAAACACTACCTTACCAATCTCCTACCTTTTCCAAACATATGAATATTGGGTTGGAAGGTTTTTCCAACAACTTTATTTTCTTCGCGCAAAACACTCAGCAGAGCTCTCTGCAACATGTAAAACATAATGGGAGATGTTTTCTGTGCAGGCACAGTTTCTACTTGCCAGACATAGTGGAAATGCTTTTAGTAGTGATGTAGAACACAAGAGACGCTAAAGTCGAAATACAGAGTTCCCCGGAGGTAAGCGCCGGTCCCGGGCACATTTCGGCAGATGCCGCCGCAGTGGAGTGCACTGTGACCGGCACAATCGCCCTGGCTCGAAGAAGCCGATTCTTCGCCTCCGGGAGCCGGAGAGACCTGTAGCTTCGGAAAGGTGGAAATGAAGCTGCACAATACGGGGATAGTGTGCGCAGCTTGCAAAGTGATAGAAAACAGTACCTTACCACTCTCCTACCTTTACCAAACATATGAATATTCGGTTAGAAGGTGTTTTCAACAACTTTATTTTCTTCGTGCAAAACACTCAGCAGACCTCTCTGCAACATGTAAAACACGATGGGAGATGTTTTCTGTGCAGGCACAGTTTCTCCTTGCCAGACATAGTGGAAAAGCGTTTTGCAGTGATGTAGACCACAAAAGTCCTGAAAGAAGCAGGTACGGATGTCCCCGGAGCTAAGCGCCGGTCCCAGGCACATTTCGGAAGAAGCCGCCGCACTGGAGTGCACTGTGACCGGCACAATCGCCTTTGCGCGAAGAAGCCGATTTTTCGCCTCCGGCAACCGGACAGAGCGGCTGCTTCGGAAAGGTGGAAATGAAGCTGCACAACACCGGGATAGTGTGAGCAGTTTGCAGACTGATAAAAAACACTACCTTACCACTTTCCTACCTTTTCCAAACACATGAATATTTGATGGGAAGGTGTTTTGGACAACTTTATTTTTCTTATGCAAAACATTCTGAAGAGGTCTCTAAACAAGTAAAACACGATGGGAGATGTTTTCTGTGCTGGCACAGTTTCTCCATGCCAGACATAGTGGAAAGGATTTTTGCAATGATATAGACCACAAAAGACGCTAAAGACGAAATATGGAGCTCCCCGGAGGTAAGCGCCGGTCCCGGGCACATTTCGGAAGAAGCTGCCGCACTGGAGTGCACTGTGACCGGCACAATCGCCTTTGAGCGAAGAAGCCGCCTCTTCGTCTCCGGGAGCCAGAGAGAGCGGCTGCTTTCAAAAGGTGAAGAATGAAGCTGCACAACACTGGGATAGTGTGCGCAGCTTGCAAACTGATAGAAAACACAACCTTACCAATCTCCTACCTTTTCCAAACATATGAATATTCGGTTAGAAGGTGTTTTCAACAACTTTATTTTCTTCGTGCAAAACACTCAGCAGAGCTCTCTGCAACATGTAAAACATAATGGGAGATGTTTTCTGTGCAGGCACAGTTTCTACTTGCCAGACATAGTGGAAATGCTTTTAGTAGTGATGTAGAACACAAGAGACGCTAAAGTCGAAATACAGAGTTCCCCGGAGGTAAGCGCCGGTCCCGGGCACATTTCGGCAGATGCCGCCGCACTGCAGTGCACTGGGACCGGCACAATCGCCTTGGCTCGAAGAAGCCGATTCTTCGCCTCCGGGAGCCGGAGAGACCTGTAGCTTCGGAAAGGTGGAAATGAAGCTGCACAATACGGGGATAGTGTGCGCAGCTTGCAAAGTGATAGAAAACAGTACCTTACAACTTTCCTAACTTTTCCAAACACATGAAAATTCGGTTAGAAGGTGTTTTCAACAACTTTATTTTCTTCGTGCAAAACACTCAGCAGAGCTCTCTGCAACATGTAAAACACCATGAGAGATGTTTTCTGTGCAGGCACAGTTTCTCATTACCAGACATAGTGGAAAAGCGTTTTGCAGTGATGTAGACCACAAAAGACGCTAAAGACGAAATATGGAGCTCCCCGGAGCTAAGCGCCGGTCCCGGGCACATTTCGGAAGAAGCCGCCGCACTGGAGTGCACTGTGACCGGCACAATCGCCTTTGCGCGAAGAAGCCGCTTCCTTGCCTCCGAAAACCAGACAGAGCGGCTGCTTCGGAATGGTGGAAATGAAGCTGCACAACACGGGGATAGTGTGCGCAGCATGCAAACTGATAGAAAACAGTACCTTACAACTTTCCTACCTTTTCCAAACACATGAAAATTCGATTGGAAGGTGTTTTGGAAAACTTTCTTTTTCTTCTTACATAAACTTCTGCAAAGCTCTCTGCAACATGTAAAACACCACGGGAGATGTTTTCTGTGCTGGCACAGTTTCTCCTTGCCTAACATAGTGGAAAACCTTTCTGTATGATGTAGACCACAAAAGTCCCGAAAGAAGCAGGTACGGATGTCCCCGGAGCTAAGCGCCGGTCCCAGGCACATTTCGGAAGAAGCCGCCGCACTGGAGTGCACTGTGACCGGCACAATCGCCTTTGCGCGAAGAAGCCGATTTTTCGCCTCCGGCAACCGGACAGAGCGGCTGCTTCGGAAAGGTGGAAATGAAGCTGCACAACACCGGGATAGTGTGAGCAGTTTGCAGACTGATAAAAAACACTACCTTACCACTTTCCTACCTTTTCCAAACACATGAATATTTGATGGGAAGGTGTTTTGGACAACTTTATTTTTCTTATGCAAAACATTCTGAAGAGGTCTCTAAACAAGTAAAACATGATGGGAGATGTTTTCTGTGCTGGCACAGTTTCTCCATGCCAGACATAGTGGAAAGGATTTTTGCAATGATATAGACCACAAAAGACGCTAAAGACGAAATATGGAGCTCCCCGGAGGTAAGCGCCGGTCCCGGGCACATTTCGGAAGAAGCTGCCGCACTGGAGTGCACTGTGACCGGCACAATCGCCTTTGAGCGAAGAAGCCGCCTCTTCGTCTCCGGGAGCCAGAGAGAGCGGCTGCTTTCAAAAGGTGAAGAATGAAGCTGCACAACACTGGGATAGTGTGCGCAGCTTGCAAACTGATAGAAAACACAACCTTACCACTTTCCTACCTTTTCCAAACATATGAATATTCGGTTAGAAGGTGTTTTCAACAACTTTATTTTCTTCGTGCAAAACACTCAGCAGAGCTCTCTGCAACATGTAAAACATAATGGGAGATGTTTTCTGTGCAGGCACAGTTTCTACTTGCCAGACATAGTGGAAATGCTTTTAGTAGTGATGTAGAACACAAGAGACGCTAAAGTCGAAATACAGAGTTCCCCGGAGGTAAGCGCCGGTCCCGGGCACATTTCGGCAGATGCCGCCGCACTGCAGTGCACTGTGACCGGCACAATCGCCTTGGCTCGAAGAAGCCGATTCTTCGCCTCCGGGAGCCGGAGAGACCTGTAGCTTCGGAAAGGTGGAAATGAAGCTGCACAATACGGGGATAGTGTGCGCAGCTTGCAAAGTGATAGAAAACAGTACCTTACAACTTTCCTAACTTTTCCAAACATATGACTATACGTTTGGAAGGTGTTTTCAACAACTTTATTTTCTTCGTGCAAAACACTCAGCAGAGCTCTCTGCAACATGTAAAATACCATGAGAGATGTTTTCTGTGCAGGCACAGTTTCTCATTACCAGACATAGTGGAAAAGCGTTTTGCAGTGATGTAGACCACAAAAGTCCCGAAAGAAGCAGGTACGGATGTCCCCGGAGCTAAGCGCCGGTCCCGGGCACATTTCGGAAGGAGCCGCCGCACTGGAGTGCACTGTGACTGGCACAATCGCCTTTGCGCGAAGAAGCCGATTCTTCGCCTCCCGGAGCCGGAGAGAGCGGCTGCTTTCAAAAGGTGAGGAATGAAGCTGCACAAGACTGGGATAGTGTGCGCATCATGCAAACCGATAGAAAACACTACCTTACCACTCTCCTACCTTTTCCAAACACATGAACATTCGATTGGAAGGTGTTTTGGAAAACTTTCTTTTTCTTCTTACATAAACTTCTGCAAAGCTCTCTGCAACATGTAAAACACCACGGGAGATGTTTTCTGTGCTGGCACAGTTTCTCATTACCAGACATAGTGGAAAAGCGTTTTGCAGTGATGTAGACCACAAAAGACGCTAAAGACGAAATATGGAGCTCCCCGGAGCTAAGCGCCGGTCTCGGGCACATTTCGGCAGATGCCGCCGCACTGGAGTGCACTGGGACCGGCACAATCGCCTTGGCTCGAAGAAGCCGATTCTTCGCCTCCGGGAGCCGGAGAGACCTGTAGCTTCGGAAAGGTGGAAATGAAGCTGCACAATACGGGGATAGTGTGCGCAGCTTGCAAAGTGATAGAAAACAGTACCTTACCACTCTCCTACCTTTACCAAACATATGAATATTCGGTTAGAAGGTGTTTTCAACAACTTTATTTTCTTCGTGCAAAACACTCAGCAGAGCTCTGTGCAACATGTAAAACACGATGGGAGATGTTTTCTGTGCAGGCACAGTTTCTCCTTGCCAGACATAGTGGAAAAGCGTTTTGCAGTGATGTAGACCACAAAAGTCCCGAAAGAAGCAGGTACGGATGTCCCCGGAGCTAAGCGCCGGTCCCAGGCACATTTCGGAAGAAGCCGCCGCACTGGAGTGCACTGTGACCGGCACAATCGCCTTTGCGCGAAGAAGCCGATTTTTCGCCTCCGGCAACCGGACAGAGCGGCTGCTTCGGAAAGGTGGAAATGAAGCTGCACAACACCGGGATAGTGTGAGCAGTTTGCAGACTGATAAAAAACACTACCTTACCACTTTCCTACCTTTTCCAAACACATGAATATTTGATGGGAAGGTGTTTTGGACAACTTTATTTTTCTTATGCAAAACATTCTGAAGAGGTCTCTAAACAAGTAAAACACGATGGGAGATGTTTTCTGTGCTGGCACAGTTTCTCCATGCCAGACATAGTGGAAAGGATTTTTGCAATGATATAGACCACAAAAGACGCTAAAGACGAAATATGGAGCTCCCCGGAGGTAAGCGCCGGTCCCGGGCACATTTCGGCAGATGCCGCCGCACTGCAGTGCACTGTGACCGGCACAATCGCCTTGGCTCGAAGAAGCCGATTCTTCGCCTCCGGGAGCCGGAGAGACCTGTAGCTTCGGAAAGGTGGAAATGAAGCTGCACAATACGGGGATAGTGTGCGCAGCTTGCAAAGTGATAGAAAACAGTACCTTACAACTTTCCTAACTTTTCCAAACATATGACTATACGTTTGGAAGGTGTTTTCAACAACTTTATTTTCTTCGTGCAAAACACTCAGCAGAGCTATCTGCAACATGTAAAACACCATGAGAGATGTTTTCTGTGCAGGCACAGTTTCTCATTACCAGACATAGTGGAAAAGCGTTTTGCAGTGATGTAGACCACAAAAGACGCTAAAGACGAAATATGGAGCTCCCCGGAGCTAAGCGCCGGTCCCGGGCACATTTCGGAAGAAGCCGCCGCACTGGAGTGCACTGTGACCGGCACAATCGCCTTTGCGCGAAGAAGCCGCTTCCTTGCCTCCGAAAACCAGACAGAGCGGCTGCTTCGGAATTTTGGAAATGAAGCTGCACAACACGGGGATAGTGTGCGCAGCATGCAAACTGATAGAAAACAGTACCTTACAACTTTCCTACCTTTTCCAAACACATGAAAATTCGGTTAGAAGGTGTTTTCAACAACTTTATTTTCTTCGTGCAAAACACTCAGCAGACCTCTCTGCAACATGTAAAACACCACGGGAGATGTTTTCAGTGAGGCACAGTTTCTCATTACCAGACATAGTGGAAAAGCGTTTTGCAGTGATGTAGACCACAAAAGTCCCGAAAGAAGCAGGTACGGATGTCCCCGGAGCTAAGCGCCGGTCCCGGGCACATTTCGGAAGAAGCCGCCGCACTGGAGTGCACTGTGACTGGCACAATCGCCTTTGCGCGAAGAAGCCGATTCTTCGCCTCCCGGAGCCGGAGAGAGCGGCTGCTTTCAAAAGGTGAGGAATGAAGCTGCACAAGACTGGGATAGTGTGCGCATCATGCAAACTGATAGAAAACACTACCTTACCACTCTCCTACCTTTTCCAAACACATGAACATTCGATTGGAAGGTGTTTTGGAAAACTTTCTTTTTCTTCTTACATAAACTTCTGCAAAGCTCTCTGCAACATGTAAAACACCACGGGAGATGTTTTCTGTGCTGGCACAGTTTCTCCTTGCCTAACATAGTGGAAAACCTTTCTGTATGATGTAGACCACAAAAGTCCCGAAAGAAGCAGGTACGGATGTCCCCGGAGCTAAGCGCCGGTCCCGGGCACATTTCGGAAGAAGCCGCCGCACTGGAGTGCACTGTGACCGGCACAATCGCCTTTGCGCGAAGAAGCCGATTCTTCGCCTCCGGGAGCCGGAGAGAGCGGCTGCTTTCAAAAGGTGAAGAATGAAGCTGCACAACACTGGGATAGTGTGCGCAGCTTGCAAACTGATAGAAAACACTACCTTACCAATCTCCTACCTTTTCCAAACATATGAATATTGGGTTGGAAGGTTTTTCCAACAACTTTATTTTCTTCGCGCAAAACACTCAGCAGAGCTCTCTGCAACATGTAAAACATAATGGGAGATGTTTTCTGTGCAGGCACAGTTTCTACTTGCCAGACATAGTGGAAATGCTTTTAGTAGTGATGTAGAACACAAGAGACGCTAAAGTCGAAATACAGAGTTCCCCGGAGGTAAGCGCCGGTCCCGGGCACATTTCGGCAGATGCCGCCGCAGTGGAGTGCACTGTGACAGGCACAATCGCCCTGGCTCGAAGAAGCCGATTCTTCGCCTCCGGGAGCCGGAGAGACCTGTAGCTTCGGAAAGGTGGAAATGAAGCTGCACAATACGGGGATAGTGTGCGCAGCTTGCAAAGTGATAGAAAACAGTACCTTACCACTCTCCTACCTTTACCAAACATATGAATATTCGGTTAGAAAGTGTTTTCAACAACTTTATTTTCTTCGTGCAAAACACTCAGCAGACCTCTCTGCAACATGTAAAACACGATGGGAGATGTTTTCTGTGCAGGCACAGTTTCTCCTTGCCAGACATAGTGGAAAAGCTTTTTGCAGTGATGTAGACCACAAAAGTCCCGAAAGAAGCAGGTACGGATGTCCCCGGAGCTAAGCGCCGGTCCCAGGCACATTTCGGAAGAAGCCGCCGCACTGGAGTGCACTGTGACCGGCACAATCGCCTTTGCGCGAAGAAGCCGATTCTTCGCCTCCGGGAGCCGGAGAGAGCGGCTGCTTTCAAAAGGTGATGAATGAAGCTGCACAACACTGGGATAGTGTGCGCAGCTTGCAAACTGATAGAAAACACTACCTTACCCCTTTCCTACCTTTTCCAAACACATGAACATTCGATTGGAAGGTGTTTTGGAAAACTTTCTTTTTCTTCGTGCAAAACACTCAGCAGAGCTCTCTGCAACATGTAAAACACCATGAGAGATGTTTTCTGTGCAGGCACAGTTTCTCATTACCAGACATAGTGGAAAAGCGTTTTGCAGTGATGTAGACCACAAAAGACGCTAAAGACGAAATATTGAGCTCCCCGGAGCTAAGCGCCGGTCTCGGGCACATTTCGGCAGATGCCGCCGCACTGGAGTGCACTGTGACCGGCACAATCGCCTTGGCTCGAAGAAGCCGATTCTTCGCCTCCGGGAGCCGGAGAGACCTGTAGCTTCCGAAAGGTGGAAATGAAGCTGCACAATACGGGGATAGTGTGCGCAGCTTGCAAAGTGATAGAAAACAGTACCTTACCACTCTCCTACCTTTACCAAACATATGAATATTCGGTTAGAAGGTGTTTTCAACAACTTTATTTTCTTCGTGCAAAACACTCAGCAGACCTCTCTGCAACATGTAAAACACGATGGGAGATGTTTTCTGTGCAGGCACAGTTTCTCCTTGCCAGACATAGTGGAAAAGCTTTTTGCAGTGATGTAGACCACAAAAGTCCCGAAAGAAGCAGGTACGGATGTCCCCGGAGCTAAGCGCCGGTCCCAGGCACATTTCGGAAGAAGCCGCCGCACTGGAGTGCACTGTGACCGGCACAATCGCCTTTGCGCGAAGAAGCCGATTTTTCGCCTCCGGCAACCGGACAGAGCGGCTGCTTCGGAAAGGTGGAAATGAAGCTGCACAACACCGGGATAGTGTGAGCAGTTTGCAGACTGATAAAAAACACTACCTTACCACTTTCCTACCTTTTCCAAACACATGAATATTTGATGGGAAGGTGTTTTGGACAACTTTATTTTTCTTATGCAAAACATTCTGAAGAGGTCTCTAAACAAGTAAAACACGATGGGAGATGTTTTCTGTGCTGGCACAGTTTCTCCATGCCAGACATAGTGGAAAGGATTTTTGCAATGATATAGACCACAAAAGACGCTAAAGACGAAATATGGAGCTCCCCGGAGGTAAGCGCCGGTCCCGGGCACATTTCGGAAGAAGCTGCCGCACTGGAGTGCACTGTGACCGGCACAATCGCCTTTGAGCGAAGAAGCCGCCTCTTCGTCTCCGGGAGCCAGAGAGAGCGGCTGCTTTCAAAAGGTGAAGAATGAAGCTGCACAACACTGGGATAGTGTGCGCAGCTTGCAAACTGATAGAAAACACAACCTTACCACTTTCCTACCTTTTCCAAACATATGAATATTCGGTTAGAAGGTGTTTTCAACAACTTTATTTTCTTCGTGCAAAACACTCAGCAGAGCTCTCTGCAACATGTAAAACATAATGGGAGATGTTTTCTGTGCAGGCACAGTTTCTACTTGCCAGACATAGTGGAAATGCTTTTAGTAGTGATGTAGAACACAAGAGACGCTAAAGTCGAAATACAGAGTTCCCCGGAGGTAAGCGCCGGTCCCGGGCACATTTCGGCAGATGCCGCCGCACTGCAGTGCACTGTGACCGGCACAATCGCCTTGGCTCGAAGAAGCCGATTCTTCGCCTCCGGGAGCCGGAGAGACCTGTAGCTTCGGAAAGGTGGAAATGAAGCTGCACAATACGGGGATAGTGTGCGCAGCTTGCAAAGTGATAGAAAACAGTACCTTACAACTTTCCTAACTTTTCCAAACATATGACTATACGTTTGGAAGGTGTTTTCAACAACTTTATTTTCTTCGTGCAAAACACTCAGCAGAGCTCTCTGCAACATGTAAAACACCATGAGAGATGTTTTCTGTGCAGGCACAGTTTCTCATTACCAGACATAGTGGAAAAGCGTTTTGCAGTGATGTAGACCACAAAAGACGCTAAAGACGAAATATGGAGCTCCCCGGAGCTAAGCGCCGGTCCCGGGCACATTTCGGAAGAAGCCGCCGCACTGGAGTGCACTGTGACCGGCACAATCGCCTTTGCGCGAAGAAGCCGCTTCCTTGCCTCCGAAAACCAGACAGAGCGGCTGCTTCGGAATGGTGGAAATGAAGCTGCACAACACTGGGATAGTGTGCGCAGCATGCAAACTGATAGAAAACAGTACCTTACAACTTTCCTACCTTTTCCAAACACATGAAAATTCGGTTAGAAGGTGTTTTCAACAACTTTATTTTCTTCGTGCAAAACACTCAGCAGAGCTCTCTGCAACATGTAAAACACCACGGGAGATGTTTTCAGTGAGGCACAGTTTCTCATTACCAGACATAGTGGAAAAGCGTTTTGCAGTGATGTAGACCACAAAAGTCCCGAAAGAAGCAGGTACGGATGTCCCCGGAGCTAAGCGCCGGTCCCGGGCACATTTCGGAAGAAGCCGCCGCACTGGAGTGCACTGTGACTGGCACAATCGCCTTTGCGCGAAGAAGCCGATTCTTCGCCTCCCGGAGCCGGAGAGAGCGGCTGCTTTCAAAAGGTGAGGAATGAAGCTGCACAAGACTGGGATAGTGTGCGCATCATGCAAACTGATAGAAAACACTACCTTACCACTCTCCTACCTTTTCCAAACACATGAACATTCGATTGGAAGGTGTTTTGGAAAACTTTCTTTTTCTTCTTACATAAACTTCTGCAAAGCTCTCTGCAACATGTAAAACACCACGGGAGATGTTTTCTGTGCTGGCACAGTTTCTCCTTGCCTAACATAGTGGAAAACCTTTCTGTATGATGTAGACCACAAAAGTCCCGAAAGAAGCAGGTACGGATGTCCCCGGAGCTAAGCGCCGGTCCCGGGCACATTTCGGAAGAAGCCGCCGCACTGGAGTGCACTGTGACCGGCACAATCGCCTTTGCGCGAAGAAGCCGATTCTTCGCCTCCGGGAGCCGGAGAGAGCGGCTGCTTTCAAAAGGTGAGGAATGAAGCTGCACAACACTGGGATAGTGTGCGCAGCTTGCAAACTGATAGAAAACACTACCTTACCAATCTCCTACCTTTTCCAAACATATGAATATTGGGTTGGAAGGTTTTTCCAACAACTTTATTTTCTTCGCGCAAAACACTCAGCAGAGCTCTCTGCAACATGTAAAACATAATGGGAGATGTTTTCTGTGCAGGCACAGTTTCTACTTGCCAGACATAGTGGAAATGCTTTTAGTAGTGATGTAGAACACAAGAGACGCTAAAGTCGAAATACAGAGTTCCCCGGAGGTAAGCGCCGGTCCCGGGCACATTTCGGCAGATGCCGCCGCAGTGGAGTGCACTGCGACCGGCACAATCGCCCTGGCTCGAAGAAGCCGATTCTTCGCCTCCGGGAGCCGGAGAGACCTGTAGCTTCGGAAAGGTGGAAATGAAGCTGCACAATACGGGGATAGTGTGCGCAGCTTGCAAAGTGATAGAAAACAGTACCTTACCACTCTCCTACCTTTACCAAACATATGAATATTCGGTTAGAAGGTGTTTTCAACAACTTTATTTTCTTCGTGCAAAACACTCAGCAGAGCTCTGTGCAACATGTAAAACACGATGGGAGATGTTTTCTGTGCAGGCACAGTTTCTCCTTGCCAGACATAGTGGAAAAGCTTTTTGCAGTGATGTAGACCACAAAAGTCCCGAAAGAAGCAGGTACGGATGTCCCCGGAGCTAAGCGCCGGTCCCAGGCACATTTCGGAAGAAGCCGCCGCACTGGAGTGCACTGTGACCGGCACAATCGCCTTTGCGCGAAGAAGCCGATTTTTCGCCTCCGGCAACCGGACAGAGCGGCTGCTTCGGAAAGGTGGAAATGAAGCTGCACAACACCGCGATAGTGTGAGCAGTTTGCAGACTGATAAAAAACACTACCTTACCACTTTCCTACCTTTTCCAAACACATGAATATTTGATGGGAAGGTGTTTTGGACAACTTTATTTTTCTTATGCAAAACATTCTGAAGAGGTCTCTAAACAAGTAAAACACGATGGGAGATGTTTTCTGTGCTGGCACAGTTTCTCCATGCCAGACATAGTGGAAAGGATTTTTGCAATGATATAGACCACAAAAGACGCTAAAGACGAAATATGGAGCTCCCCGGAGGTAAGCGCCGGTCCCGGGCACATTTCGGAAGAAGCTGCCGCACTGGAGTGCACTGTGACCGGCACAATCGCCTTTGAGCGAAGAAGCCGCCTCTTCGTCTCCGGCAGCCAGAGAGAGCGGCTGCTTTCAAAAGGTGAAGAATGAAGCTGCACAACACTGGGATAGTGTGCGCAGCTTGCAAACTGATAGAAAACACAACCTTACCACTTTCCTACCTTTTCCAAACATATGAATATTCGGTTAGAAGGTGTTTTCAACAACTTTATTTTCTTCGTGCAAAACACTCAGCAGAGCTCTCTGCAACATGTAAAACATAATGGGAGATGTTTTCTGTGCAGGCACAGTTTCTACTTGCCAGACATAGTGGAAATGCTTTTAGTAGTGATGTAGAACACAAGAGACGCTAAAGTCGAAATACAGAGTTCCCCGGAGGTAAGCGCCGGTCCCGGGCACATTTCGGCAGATGCCGCCGCACTGCAGTGCACTGGGACCGGCACAATCGCCTTGGCTCGAAGAAGCCGATTCTTCGCCTCCGGGAGCCGGAGAGACCTGTAGCTTCGGAAAGGTGGAAATGAAGCTGCACAATACGGGGATAGTGTGCGCAGCTTGCAAAGTGATAGAAAACAGTACCTTACAACTTTCCTAACTTTTCCAAACATATGACTATACGTTTGGAAGGTGTTTTCAACAACTTTATTTTCTTCGTGCAAAACACTCAGCAGAGCTCTCTGCAACATGTAAAACACCATGAGAGATGTTTTCTGTGCAGGCACAGTTTCTCATTACCAGACATAGTGGAAAAGCGTTTTGCAGTGATGTAGACCACAAAAGACGCTAAAGACGAAATATGGAGCTCCCCGGAGCTAAGCGCCGGTCCCGGGCACATTTCGGAAGAAGCCGCCGCACTGGAGTGCACTGTGACCGGCACAATCGCCTTTGCGCGAAGAAGCCGCTTCCTTGCCTCCGAAAACCAGACAGAGCGGCTGCTTCGGAATGGTGGAAATGAAGCTGCACAACACTGGGATAGTGTGCGCAGCATGCAAACTGATAGAAAACAGTACCTTACAACTTTCCTACCTTTTCCAAACACATGAAAATTCGGTTAGAAGGTGTTTTCAACAACTTTATTTTCTTCGTGCAAAACACTCAGCAGAGCTCTCTGCAACATGTAAAACACCACGGGAGATGTTTTCAGTGAGGCACAGTTTCTCATTACCAGACATAGTGGAAAAGCGTTTTGCAGTGATGTAGACCACAAAAGTCCCGAAAGAAGCAGGTACGGATGTCCCCGGAGCTAAGCGCCGGTCCCGGGCACATTTCGGAAGAAGCCGCCGCACTGGAGTGCACTGTGACTGGCACAATCGCCTTTGCGCGAAGAAGCCGATTCTTCGCCTCCCGGAGCCGGAGAGAGCGGCTGCTTTCAAAAGGTGAGGAATGAAGCTGCACAAGACTGGGATAGTGTGCGCATCATGCAAACTGATAGAAAACACTACCTTACCACTCTCCTACCTTTTCCAAACACATGAACATTCGATTGGAAGGTGTTTTGGAAAACTTTCTTTTTCTTCTTACATAAACTTCTGCAAAGCTCTCTGCAACATGTAAAACACCACGGGAGATGTTTTCTGTGCTGGCACAGTTTCTCCTTGCCTAACATAGTGGAAAACCTTTCTGTATGATGTAGACCACAAAAGTCCCGAAAGAAGCAGGTACGGATGTCCCCGGAGCTAAGCGCCGGTCCCGGGCACATTTCGGAAGAAGCCGCCGCACTGGAGTGCACTGTGACCGGCACAATCGCCTTTGCGCGAAGAAGCCGATTCTTCGCCTCCGGGAGCCGGAGAGAGCGGCTGCTTTCAAAAGGTGAAGAATGAAGCTGCACAACACTGGGATAGTGTGCGCAGCTTGCAAACTGATAGAAAACACTACCTTACCAATCTCCTACCTTTTCCAAACATATGAATATTGGGTTTGAAGGTTTTTCCAACAACTTTATTTTCTTCGCGCAAAACACTCAGCAGAGCTCTCTGCAACATGTAAAACATAATGGGAGATGTTTTCTGTGCAGGCACAGTTTCTACTTGCCAGACATAGTGGAAATGCTTTTAGTAGTGATGTAGAACACAAGAGACGCTAAAGTCGAAATACAGAGTTCCCCGGAGGTAAGCGCCGGTCCCGGGCACATTTCGGCAGATGCCGCCGCAGTGGAGTGCACTGTGACCGGCACAATCGCCCTGGCTCGAAGAAGCCGATTCTTCGCCTCCGGGAGCCGGAGAGACCTGTAGCTTCGGAAAGGTGGAAATGAAGCTGCACAATACGGGGATAGTGTGCGCAGCTTGCAAAGTGATAGAAAACACAACCTTACCACTCTCCTACCTTTACCAAACATATGAATATTCGGTTAGAAGGTGTTTTCAACAACTTTATTTTCTTCGTGCAAAACACTCAGCAGACCTCTCTGCAACATGTAAAACACGATGGGAGATGTTTTCTGTGCAGGCACAGTTTCTCCTTGCCAGACATAGTGGAAAAGCTTTTTGCAGTGATGTAGACCACAAAAGTCCCGAAAGAAGCAGGTACGGATGTCCCCGGAGCTAAGCGCCGGTCCCAGGCACATTTCGGAAGAAGCCGCCGCACTGGAGTGCACTGTGACCGGCACAATCGCCTTTGCGCGAAGAAGCCGATTTTTCGCCTCCGGCAACCGGACAGAGCGGCTGCTTCGGAAAGGTGGAAATGAAGCTGCACAACACCGGGATAGTGTGAGCAGTTTGCAGACTGATAAAAAACACTACCTTACCACTTTCCTACCTTTTCCAAACACATGAATATTTGATGGGAAGGTGTTTTGGACAACTTTATTTTTCTTATGCAAAACATTCTGAAGAGGTCTCTAAACAAGTAAAACACGATGGGAGATGTTTTCTGTGCTGGCACAGTTTCTCCATGCCAGACATAGTGGAAAGGATTTTTGCAATGATATAGACCACAAAAGACGCTAAAGACGAAATATGGAGCTCCCCGGAGGTAAGCGCCGGTCCCGGGCACATTTCGGAAGAAGCTGCCGCACTGGAGTGCACTGTGACCGGCACAATCGCCTTTGAGCGAAGAAGCCGCCTCTTCGTCTCCGGCAGCCAGAGAGAGCGGCTGCTTTCAAAAGGTGAAGAATGAAGCTGCACAACACTGGGATAGTGTGCGCAGCTTGCAAACTGATAGAAAACACAACCTTACCACTTTCCTACCTTTTCCAAACATATGAATATTCGGTTAGAAGGTGTTTTCAACAACTTTATTTTCTTCGTGCAAAACACTCAGCAGAGCTCTCTGCAACATGTAAAACATAATGGGAGATGTTTTCTGTGCAGGCACAGTTTCTACTTGCCAGACATAGTGGAAATGCTTTTAGTAGTGATGTAGAACACAAGAGACGCTAAAGTCGAAATACAGAGTTCCCCGGAGGTAAGCGCCGGTCCCGGGCACATTTCGGCAGATGCCGCCGCACTGCAGTGCACTGTGACCGGCACAATCGCCTTGGCTCGAAGAAGCCGATTCTTCGCCTCCGGGAGCCGGAGAGACCTGTAGCTTCGGAAAGGTGGAAATGAAGCTGCACAATACGGGGATAGTGTGCGCAGCTTGCAAAGTGATAGAAAACAGTACCTTACAACTTTCCTAACTTTTCCAAACATATGACTATACGTTTGGAAGGTGTTTTCAACAACTTTATTTTCTTCGTGCAAAACACTCAGCAGAGCTCTCTGCAACATGTAAAACACCATGAGAGATGTTTTCTGTGCAGGCACAGTTTCTCATTACCAGACATAGTGGAAAAGCGTTTTGCAGTGATGTAGACCACAAAAGACGCTAAAGACGAAATATGGAGCTCCCCGGAGCTAAGCGCCGGTCCCGGGCACATTTCGGAAGAAGCCGCCGCACTGGAGTGCACTGTGACCGGCACAATCGCCTTTGCGCGAAGAAGCCGCTTCCTTGCCTCCGAAAACCAGACAGAGCGGCTGCTTCGGAATGGTGGAAATGAAGCTGCACAACACGGGGATAGTGTGCGCAGCATGCAAACTGATAGAAAACAGTACCTTACAACTTTCCTACCTTTTCCAAACACATGAAAATTCGGTTAGAAGGTGTTTTCAACAACTTTATTTTCTTCGTGCAAAACACTCAGCAGAGCTCTCTGCAACATGTAAAACACCACGGGAGATGTTTTCAGTGAGGCACAGTTTCTCATTACCAGACATAGTGGAAAAGCGTTTTGCAGTGATGTAGACCACAAAAGTCCCGAAAGAAGCAGGTACGGATGTCCCCGGAGCTAAGCGCCGGTCCCGGGCACATTTCGGAAGAAGCCGCCGCACTGGAGTGCACTGTGACTGGCACAATCGCCTTTGCGCGAAGAAGCCGATTCTTCGCCTCCCGGAGCCGGAGAGAGCGGCTGCTTTCAAAAGGTGAGGAATGAAGCTGCACAAGACTGGGATAGTGTGCGCATCATGCAAACTGATAGAAAACACTACCTTACCACTCTCCTACCTTTTCCAAACACATGAACATTCGATTGGAAGGTGTTTTGGAAAACTTTCTTTTTCTTCTTACATAAACTTCTGCAAAGCTCTCTGCAACATGTAAAACACCACGGGAGATGTTTTCTGTGCTGGCACAGTTTCTCCTTGCCTAACATAGTGGAAAACCTTTCTGTATGATGTAGACCACAAAAGTCCCGAAAGAAGCAGGTACGGATGTCCCCGGAGCTAAGCGCCGGTCCCGGGCACATTTCGGAAGAAGCCGCCGCACTGGAGTGCACTGTGACCGGCACAATCGCCTTTGCGCGAAGAAGCCGATTCTTCGCCTCCGGGAGCCGGAGAGAGCGGCTGCTTTCAAAAGGTGAAGAATGAAGCTGCACAACACTGGGATAGTGTGCGCAGCTTGCAAACTGATAGAAAACACTACCTTACCAATCTCCTACCTTTTCCAAACATATGAATATTGGGTTGGAAGGTTTTTCCAACAACTTTATTTTCTTCGCGCAAAACACTCAGCAGAGCTCTCTGCAACATGTAAAACATAATGGGAGATGTTTTCTGTGCAGGCACAGTTTCTACTTGCCAGACATAGTGGAAATGCTTTTAGTAGTGATGTAGAACACAAGAGACGCTAAAGTCGAAATACAGAGTTCCCCGGAGGTAAGCGCCGGTCCCGGGCACATTTCGGCAGATGCCGCCGCAGTGGAGTGCACTGTGACCGGCACAATCGCCCTGGCTCGAAGAAGCCGATTCTTCGCCTCCGGGAGCCGGAGAGACCTGTAGCTTCGGAAAGGTGGAAATGAAGCTGCACAATACGGGGATAGTGTGCGCAGCTTGCAAAGTGATAGAAAACACAACCTTACCACTCTCCTACCTTTACCAAACATATGAATATTCGGTTAGAAGGTGTTTTCAACAACTTTATTTTCTTCGTGCAAAACACTCAGCAGACCTCTCTGCAACATGTAAAACACGATGGGAGATGTTTTCTGTGCAGGCACAGTTTCTCCTTGCCAGACATAGTGGAAAAGCTTTTTGCAGTGATGTAGACCACAAAAGTCCCGAAAGAAGCAGGTACGGATGTCCCCGGAGCTAAGCGCCGGTCCCAGGCACATTTCGGAAGAAGCCGCCGCACTGGAGTGCACTGTGACCGGCACAATCGCCTTTGCGCGAAGAAGCCGATTCTTCGCCTCCCGGAGCCGGAGAGAGCGGCTGCTTTCAAAAGGTGAAGAATGAAGCTGCACAACACTGGGATAGTCTGCGCAGCTTGCAAACTGATAGAAAACACTACCTTACCCCTTTCCTACCTTTTCCAAACACATGAATATTTGATGGGAAGGTGTTTTGGACAACTTTATTTTTCTTATGCAAAACATTCTGAAGAGGTCTCTAAACAAGTAAAACACGATGGGAGATGTTTTCTGTGCTGGCACAGTTTCTCCATGCCAGACATAGTGGAAAGGATTTTTGCAATGATATAGACCACAAAAGACGCTAAAGACGAAATATGGAGCTCCCCGGAGGTAAGCGCCGGTCCCGGGCACATTTCGGAAGAAGCTGCCGCACTGGAGTGCACTGTGACCGGCACAATCGCCTTTGAGCGAAGAAGCCGCCTCTTCGTCTCCGGGAGCCAGAGAGAGCGGCTGCTTTCAAAAGGTGAAGAATGAAGCTGCACAACACTGGGATAGTGTGCGCAGCTTGCAAACTGATAGAAAACACAACCTTACCACTTTCCTACCTTTTCCAAACATATGAATATTCGGTTAGAAGGTGTTTTCAACAACTTTATTTTCTTCGTGCAAAACACTCAGCAGAGCTCTCTGCAACATGTAAAACATAATGGGAGATGTTTTCTGTGCAGGCACAGTTTCTACTTGCCAGACATAGTGGAAATGCTTTTAGTAGTGATGTAGAACACAAGAGACGCTAAAGTCGAAATACAGAGTTCCCCGGAGGTAAGCGCCGGTCCCGGGCACATTTCGGCAGATGCCGCCGCACTGCAGTGCACTGGGACCGGCACAATCGCCTTGGCTCGAAGAAGCCGATTCTTCGCCTCCGGGAGCCGGAGAGACCTGTAGCTTCGGAAAGGTGGAAATGAAGCTGCACAATACGGGGATAGTGTGCGCAGCTTGCAAAGTGATAGAAAACAGTACCTTACAACTTTCCTAACTTTTCCAAACATATGACTATACGTTTGGAAGGTGTTTTCAACAACTTTATTTTCTTCGTGCAAAACACTCAGCAGAGCTCTCTGCAACATGTAAAACACCATGAGAGATGTTTTCTGTGCAGGCACAGTTTCTCATTACCAGACATAGTGGAAAAGCGTTTTGCAGTGATGTAGACCACAAAAGACGCTAAAGACGAAATATGGAGCTCCCCGGAGCTAAGCGCCGGTCCCGGGCACATTTCGGAAGAAGCCGCCGCACTGGAGTGCACTGTGACCGGCACAATCGCCTTTGCGCGAAGAAGCCGCTTCCTTGCCTCCGAAAACCAGACAGAGCGGCTGCTTCGGAATGGTGGAAATGAAGCTGCACAACACTGGGATAGTGTGCGCAGCTTGCAAACTGATAGAAAACAGTACCTTACAACTTTCCTACCTTTTCCAAACACATGAAAATTCGGTTAGAAGGTGTTTTCAACAACTTTATTTTCTTCGTGCAAAACACTCAGCAGAGCTCTCTGCAACATGTAAAACACCACGGGAGATGTTTTCAGTGAGGCACAGTTTCTCATTACCAGACATAGTGGAAAAGCGTTTTGCAGTGATGTAGACCACAAAAGTCCCGAAAGAAGCAGGTACGGATGTCCCCGGAGGTAAGCGCCGGTCCCGGGCACATTTCGGAAGAAGCCGCCGCACTGGAGTGCACTGTGACTGGCACAATCGCCTTTGCGCGAAGAAGCCGATTCTTCGCCTCCCGGAGCCGGAGAGAGCGGCTGCTTTCAAAAGGTGAGGAATGAAGCTGCACAAGACTGGGATAGTGTGCGCATCATGCAAACTGATAGAAAACACTACCTTACCACTCTCCTACCTTTTCCAAACACATGAACATTCGATTGGAAGGTGTTTTGGAAAACTTTCTTTTTCTTCTTACATAAACTTCTGCAAAGCTCTCTGCAACATGTAAAACACCACGGGAGATGTTTTCTGTGCTGGCACAGTTTCTCCTTGCCTAACATAGTGGAAAACCTTTCTGTATGATGTAGACCACAAAAGTCCCGAAAGAAGCAGGTACGGATGTCCCCGGAGCTAGGCGCCGGTCCCGGGCACATTTCGGAAGAAGCCGCCGCACTGGAGTGCACTGTGACCGGCACAATCGCCTTTGCGCGAAGAAGCCGATTCTTCGCCTCCGGGAGCCGGAGAGAGCGGCTGCTTTCAAAAGGTGAAGAATGAAGCTGCACAACACTGGGATAGTGTGCGCAGCTTGCAAACTGATAGAAAACACTACCTTACCCCTTTCCTACCTTTTCCAAACACATGAACATTCGATTGGAAGGTGTTTTGGAAAACTTTCTTTATCTTCGTGCAAAACACTCAGCAGAGCTCTCTGCAACATGTAAAACACCATGAGAGATGTTTTCTGTGCAGGCACAGTTTCTCATTACCAGACATAGTGGAAAAGCGTTTTGCAGTGATGTAGACCACAAAAGACGCTAAAGACGAAATATGGAGCTCCCCGGAGCTAAGCGCCGGTCCCGGGCACATTTCGGAAGAAGCCGCCGCACTGGAGTGCACTGTGACCGGCACAATCGCCTTTGCGCGAAGAAGCCGCTTCCTTGCCTCCGAAAACCAGACAGAGCGGCTGCTTCGGAATGGTGGAAATGAAGCTGCACAACACTGGGATAGTGTGCGCAGCTTGCAAACTGATAGAAAACAGTACCTTACAACTTTCCTACCTTTTCCAAACACATGAAAATTCGGTTAGAAGGTGTTTTCAACAACTTTATTTTCTTCGTGCAAAACACTCAGCAGAGCTCTCTGCAACATGTAAAACACCACGGGAGATGTTTTCAGTGAGGCACAGTTTCTCATTACCAGACATAGTGGAAAAGCGTTTTGCAGTGATGTAGACCACAAAAGTCCCGAAAGACGCAGGTACGGATGTCCCCGGAGCTAAGCGCCGGTCCCGGGCACATTTCGGAAGAAGCCGCCGCACTGGAGTGCACTGTGACTGGCACAATCGCCTTTGCGCGAAGAAGCCGATTCTTCGCCTCCCGGAGCCGGAGAGAGCGGCTGCTTTCAAAAGGTGAGGAATGAAGCTGCACAAGACTGGGATAGTGTGCGCATCATGCAAACTGATAGAAAACACTACCTTACCACTCTCCTACCTTTTCCAAACACATGAACATTCGATTGGAAGGTGTTTTGGAAAACTTTCTTTTTCTTCTTACATAAACTTCTGCAAAGCTCTCTGCAACATGTAAAACACCACGGGAGATGTTTTCTGTGCTGGCACAGTTTCTCCTTGCCTAACATAGTGGAAAACCTTTCTGTATGATGTAGACCACAAAAGTCCCGAAAGAAGCAGGTACGGATGTCCCCGGAGCTAAGCGCCGGTCCCGGGCACATTTCGGAAGAAGCCGCCGCACTGGAGTGCACTGTGACCGGCACAATCGCCTTTGCGCGAAGAAGCCGATTCTTCGCCTCCGGGAGCCGGAGAGAGCGGCTGCTTTCAAAAGGTGAAGAATGAAGCTGCACAACACTGGGATAGTGTGCGCAGCTTGCAAAGTGATAGAAAACACTACCTTACCAATCTCCTACCTTTTCCAAACATATGAATATTGGGTTGGAAGGTTTTTCCAACAACTTTATTTTCTTCGCGCAAAACACTCAGCAGAGCTCTCTGCAACATGTAAAACATAATGGGAGATGTTTTCTGTGCAGGCACAGTTTCTACTTGCCAGACATAGTGGAAATGCTTTTAGTAGTGATGTAGAACACAAGAGACGCTAAAGTCGAAATACAGAGTTCCCCGGAGGTAAGCGCCGGTCCCGGGCACATTTCGGCAGATGCCGCCGCAGTGGAGTGCACTGTGACCGGCACAATCGCCCTGGCTCGAAGAAGCCGATTCTTCGCCTCCGGGAGCCGGAGAGACCTGTAGCTTCGGAAAGGTGGAAATGAAGCTGCACAATACGGGGATAGTGTGCGCAGCTTGCAAAGTGATAGAAAACAGTACCTTACCACTCTCCTACCTTTACCAAACATATGAATATTCGGTTAGAAGGTGTTTTCAACAACTTTATTTTCTTCGTGCAAAACACTCAGCAGAGCTCTGTGCAACATGTAAAACACGATGGGAGATGTTTTCTGTGCAGGCACAGTTTCTCCTTGCCAGACATAGTGGAAAAGCTTTTTGCAGTGATGTAGACCACAAAAGTCCCGAAAGAAGCAGGTACGGATGTCCCCGGAGCTAAGCGCCGGTCCCAGGCACATTTCGGAAGAAGCCGCCGCACTGGAGTGCACTGTGACCGGCACAATCGCCTTTGCGCGAAGAAGCCGATTTTTCGCCTCCGGCAACCGGACAGAGCGGCTGCTTCGGAAAGGTGGAAATGAAGCTGCACAACACCGGGATAGTGTGAGCAGTTTGCAGACTGATAAAAAACACTACCTTACCACTTTCCTACCTTTTCCAAACACATGAATATTTGATGGGAAGGTGTTTTGGACAACTTTATTTTTCTTATGCAAAACATTCTGAAGAGGTCTCTAAACAAGTAAAACACGATGGGAGATGTTTTCTGTGCTGGCACAGTTTCTCCATGCCAGACATAGTGGAAAGGATTTTTGCAATGATATAGACCACAAAAGACGCTAAAGACGAAATATGGAGCTCCCCGGAGGTAAGCGCCGGTCCCGGGCACATTTCGGAAGAAGCTGCCGCACTGGAGTGCACTGTGACCGGCACAATCGCCTTTGAGCGAAGAAGCCGCCTCTTCGTCTCCGGCAGCC
This sequence comes from Zonotrichia albicollis, assembly GCF_047830755.1. NCBI lineage: Eukaryota > Metazoa > Chordata > Aves > Passeriformes > Passerellidae > Zonotrichia > Zonotrichia albicollis. Next base: position 405,010 of record NW_027428351.1, on the reverse strand, counting down.
AGAGAGAGCGGCTGCTTTCAAAAGGTGAAGAATGAAGCTGCACAACACTGGGATAGTGTGCGCAGCTTGCAAAGTGATAGAAAACAGTACCTTACAACTTTCCTAACTTTTCCAAACATATGACTATACGTTTGGAAGGTGTTTTCAACAACTTTATTTTCTTCGTGCAAAACACTCAGCAGAGCTCTCTGCAACATGTAAAACATAATGGGAGATGTTTTCTGTGCAGGCACAGTTTCTACTTGCCAGACATAGTGGAAATGCTTTTAGTAGTGATGTAGAACACAAGAGACGCTAAAGTCGAAATACAGAGTTCCCCGGAGGTAAGCGCCGGTCCCGGGCACATTTCGGCAGATGCCGCCGCACTGCAGTGCACTGGGACCGGCACAATCGCCTTGGCTCGAAGAAGCCGATTCTTCGCCTCCGGGAGCCGGAGAGACCTGTAGCTTCGGAAAGGTGGAAATGAAGCTGCACAATACGGGGATAGTGTGCGCTGCTTGCGAAGTGATAGAAAACAGTACCTTACAACTTTCCTAACTTTTCCAAACATATGACTATACGTTTGGAAGGTGTTTTCAACAACTTTATTTTCTTCGTGCAAAACACTCAGCAGAGCTCTCTGCAACATGTAAAACACCATGAGAGATGTTTTCTGTGCAGGCACAGTTTCTCATTACCAGACATAGTGGAAAAGCGTTTTGCAGTGATGTAGACCACAAAAGACGCTAAAGACGAAATATGGAGCTCCCCGGAGCTAAGCGCCGGTCCCGGGCACATTTCGGAAGAAGCCGCCGCACTGGAGTGCACTGTGACCGGCACAATCGCCTTTGCGCGAAGAAGCCGCTTCCTTGCCTCCGAAAACCAGACAGAGCGGCTGCTTCGGAATGGTGGAAATGAAGCTGCACAACACGGGGATAGTGTGCGCAGCATGCAAACTGATAGAAAACAGTACCTTACAACTTTCCTACCTTTTCCAAACACATGAAAATTCGGTTAGAAGGTGTTTTCAACAACTTTATTTTCTTCGTGCAAAACACTCAGCAGAGCTCTCTGCAACATGTAAAACACCACGGGAGATGTTTTCAGTGAGGCACAGTTTCTCATTACCAGACATAGTGGAAAAGCGTTTTGCAGTGATGTAGACCACAAAAGTCCCGAAAGAAGCAGGTACGGATGTCCCCGGAGCTAAGCGCCGGTCCCGGGCACATTTCGGAAGAAGCCGCCGCACTGGAGTGCACTGTGACTGGCACAATCGCCTTTGCGCGAAGAAGCCGATTCTCCGCCTCCCGGAGCCGGAGAGAGCGGCTGCTTTCAAAAGGTGAGGAATGAAGCTGCACAAGACTGGGATAGTGTGCGCATCATGCAAACTGATAGAAAACACTACCTTACCACTCTCCTACCTTTTCCAAACACATGAACATTCGATTGGAAGGTGTTTTGGAAAACTTTCTTTTTCTTCTTACATAAACTTCTGCAAAGCTCTCTGCAACATGTAAAACACCACGGGAGATGTTTTCTGTGCTGGCACAGTTTCTCCTTGCCTAACATAGTGGAAAACCTTTCTGTATGATGTAGACCACAAAAGTCCCGAAAGAAGCAGGTACGGATGTCCCCGGAGCTAAGCGCCGGTCCCGGGCACATTTCGGAAGAAGCCGCCGCACTGGAGTGCACTGTGACCGGCACAATCGCCTTTGCGCGAAGAAGCCGATTCTTCGCCTCCGGGAGCCGGAGAGAGCGGCTGCTTTCAAAAGGTGAGGAATGAAGCTGCACAACACTGGGATAGTGTGCGCAGCTTGCAAAGTGATAGAAAACACTACCTTACCAATCTCCTACCTTTTCCAAACATATGAATATTGGGTTGGAAGGTTTTTCCAACAACTTTATTTTCTTCGCGCAAAACACTCAGCAGAGCTCTCTGCAACATGTAAAACATAATGGGAGATGTTTTCTGTGCAGGCACAGTTTCTACTTGCCAGACATAGTGGAAATGCTTTTAGTAGTGATGTAGAACACAAGAGACGCTAAAGTCGAAATACAGAGTTCCCCGGAGGTAAGCGCCGGTCCCGGGCACATTTCGGCAGATGCCGCCGCAGTGGAGTGCACTGTGACCGGCACAATCGCCCTGGCTCGAAGAAGCCGATTCTTCGCCTCCGGGAGCCGGAGAGACCTGTAGCTTCGGAAAGGTGGAAATGAAGCTGCACAATACGGGGATAGTGTGCGCAGCTTGCAAAGTGATAGAAAACAGTACCTTACCACTCTCCTACCTTTACCAAACATATGAATATTCGGTTAGAAGGTGTTTTCAACAACTTTATTTTCTTCGTGCAAAACACTCAGCAGAGCTCTGTGCAACATGTAAAACACGATGGGAGATGTTTTCTGTGCAGGCACAGTTTCTCCTTGCCAGACATAGTGGAAAAGCTTTTTGCAGTGATGTAGACCACAAAAGTCCCGAAAGAAGCAGGTACGGATGTCCCCGGAGCTAAGCGCCGGTCCCAGGCACATTTCGGAAGAAGCCGCCGCACTGGAGTGCACTGTGACCGGCACAATCGCCTTTGCGCGAAGAAGCCGATTTTTCGCCTCCGGCAACCGGACAGAGCGGCTGCTTCGGAAAGGTGGAAATGAAGCTGCACAACACCGCGATAGTGTGAGCAGTTTGCAGACTGATAAAAAACACTACCTTACCACTTTCCTACCTTTTCCAAACACATGAATATTTGATGGGAAGGTGTTTTGGACAACTTTATTTTTCTTATGCAAAACATTCTGAAGAGGTCTCTAAACAAGTAAAACACGATGGGAGATGTTTTCTGTGCTGGCACAGTTTCTCCATGCCAGACATAGTGGAAAGGATTTTTGCAATGATATAGACCACAAAAGACGCTAAAGACGAAATATGGAGCTCCCCGGAGGTAAGCGCCGGTCCCGGGCACATTTCGGAAGAAGCTGCCGCACTGGAGTGCACTGTGACCGGCACAATCGCCTTTGAGCGAAGAAGCCGCCTCTTCGTCTCCGGCAGCCAGAGAGAGCGGCTGCTTTCAAAAGGTGAAGAATGAAGCTGCACAACACTGGGATAGTGTGCGCAGCTTGCAAACTGATAGAAAACACAACCTTACCACTTTCCTACCTTTTCCAAACATATGAATATTCGGTTAGAAGGTGTTTTCAACAACTTTATTTTCTTCGTGCAAAACACTCAGCAGAGCTCTCTGCAACATGTAAAACATAATGGGAGATGTTTTCTGTGCAGGCACAGTTTCTACTTGCCAGACATAGTGGAAATGCTTTTAGTAGTGATGTAGAACACAAGAGACGCTAAAGTCGAAATACAGAGTTCCCCGGAGGTAAGCGCCGGTCCCGGGCACATTTCGGCAGATGCCGCCGCACTGCAGTGCACTGTGACCGGCACAATCGCCTTGGCTCGAAGAAGCCGATTCTTCGCCTCCGGGAGCCGGAGAGACCTGTAGCTTCGGAAAGGTGGAAATGAAGCTGCACAATACGGGGATAGTGTGCGCAGCTTGCAAAGTGATAGAAAACAGTACCTTACAACTTTCCTAACTTTTCCAAACATATGACTATACGTTTGGAAGGTGTTTTCAACAACTTTATTTTCTTCGTGCAAAACACTCAGCAGAGCTCTCTGCAACATGTAAAACACCATGAGAGATGTTTTCTGTGCAGGCACAGTTTCTCATTACCAGACATAGTGGAAAAGCGTTTTGCAGTGATGTAGACCACAAAAGACGCTAAAGACGAAATATGGAGCTCCCCGGAGCTAAGCGCCGGTCCCGGGCACATTTCGGAAGAAGCCGCCGCACTGGAGTGCACTGTGACCGGCACAATCGCCTTTGCGCGAAGAAGCCGCTTCCTTGCCTCCGAAAACCAGACAGAGCGGCTGCTTCGGAATGGTGGAAATGAAGCTGCACAACACGGGGATAGTGTGCGCAGCATGCAAACTGATAGAAAACAGTACCTTACAACTTTCCTACCTTTTCCAAACACATGAAAATTCGGTTAGAAGGTGTTTTCAACAACTTTATTTTCTTCGTGCAAAACACTCAGCAGAGCTCTCTGCAACATGTAAAACACCACGGGAGATGTTTTCAGTGAGGCACAGTTTCTCATTACCAGACATAGTGGAAAAGCGTTTTGCAGTGATGTAGACCACAAAAGTCCCGAAAGAAGCAGGTACGGATGTCCCCGGAGGTAAGCGCCGGTCCCGGGCACATTTCGGAAGAAGCCGCCGCACTGGAGTGCACTGTGACTGGCACAATCGCCTTTGCGCGAAGAAGCCGATTCTTCGCCTCCCGGAGCCGGAGAGAGCGGCTGCTTTCAAAAGGTGAGGAATGAAGCTGCACAAGACTGGGATAGTGTGCGCATCATGCAAACTGATAGAAAACACTACCTTACCACTCTCCTACCTTTTCCAAACACATGAACATTCGATTGGAAGGTGTTTTGGAAAACTTTCTTTTTCTTCTTACATAAACTTCTGCAAAGCTCTCTGCAACATGTAAAACACCACGGGAGATGTTTTCTGTGCTGGCACAGTTTCTCCTTGCCTAACATAGTGGAAAACCTTTCTGTATGATGTAGACCACAAAAGTCCCGAAAGAAGCAGGTACGGATGTCCCCGGAGCTAAGCGCCGGTCCCGGGCACATTTCGGAAGAAGCCGCCGCACTGGAGTGCACTGTGACCGGCACAATCGCCTTTGCGCGAAGAAGCCGATTCTTCGCCTCCGGGAGCCGGAGAGAGCGGCTGCTTTCAAAAGGTGAGGAATGAAGCTGCACAACACTGGGATAGTGTGCGCAGCTTGCAAAGTGATAGAAAACACTACCTTACCAATCTCCTACCTTTTCCAAACATATGAATATTGGGTTGGAAGGTTTTTCCAACAACTTTATTTTCTTCGCGCAAAACACTCAGCAGAGCTCTCTGCAACATGTAAAACATAATGGGAGATGTTTTCTGTGCAGGCACAGTTTCTACTTGCCAGACATAGTGGAAATGCTTTTAGTAGTGATGTAGAACACAAGAGACGCTAAAGTCGAAATACAGAGTTCCCCGGAGGTAAGCGCCGGTCCCGGGCACATTTCGGCAGATGCCGCCGCAGTGGAGTGCACTGTGACCGGCACAATCGCCCTGGCTCGAAGAAGCCGATTCTTCGCCTCCGGGAGCCGGAGAGACCTGTAGCTTCGGAAAGGTGGAAATGAAGCTGCACAATACGGGGATAGTGTGCGCAGCTTGCAAAGTGATAGAAAACAGTACCTTACCACTCTCCTACCTTTACCAAACATATGAATATTCGGTTAGAAGGTGTTTTCAACAACTTTATTTTCTTCGTGCAAAACACTCAGCAGAGCTCTGTGCAACATGTAAAACACGATGGGAGATGTTTTCTGTGCAGGCACAGTTTCTCCTTGCCAGACATAGTGGAAAAGCTTTTTGCAGTGATGTAGACCACAAAAGTCCCGAAAGAAGCAGGTACGGATGTCCCCGGAGCTAAGCGCCGGTCCCAGGCACATTTCGGAAGAAGCCGCCGCACTGGAGTGCACTGTGACCGGCACAATCGCCTTTGCGCGAAGAAGCCGATTTTTCGCCTCCGGCAACCGGACAGAGCGGCTGCTTCGGAAAGGTGGAAATGAAGCTGCACAACACCGCGATAGTGTGAGCAGTTTGCAGACTGATAAAAAACACTACCTTACCACTTTCCTACCTTTTCCAAACACATGAATATTTGATGGGAAGGTGTTTTGGACAACTTTATTTTTCTTATGCAAAACATTCTGAAGAGGTCTCTAAACAAGTAAAACACGATGGGAGATGTTTTCTGTGCTGGCACAGTTTCTCCATGCCAGACATAGTGGAAAGGATTTTTGCAATGATATAGACCACAAAAGACGCTAAAGACGAAATATGGAGCTCCCCGGAGGTAAGCGCCGGTCCCGGGCACATTTCGGAAGAAGCTGCCGCACTGGAGTGCACTGTGACCGGCACAATCGCCTTTGAGCGAAGAAGCCGCCTCTTCGTCTCCGGCAGCCAGAGAGAGCGGCTGCTTTCAAAAGGTGAAGAATGAAGCTGCACAACACTGGGATAGTGTGCGCAGCTTGCAAACTGATAGAAAACACAACCTTACCACTTTCCTACCTTTTCCAAACATATGAATATTCGGTTAGAAGGTGTTTTCAACAACTTTATTTTCTTCGTGCAAAACACTCAGCAGAGCTCTCTGCAACATGTAAAACATAATGGGAGATGTTTTCTGTGCAGGCACAGTTTCTACTTGCCAGACATAGTGGAAATGCTTTTAGTAGTGATGTAGAACACAAGAGACGCTAAAGTCGAAATACAGAGTTCCCCGGAGGTAAGCGCCGGTCCCGGGCACATTTCGGCAGATGCCGCCGCACTGCAGTGCACTGTGACCGGCACAATCGCCTTGGCTCGAAGAAGCCGATTCTTCGCCTCCGGGAGCCGGAGAGACCTGTAGCTTCGGAAAGGTGGAAATGAAGCTGCACAATACGGGGATAGTGTGCGCAGCTTGCAAAGTGATAGAAAACAGTACCTTACAACTTTCCTAACTTTTCCAAACATATGACTATACGTTTGGAAGGTGTTTTCAACAACTTTATTTTCTTCGTGCAAAACACTCAGCAGAGCTCTCTGCAACATGTAAAACACCATGAGAGATGTTTTCTGTGCAGGCACAGTTTCTCATTACCAGACATAGTGGAAAAGCGTTTTGCAGTGATGTAGACCACAAAAGACGCTAAAGACGAAATATGGAGCTCCCCGGAGCTAAGCGCCGGTCCCGGGCACATTTCGGAAGAAGCCGCCGCACTGGAGTGCACTGTGACCGGCACAATCGCCTTTGCGCGAAGAAGCCGCTTCCTTGCCTCCGAAAACCAGACAGAGCGGCTGCTTCGGAATGGTGGAAATGAAGCTGCACAACACGGGGATAGTGTGCGCAGCATGCAAACTGATAGAAAACAGTACCTTACAACTTTCCTACCTTTTCCAAACACATGAAAATTCGGTTAGAAGGTGTTTTCAACAACTTTATTTTCTTCGTGCAAAACACTCAGCAGAGCTCTCTGCAACATGTAAAACACCACGGGAGATGTTTTCAGTGAGGCACAGTTTCTCATTACCAGACATAGTGGAAAAGCGTTTTGCAGTGATGTAGACCACAAAAGTCCCGAAAGAAGCAGGTACGGATGTCCCCGGAGGTAAGCGCCGGTCCCGGGCACATTTCGGAAGAAGCCGCCGCACTGGAGTGCACTGTGACTGGCACAATCGCCTTTGCGCGAAGAAGCCGATTCTTCGCCTCCCGGAGCCGGAGAGAGCGGCTGCTTTCAAAAGGTGAGGAATGAAGCTGCACAAGACTGGGATAGTGTGCGCATCATGCAAACTGATAGAAAACACTACCTTACCACTCTCCTACCTTTTCCAAACACATGAACATTCGATTGGAAGGTGTTTTGGAAAACTTTCTTTTTCTTCTTACATAAACTTCTGCAAAGCTCTCTGCAACATGTAAAACACCACGGGAGATGTTTTCTGTGCTGGCACAGTTTCTCCTTGCCTAACATAGTGGAAAACCTTTCTGTATGATGTAGACCACAAAAGTCCCGAAAGAAGCAGGTACGGATGTCCCCGGAGCTAAGCGCCGGTCCCGGGCACATTTCGGAAGAAGCCGCCGCACTGGAGTGCACTGTGACCGGCACAATCGCCTTTGCGCGAAGAAGCCGATTCTTCGCCTCCGGGAGCCGGAGAGAGCGGCTGCTTTCAAAAGGTGAAGAATGAAGCTGCACAACACTGGGATAGTGTGCGCAGCTTGCAAACTGATAGAAAACACTACCTTACCAATCTCCTACCTTTTCCAAACATATGAATATTGGGTTGGAAGGTTTTTCCAACAACTTTATTTTCTTCGCGCAAAACACTCAGCAGAGCTCTCTGCAACATGTAAAACATAATGGGAGATGTTTTCTGTGCAGGCACAGTTTCTACTTGCCAGACATAGTGGAAATGCTTTTAGTAGTGATGTAGAACACAAGAGACGCTAAAGTCGAAATACAGAGTTCCCCGGAGGTAAGCGCCGGTCCCGGGCACATTTCGGCAGATGCCGCCGCAGTGGAGTGCACTGTGACCGGCACAATCGCCCTGGCTCGAAGAAGCCGATTCTTCGCCTCCGGGAGCCGGAGAGACCTGTAGCTTCGGAAAGGTGGAAATGAAGCTGCACAATACGGGGATAGTGTGCGCAGCTTGCAAAGTGATAGAAAACAGTACCTTACCACTCTCCTACCTTTACCAAACATATGAATATTCGGTTAGAAGGTGTTTTCAACAACTTTATTTTCTTCGTGCAAAACACTCAGCAGACCTCTCTGCAACATGTAAAACACGATGGGAGATGTTTTCTGTGCAGGCACAGTTTCTCCTTGCCAGACATAGTGGAAAAGCTTTTTGCAGTGATGTAGACCACAAAAGTCCCGAAAGAAGCAGGTACGGATGTCCCCGGAGCTAAGCGCCGGTCCCAGGCACATTTCGGAAGAAGCCGCCGCACTGGAGTGCACTGTGACCGGCACAATCGCCTTTGCGCGAAGAAGCCGATTCTTCGCCTCCGGGAGCCGGAGAGAGCGGCTGCTTTCAAAAGGTGAAGAATGAAGCTGCACAACACTGGGATAGTGTGCGCAGCTTGCAAACTGATAGAAAACACTACCTTACCCCTTTCCTACCTTTTCCAAACACATGAACATTCGATTGGAAGGTGTTTTGGAAAACTTTCTTTTTCTTCGTGCAAAACACTCAGCAGAGCTCTCTGCAACATGTAAAACACCATGAGAGATGTTTTCTGTGCAGGCACAGTTTCTCATTACCAGACATAGTGGAAAAGCGTTTTGCAGTGATGTAGACCACAAAAGACGCTAAAGACGAAATATGGAGCTCCCCGGAGCTAAGCGCCGGTCTCGGGCACATTTCGGCAGATGCCGCCGCACTGGAGTGCACTGTGACCGGCACAATCGCCTTGGCTCGAAGAAGCCGATTCTTCGCCTCCGGGAGCCGGAGAGACCTGTAGCTTCGGAAAGGTGGAAATGAAGCTGCACAATACGGGGATAGTGTGCGCAGCTTGCAAAGTGATAGAAAACAGTACCTTACCACTCTCCTACCTTTACCAAACATATGAATATTCGGTTAGAAGGTGTTTTCAACAACTTTATTTTCTTCGTGCAAAACACTCAGCAGACCTCTCTGCAACATGTAAAACACGATGGGAGATGTTTTCTGTGCAGGCACAGTTTCTCCTTGCCTAACATAGTGGAAAAGCGTTTTGCAGTGATGTAGACCACAAAAGTCCCGAAAGAAGCAGGTACGGATGTCCCCGGAGCTAAGCGCCGGTCCCAGGCACATTTCGGAAGAAGCCGCCGCACTGGAGTGCACTGTGACCGGCACAATCGCCTTTGCGCGAAGAAGCCGATTTTTCGCCTCCGGCAACCGGACAGAGCGGCTGCTTCGGAAAGGTGGAAATGAAGCTGCACAACACCGGGATAGTGTGAGCAGTTTGCAGACTGATAAAAAACACTACCTTACCACTTTCCTACCTTTTCCAAACACATGAATATTTGATGGGAAGGTGTTTTGGACAACTTTATTTTTCTTATGCAAAACATTCTGAAGAGGTCTCTAAACAAGTAAAACACGATGGGAGATGTTTTCTGTGCTGGCACAGTTTCTCCATGCCAGACATAGTGGAAAGGATTTTTGCAATGATATAGACCACAAAAGACGCTAAAGACGAAATATGGAGCTCCCCGGAGGTAAGCGCCGGTCCCGGGCACATTTCGGAAGAAGCTGCCGCACTGGAGTGCACTGTGACCGGCACAATCGCCTTTGAGCGAAGAAGCCGCCTCTTCGTCTCCGGCAGCCAGAGAGAGCGGCTGCTTTCAAAAGGTGAAGAATGAAGCTGCACAACACTGGGATAGTGTGCGCAGCTTGCAAAGTGATAGAAAACAGTACCTTACAACTTTCCTAACTTTTCCAAACATATGACTATACGTTTGGAAGGTGTTTTCAACAACTTTATTTTCTTCGTGCAAAACACTCAGCAGAGCTCTCTGCAACATGTAAAACATAATGGGAGATGTTTTCTGTGCAGGCACAGTTTCTACTTGCCAGACATAGTGGAAATGCTTTTAGTAGTGATGTAGAACACAAGAGACGCTAAAGTCGAAATACAGAGTTCCCCGGAGGTAAGCGCCGGTCCCGGGCACATTTCGGCAGATGCCGCCGCACTGCAGTGCACTGGGACCGGCACAATCGCCTTGGCTCGAAGAAGCCGATTCTTCGCCTCCGGGAGCCGGAGAGACCTGTAGCTTCGGAAAGGTGGAAATGAAGCTGCACAATACGGGGATAGTGTGCGCAGCTTGCAAAGTGATAGAAAACAGTACCTTACAACTTTCCTAACTTTTCCAAACATATGACTATACGTTTGGAAGGTGTTTTCAACAACTTTATTTTCTTCGTGCAAAACACTCAGCAGAGCTCTCTGCAACATGTAAAACACCATGAGAGATGTTTTCTGTGCAGGCACAGTTTCTCATTACCAGACATAGTGGAAAAGCGTTTTGCAGTGATGTAGACCACAAAAGACGCTAAAGACGAAATATGGAGCTCCCCGGAGCTAAGCGCCGGTCCCGGGCACATTTCGGAAGAAGCCGCCGCACTGGAGTGCACTGTGACCGGCACAATCGCCTTTGCGCGAAGAAGCCGCTTCCTTGCCTCCGAAAACCAGACAGAGCGGCTGCTTCGGAATGGTGGAAATGAAGCTGCACAACACGGGGATAGTGTGCGCAGCTTGCAAACTGATAGAAAACAGTACCTTACAACTTTCCTACCTTTTCCAAACACATGAAAATTCGGTTAGAAGGTGTTTTCAACAACTTTATTTTCTTCGTGCAAAACACTCAGCAGAGCTCTCTGCAACATGTAAAACACCACGGGAGATGTTTTCAGTGAGGCACAGTTTCTCATTACCAGACATAGTGGAAAAGCGTTTTGCAGTGATGTAGACCACAAAAGTCCCGAAAGAAGCAGGTACGGATGTCCCCGGAGCTAAGCGCCGGTCCCGGGCACATTTCGGAAGAAGCCGCCGCACTGGAGTGCACTGTGACTGGCACAATCGCCTTTGCGCGAAGAAGCCGATTCTTCGCCTCCCGGAGCCGGAGAGAGCGGCTGCTTTCAAAAGGTGAGGAATGAAGCTGCACAAGACTGGGATAGTGTGCGCATCATGCAAACTGATAGAAAACACTACCTTACCACTCTCCTACCTTTTCCAAACACATGAACATTCGATTGGAAGGTGTTTTGGAAAACTTTCTTTTTCTTCTTACATAAACTTCTGCAAAGCTCTCTGCAACATGTAAAACACCACGGGAGATGTTTTCTGTGCTGGCACAGTTTCTCCTTGCCTAACATAGTGGAAAACCTTTCTGTATGATGTAGACCACAAAAGTCCCGAAAGAAGCAGGTACGGATGTCCCCGGAGCTAAGCGCCGGTCCCGGGCACATTTCGGAAGAAGCCGCCGCACTGGAGTGCACTGTGACCGGCACAATCGCCTTTGCGCGAAGAAGCCGATTCTTCGCCTCCGGGAGCCGGAGAGAGCGGCTGCTTTCAAAAGGTGAAGAATGAAGCTGCACAACACTGGGATAGTGTGCGCAGCTTGCAAACTGATAGAAAACACTACCTTACCAATCTCCTACCTTTTCCAAACATATGAATATTGGGTTGGAAGGTTTTTCCAACAACTTTATTTTCTTCGCGCAAAACACTCAGCAGAGCTCTCTGCAACATGTAAAACATAATGGGAGATGTTTTCTGTGCAGGCACAGTTTCTACTTGCCAGACATAGTGGAAATGCTTTTAGTAGTGATGTAGAACACAAGAGACGCTAAAGTCGAAATACAGAGTTCCCCGGAGGTAAGCGCCGGTCCCGGGCACATTTCGGCAGATGCCGCCGCAGTGGAGTGCAGTGTGACCGGCACAATCGCCCTGGCTCGAAGAAGCCGATTCTTCGCCTCCGGGAGCCGGAGAGACCTGTAGCTTCGGAAAGGTGGAAATGAAGCTGCACAATACGGGGATAGTGTGCGCAGCTTGCAAAGTGATAGAAAACAGTACCTTACCACTCTCCTACCTTTACCAAACATATGAATATTCGGTTAGAAGGTGTTTTCAACAACTTTATTTTCTTCGTGCAAAACACTCAGCAGAGCTCTCTGCAACATGTAAAACACGATGGGAGATGTTTTCTGTGCAGGCACAGTTTCTCCTTGCCAGACATAGTGGAAAAGCGTTTTGCAGTGATGTAGACCACAAAAGTCCCGAAAGAAGCAGGTACGGATGTCCCCGGAGCTAAGCGCCGGTCCCAGGCACATTTCGGAAGAAGCCGCCGCACTGGAGTGCACTGTGACCGGCACAATCGCCTTTGCGCGAAGAAGCCGATTTTTCGCCTCCGGCAACCGGACAGAGCGGCTGCTTCGGAAAGGTGGAAATGAAGCTGCACAACACCGGGATAGTGTGAGCAGTTTGCAGACTGATAAAAAACACTACCTTACCACTTTCCTACCTTTTCCAAACACATGAATATTTGATGGGAAGGTGTTTTGGACAACTTTATTTTTCTTATGCAAAACATTCTGAAGAGGTCTCTAAACAAGTAAAACACGATGGGAGATGTTTTCTGTGCTGGCACAGTTTCTCCATGCCAGACATAGTGGAAAGGATTTTTGCAATGATATAGACCACAAAAGACGCTAAAGACGAAATATGGAGCTCCCCGGAGGTAAGCGCCGGTCCCGGGCACATTTCGGAAGAAGCTGCCGCACTGGAGTGCACTGTGACCGGCACAATCGCCTTTGAGCGAAGAAGCCGCCTCTTCGTCTCCGGGAGCCAGAGAGAGCGGCTGCTTTCAAAAGGTGAAGAATGAAGCTGCACAACACTGGGATAGTGTGCGCAGCTTGCAAAGTGATAGAAAACAGTACCTTACAACTTTCCTAACTTTTCCAAACATATGACTATACGTTTGGAAGGTGTTTTCAACAACTTTATTTTCTTCGTGCAAAACACTCAGCAGAGCTCTCTGCAACATGTAAAATATAATGGGAGATGTTTTCTGTGCAGGCACAGTTTCTACTTGCCAGACATAGTGGAAATGCTTTTAGTAGTGATGTAGAACACAAGAGACGCTAAAGTCGAAATACAGAGTTCCCCGGAGGTAAGCGCCGGTCCCGGGCACATTTCGGCAGATGCCGCCGCACTGCAGTGCACTGGGACCGGCACAATCGCCTTGGCTCGAAGAAGCCGATTCTTCGCCTCCGGGAGCCGGAGAGACCTGTAGCTTCGGAAAGGTGGAAATGAAGCTGCACAATACGGGGATAGTGTGCGCAGCTTGCAAAGTGATAGAAAACAGTACCTTACAACTTTCCTAACTTTTCCAAACATATGACTATACGTTTGGAAGGTGTTTTCAACAACTTTATTTTCTTCGTGCAAAACACTCAGCAGAGCTCTCTGCAACATGTAAAACACCATGAGAGATGTTTTCTGTGCAGGCACAGTTTCTCATTACCAGACATAGTGGAAAAGCGTTTTGCAGTGATGTAGACCACAAAAGTCCCGAAAGAAGCAGGTACGGATGTCCCCGGAGCTAAGCGCCGGTCCCGGGCACATTTCGGAAGAAGCCGCCGCACTGGAGTGCACTGTGACCGGCACAATCGCCTTTGCGCGAAGAAGCCGCTTCCTTGCCTCCGAAAACCAGACAGAGCGGCTGCTTCGGAATGGTGGAAATGAAGCTGCACAACACGGGGATAGTGTGCGCAGCTTGCAAACTGATAGAAAACAGTACCTTACAACTTTCCTACCTTTTCCAAACACATGAAAATTCGGTTAGAAGGTGTTTTCAACAACTTTATTTTCTTCGTGCAAAACACTCAGCAGAGCTCTCTGCAACATGTAAAACACCACGGGAGATGTTTTCAGTGAGGCACAGTTTCTCATTACCAGACATAGTGGAAAAGCGTTTTGCAGTGATGTAGACCACAAAAGTCCCGAAAGAAGCAGGTACGGATGTCCCCGGAGCTAAGCGCCGGTCCCGGGCACATTTCGGAAGAAGCCGCCGCACTGGAGTGCACTGTGACTGGCACAATCGCCTTTGCGCGAAGAAGCCGATTCTTCGCCTCCCGGAGCCGGAGAGAGCGGCTGCTTTCAAAAGGTGAGGAATGAAGCTGCACAAGACTGGGATAGTGTGCGCATCATGCAAACTGATAGAAAACACTACCTTACCACTCTCCTACCTTTTCCAAACACATGAACATTCGATTGGAAGGTGTTTTGGAAAACTTTCTTTTTCTTCTTACATAAACTTCTGCAAAGCTCTCTGCAACATGTAAAACACCACGGGAGATGTTTTCTGTGCTGGCACAGTTTCTCCTTGCCTAACATAGTGGAAAACCTTTCTGTATGATGTAGACCACAAAAGTCCCGAAAGAAGCAGGTACGGATGTCCCCGGAGCTAAGCGCCGGTCCCGGGCACATTTCGGAAGAAGCCGCCGCACTGGAGTGCACTGTGACCGGCACAATCGCCTTTGCGCGAAGAAGCCGATTCTTCGCCTCCGGGAGCCGGAGAGAGCGGCTGCTTTCAAAAGGTGAAGAATGAAGCTGCACAACACTGGGATAGTGTGCGCAGCTTGCAAACTGATAGAAAACACTACCTTACCAATCTCCTACCTTTTCCAAACATATGAATATTGGGTTGGAAGGTTTTTCCAACAACTTTATTTTCTTCGCGCAAAACACTCAGCAGAGCTCTCTGCAACATGTAAAACATAATGGGAGATGTTTTCTGTGCAGGCACAGTTTCTACTTGCCAGACATAGTGGAAATGCTTTTAGTAGTGATGTAGAACACAAGAGACGCTAAAGTCGAAATACAGAGTTCCCCGGAGGTAAGCGCCGGTCCCGGGCACATTTCGGCAGATGCCGCCGCAGTGGAGTGCAGTGTGACCGGCACAATCGCCCTGGCTCGAAGAAGCCGATTCTTCGCCTCCGGGAGCCGGAGAGACCTGTAGCTTCGGAAAGGTGGAAATGAAGCTGCACAATACGGGGATAGTGTGCGCAGCTTGCAAAGTGATAGAAAACAGTACCTTACCACTCTCCTACCTTTACCAAACATATGAATATTCGGTTAGAAGGTGTTTTCAACAACTTTATTTTCTTCGTGCAAAACACTCAGCAGAGCTCTGTGCAACATGTAAAACACGATGGGAAATGTTTTCTGTGCAGGCACAGTTTCTCCTTGCCAGACATAGTGGAAAAGCGTTTTGCAGTGATGTAGACCACAAAAGTCCCGAAAGAAGCAGGTACGGATGTCCCCGGAGCTAAGCGCCGGTCCCAGGCACATTTCGGAAGAAGCCGCCGCACTGGAGTGCACTGTGACCGGCACAATCGCCTTTGCGCGAAGAAGCCGATTTTTCGCCTCCGGCAACCGGACAGAGCGGCTGCTTCGGAAAGGTGGAAATGAAGCTGCACAACACCGGGATAGTGTGAGCAGTTTGCAGACTGATAAAAAACACTACCTTACCACTTTCCTACCTTTTCCAAACACATGAATATTTGATGGGAAGGTGTTTTGGACAACTTTATTTTTCTTATGCAAAACATTCTGAAGAGGTCTCTAAACAAGTAAAACACGATGGGAGATGTTTTCTGTGCTGGCACAGTTTCTCCATGCCAGACATAGTGGAAAGGATTTTTGCAATGATATAGACCACAAAAGACGCTAAAGACGAAATATGGAGCTCCCCGGAGGTAAGCGCCGGTCCCGGGCACATTTCGGAAGAAGCTGCCGCACTGGAGTGCACTGTGACCGGCACAATCGCCTTTGAGCGAAGAAGCCGCCTCTTCGTCTCCGGGAGCCAGAGAGAGCGGCTGCTTTCAAAAGGTGAAGAATGAAGCTGCACAACACTGGGATAGTGTGCGCAGCTTGCAAAGTGATAGAAAACAGTACCTTACAACTTTCCTAACTTTTCCAAACATATGACTATACGTTTGGAAGGTGTTTTCAACAACTTTATTTTCTTCGTGCAAAACACTCAGCAGAGCTCTCTGCAACATGTAAAACACCATGAGAGATGTTTTCTGTGCAGGCACAGTTTCTACTTGCCAGACATAGTGGAAATGCTTTTAGTAGTGATGTAGAACACAAGAGACGCTAAAGTCGAAATACAGAGTTCCCCGGAGGTAAGCGCCGGTCCCGGGCACATTTCGGCAGATGCCGCCGCACTGCAGTGCACTGGGACCGGCACAATCGCCTTGGCTCGAAGAAGCCGATTCTTCGCCTCCGGGAGCCGGAGAGACCTGTAGCTTCGGAAAGGTGGAAATGAAGCTGCACAATACGGGGATAGTGTGCGCAGCTTGCAAAGTGATAGAAAACAGTACCTTACAACTTTCCTAACTTTTCCAAACATATGACTATACGTTTGGAAGGTGTTTTCAACAACTTTATTTTCTTCGTGCAAAACACTCAGCAGAGCTCTCTGCAACATGTAAAACACCATGAGAGATGTTTTCTGTGCAGGCACAGTTTCTCATTACCAGACATAGTGGAAAAGCGTTTTGCAGTGATGTAGACCACAAAAGTCCCGAAAGAAGCAGGTACGGATGTCCCCGGAGCTAAGCGCCGGTCCCGGGCACATTTCGGAAGAAGCCGCCGCACTGGAGTGCACTGTGACTGGCACAATCGCCTTTGCGCGAAGAAGCCGATTCTTCGCCTCCCGGAGCCGGAGAGAGCGGCTGCTTTCAAAAGGTGAGGAATGAAGCTGCACAAGACTGGGATAGTGTGCGCATCATGCAAACTGATAGAAAACACTACCTTACCACTCTCCTACCTTTTCCAAACACATGAACATTCGATTGGAAGGTGTTTTGGAAAACTTTCTTTTTCTTCTTACATAAACTTCTGCAAAGCTCTCTGCAACATGTAAAACACCACGGGAGATGTTTTCTGTGCTGGCACAGTTTCTCCTTGCCTAACATAGTGGAAAACCTTTCTGTATGATGTAGACCACAAAAGTCCCGAAAGAAGCAGGTACGGATGTCCCCGGAGCTAAGCGCCGGTCCCGGGCACATTTCGGAAGAAGCCGCCGCACTGGAGTGCACTGTGACCGGCACAATCGCCTTTGCGCGAAGAAGCCGATTCTTCGCCTCCGGGAGCCGGAGAGAGCGGCTGCTTTCAAAAGGTGAAGAATGAAGCTGCACAACACTGGGATAGTGTGCGCAGCTTGCAAACTGATAGAAAACACTACCTTACCAATCTCCTACCTTTTCCAAACATATGAATATTGGGTTGGAAGGTTTTTCCAACAACTTTATTTTCTTCGCGCAAAACACTCAGCAGAGCTCTCTGCAACATGTAAAACATAATGGGAGATGTTTTCTGTGCAGGCACAGTTTCTACTTGCCAGACATAGTGGAAATGCTTTTAGTAGTGATGTAGAACACAAGAGACGCTAAAGTCGAAATACAGAGTTCCCCGGAGGTAAGCGCCGGTCCCGGGCACATTTCGGCAGATGCCGCCGCAGTGGAGTGCACTGTGACCGGCACAATCGCCCTGGCTCGAAGAAGCCGATTCTTCGCCTCCGGGAGCCGGAGAGACCTGTAGCTTCGGAAAGGTGGAAATGAAGCTGCACAATACGGGGATAGTGTGCGCAGCTTGCAAAGTGATAGAAAACAGTACCTTACCACTCTCCTACCTTTACCAAACATATGAATATTCGGTTAGAAGGTGTTTTCAACAACTTTATTTTCTTCGTGCAAAACACTCAGCAGAGCTCTGTGCAACATGTAAAACACGATGGGAGATGTTTTCTGTGCAGGCACAGTTTCTCCTTGCCAGACATAGTGGAAAAGCTTTTTGCAGTGATGTAGACCACAAAAGTCCCGAAAGAAGCAGGTACGGATGTCCCCGGAGCTAAGCGCCGGTCCCAGGCACATTTCGGAAGAAGCCGCCGCACTGGAGTGCACTGTGACCGGCACAATCGCCTTTGCGCGAAGAAGCCGATTTTTCGCCTCCGGCAACCGGACAGAGCGGCTGCTTCGGAAAGGTGGAAATGAAGCTGCACAACACCGGGATAGTGTGAGCAGTTTGCAGACTGATAAAAAACACTACCTTACCACTTTCCTACCTTTTCCAAACACATGAATATTTGATGGGAAGGTGTTTTGGACAACTTTATTTTTCTTATGCAAAACATTCTGAAGAGGTCTCTAAACAAGTAAAACACGATGGGAGATGTTTTCTGTGCTGGCACAGTTTCTCCATGCCAGACATAGTGGAAAGGATTTTTGCAATGATATAGACCACAAAAGACGCTAAAGACGAAATATGGAGCTCCCCGGAGGTAAGCGCCGGTCCCGGGCACATTTCGGAAGAAGCTGCCGCACTGGAGTGCACTGTGACCGGCACAATCGCCTTTGAGCGAAGAAGCCGCCTCTTCGTCTCCGGGAGCCAGAGAGAGCGGCTGCTTTCAAAAGGTGAAGAATGAAGCTGCACAACACGGGGATAGTGTGCGCAGCTTGCAAACTGATAGAAAACACAACCTTACCACTTTCCTACCTTTTCCAAACATATGAATATTCGGTTAGAAGGTGTTTTCAACAACTTTATTTTCTTCGTGCAAAACACTCAGCAGAGCTCTCTGCAACATGTAAAACATAATGGGAGATGTTTTCTGTGCAGGCACAGTTTCTACTTGCCAGACATAGTGGAAATGCTTTTAGTAGTGATGTAGAACACAAGAGACGCTAAAGTCGAAATACAGAGTTCCCCGGAGGTAAGCGCCGGTCCCGGGCACATTTCGGCAGATGCCGCCGCACTGCAGTGCACTGGGACCGGCACAATCGCCTTGGCTCGAAGAAGCCGATTCTTCGCCTCCGGGAGCCGGAGAGACCTGTAGCTTCGGAAAGGTGGAAATGAAGCTGCACAATACGGGGATAGTGTGCGCAGCTTGCAAAGTGATAGAAAACAGTACCTTACAACTTTCCTAACTTTTCCAAACATATGACTATACGTTTGGAAGGTGTTTTCAACAACTTTATTTTCTTCGTGCAAAACACTCAGCAGAGCTCTCTGCAACATGTAAAACACCATGAGAGATGTTTTCTGTGCAGGCACAGTTTCTCATTACCAGACATAGTGGAAAAGCGTTTTGCAGTGATGTAGACCACAAAAGACGCTAAAGACGAAATATGGAGCTCCCCGGAGCTAAGCGCCGGTCCCGGGCACATTTCGGAAGAAGCCGCCGCACTGGAGTGCACTGTGACCGGCACAATCGCCTTTGCGCGAAGAAGCCGCTTCCTTGCCTCCGAAAACCAGACAGAGCGGCTGCTTCGGAATGGTGGAAATGAAGCTGCACAACACTGGGATAGTGTGCGCAGCATGCAAACTGATAGAAAACAGTACCTTACAACTTTCCTACCTTTTCCAAACACATGAAAATTCGGTTAGAAGGTGTTTTCAACAACTTTATTTTCTTCGTGCAAAACACTCAGCAGAGCTCTCTGCAACATGTAAAACACCACGGGAGATGTTTTCAGTGAGGCACAGTTTCTCATTACCAGACATAGTGGAAAAGCGTTTTGCAGTGATGTAGACCACAAAAGTCCCGAAAGAAGCAGGTACGGATGTCCCCGGAGCTAAGCGCCGGTCCCGGGCACATTTCGGAAGAAGCCGCCGCACTGGAGTGCACTGTGACTGGCACAATCGCCTTTGCGCGAAGAAGCCGATTCTTCGCCTCCCGGAGCCGGAGAGAGCGGCTGCTTTCAAAAGGTGAGGAATGAAGCTGCACAAGACTGGGATAGTGTGCGCATCATGCAAACTGATAGAAAACACTACCTTACCACTCTCCTACCTTTTCCAAACACATGAACATTCGATTGGAAGGTGTTTTGGAAAACTTTCTTTTTCTTCTTACATAAACTTCTGCAAAGCTCTCTGCAACATGTAAAACACCACGGGAGATGTTTTCTGTGCTGGCACAGTTTCTCCTTGCCTAACATAGTGGAAAACCTTTCTGTATGATGTAGACCACAAAAGTCCCGAAAGAAGCAGGTACGGATGTCCCCGGAGCTAAGCGCCGGTCCCGGGCACATTTCGGAAGAAGCCGCCGCACTGGAGTGCACTGTGACCGGCACAATCGCCTTTGCGCGAAGAAGCCGATTCTTCGCCTCCGGGAGCCGGAGAGAGCGGCTGCTTTCAAAAGGTGAAGAATGAAGCTGCACAACACTGGGATAGTGTGCGCAGCTTGCAAACTGATAGAAAACACTACCTTACCAATCTCCTACCTTTTCCAAACATATGAATATTGGGTTGGAAGGTTTTTCCAACAACTTTATTTTCTTCGCGCAAAACACTCAGCAGAGCTCTCTGCAACATGTAAAACATAATGGGAGATGTTTTCTGTGCAGGCACAGTTTCTACTTGCCAGACATAGTGGAAATGCTTTTAGTAGTGATGTAGAACACAAGAGACGCTAAAGTCGAAATACAGAGTTCCCCGGAGGTAAGCGCCGGTCCCGGGCACATTTCGGCAGATGCCGCCGCAGTGGAGTGCACTGTGACCGGCACAATCGCCCTGGCTCGAAGAAGCCGATTCTTCGCCTCCGGGAGCCGGAGAGACCTGTAGCTTCGGAAAGGTGGAAATGAAGCTGCACAATACGGGGATAGTGTGCGCAGCTTGCAAAGTGATAGAAAACAGTACCTTACCACTCTCCTACCTTTACCAAACATATGAATATTCGGTTAGAAGGTGTTTTCAACAACTTTATTTTCTTCGTGCAAAACACTCAGCAGAGCTCTGTGCAACATGTAAAACACGATGGGAGATGTTTTCTGTGCAGGCACAGTTTCTCCTTGCCAGACATAGTGGAAAAGCTTTTTGCAGTGATGTAGACCACAAAAGTCCCGAAAGAAGCAGGTACGGATGTCCCCGGAGCTAAGCGCCGGTCCCAGGCACATTTCGGAAGAAGCCGCCGCACTGGAGTGCACTGTGACCGGCACAATCGCCTTTGCGCGAAGAAGCCGATTTTTCGCCTCCGGCAACCGGACAGAGCGGCTGCTTCGGAAAGGTGGAAATGAAGCTGCACAACACCGGGATAGTGTGAGCAGTTTGCAGACTGATAAAAAACACTACCTTACCACTTTCCTACCTTTTCCAAACACATGAATATTTGATGGGAAGGTGTTTTGGACAACTTTATTTTTCTTATGCAAAACATTCTGAAGAGGTCTCTAAACAAGTAAAACACGATGGGAGATGTTTTCTGTGCTGGCACAGTTTCTCCATGCCAGACATAGTGGAAAGGATTTTTGCAATGATATAGACCACAAAAGACGCTAAAGACGAAATATGGAGCTCCCCGGAGGTAAGCGCCGGTCCCGGGCACATTTCGGAAGAAGCTGCCGCACTGGAGTGCACTGTGACCGGCACAATCGCCTTTGAGCGAAGAAGCCGCCTCTTCGTCTCCGGCAGCCAGAGAGAGCGGCTGCTTTCAAAAGGTGAAGAATGAAGCTGCACAACACTGGGATAGTGTGCGCAGCTTGCAAAGTGATAGAAAACAGTACCTTACAACTTTCCTAACTTTTCCAAACATATGACTATACGTTTGGAAGGTGTTTTCAACAACTTTATTTTCTTCGTGCAAAACACTCAGCAGAGCTCTCTGCAACATGTAAAACATAATGGGAGATGTTTTCTGTGCAGGCACAGTTTCTACTTGCCAGACATAGTGGAAATGCTTTTAGTAGTGATGTAGAACACAAGAGACGCTAAAGTCGAAATACAGAGTTCCCCGGAGGTAAGCGCCGGTCCCGGGCACATTTCGGCAGATGCCGCCGCACTGCAGTGCACTGGGACCGGCACAATCGCCTTGGCTCGAAGAAGCCGATTCTTCGCCTCCGGGAGCCGGAGAGACCTGTAGCTTCGGAAAGGTGGAAATGAAGCTGCACAATACGGGGATAGTGTGCGCTGCTTGCGAAGTGATAGAAAACAGTACCTTACAACTTTCCTAACTTTTCCAAACATATGACTATACGTTTGGAAGGTGTTTTCAACAACTTTATTTTCTTCGTGCAAAACACTCAGCAGAGCTCTCTGCAACATGTAAAACACCATGAGAGATGTTTTCTGTGCAGGCACAGTTTCTCATTACCAGACATAGTGGAAAAGCGTTTTGCAGTGATGTAGACCACAAAAGACGCTAAAGACGAAATATGGAGCTCCCCGGAGCTAAGCGCCGGTCCCGGGCACATTTCGGAAGAAGCCGCCGCACTGGAGTGCACTGTGACCGGCACAATCGCCTTTGCGCGAAGAAGCCGCTTCCTTGCCTCCGAAAACCAGACAGAGCGGCTGCTTCGGAATGGTGGAAATGAAGCTGCACAACACTGGGATAGTGTGCGCAGCATGCAAACTGATAGAAAACAGTACCTTACAACTTTCCTACCTTTTCCAAACACATGAAAATTCGGTTAGAAGGTGTTTTCAACAACTTTATTTTCTTCGTGCAAAACACTCAGCAGACCTCTCTGCAACATGTAAAACACCACGGGAGATGTTTTCAGTGAGGCACAGTTTCTCATTACCAGACATAGTGGAAAAGCGTTTTGCAGTGATGTAGACCACAAAAGTCCCGAAAGAAGCAGGTACGGATGTCCCCGGAGCTAAGCGCCGGTCCCGGGCACATTTCGGAAGAAGCCGCCGCACTGGAGTGCACTGTGACTGGCACAATCGCCTTTGCGCGAAGAAGCCGATTCTTCGCCTCCCGGAGCCGGAGAGAGCGGCTGCTTTCAAAAGGTGAGGAATGAAGCTGCACAAGACTGGGATAGTGTGCGCATCATGCAAACTGATAGAAAACACTACCTTACCACTCTCCTACCTTTTCCAAACACATGAACATTCGATTGGAAGGTGTTTTGGAAAACTTTCTTTTTCTTCTTACATAAACTTCTGCAAAGCTCTCTGCAACATGTAAAACACCACGGGAGATGTTTTCAGTGCTGGCACAGTTTCTCCTTGCCTAACATAGTGGAAAACCTTTCTGTATGATGTAGACCACAAAAGTCCCGAAAGAAGCAGGTACGGATGTCCCCGGAGCTAAGCGCCGGTCCCAGGCACATTTCGGAAGAAGCCGCCGCACTGGAGTGCACTGTGACCGGCACAATCGCCTTTGCGCGAAGAAGCCGATTTTTCGCCTCCGGCAACCGGACAGAGCGGCTGCTTCGGAAAGGTGGAAATGAAGCTGCACAACACCGGGATAGTGTGAGCAGTTTGCAGACTGATAAAAAACACTACCTTACCACTTTCCTACCTTTTCCAAACACATGAATATTTGATGGGAAGGTGTTTTGGACAACTTTATTTTTCTTATGCAAAACATTCTGAAGAGGTCTCTAAACAAGTAAAACACGATGGGAGATGTTTTCTGTGCTGGCACAGTTTCTCCATGCCAGACATAGTGGAAAGGATTTTTGCAATGATATAGACCACAAAAGACGCTAAAGACGAAATATGGAGCTCCCCGGAGGTAAGCGCCGGTCCCGGGCACATTTCGGAAGAAGCTGCCGCACTGGAGTGCACTGTGACCGGCACAATCGCCTTTGAGCGAAGAAGCCGCCTCTTCGTCTCCGGCAGCCAGAGAGAGCGGCTGCTTTCAAAAGGTGAAGAATGAAGCTGCACAACACTGGGATAGTGTGCGCAGCTTGCAAACTGATAGAAAACACAACCTTACCACTTTCCTAACTTTTCCAAACATATGACTATACGTTTGGAAGGTGTTTTCAACAACTTTATTTTCTTCGTGCAAAACACTCAGCAGAGCTCTCTGCAACATGTAAAACATAATGGGAGATGTTTTCTGTGCAGGCACAGTTTCTACTTGCCAGACATAGTGGAAATGCTTTTAGTAGTGATGTAGAACACAAGAGACGCTAAAGTCGAAATACAGAGTTCCCCGGAGGTAAGCGCCGGTCCCGGGCACATTTCGGCAGATGCCGCCGCACTGCAGTGCACTGGGACCGGCACAATCGCCTTGGCTCGAAGAAGCCGATTCTTCGCCTCCGGGAGCCGGAGAGACCTGTAGCTTCGGAAAGGTGGAAATGAAGCTGCACAATACGGGGATAGTGTGCGCAGCTTGCAAAGTGATAGAAAACAGTACCTTACAACTTTCCTAACTTTTCCAAACATATGACTATACGTTTGGAAGGTGTTTTCAACAACTTTATTTTCTTCGTGCAAAACACTCAGCAGAGCTCTCTGCAACATGTAAAACACTATGAGAGATGTTTTCTGTGCAGGCACAGTTTCTCATTACCAGACATAGTGGAAAAGCGTTTTGCAGTGATGTAGACCACAAAAGACGCTAAAGACGAAATATGGAGCTCCCCGGAGCTAAGCGCCGGTCCCGGGCACATTTCGGAAGAAGCCGCCGCACTGGAGTGCACTGTGACCGGCACAATCGCCTTTGCGCGAAGAAGCCGATTCTTTGCCTCCGGGAGCCGGAGAGAGCGGCTGCTTTCAAAAGGTGAAGAATGAAGCTGCACAACACTGGGATAGTGTGCGCAGCTTGCAAACTGATAGAAAACACTACCTTACCAATCTCCTACCTTTTCCAAACATATGAATATTGGGTTGGAAGGTTTTTCCAACAACTTTATTTTCTTCGCGCAAAACACTCAGCAGACCTCTCTGCAACATGTAAAACACGATGGGAGATGTTTTCTGTGCAGGCACAGTTTCTCCTTGCCAGACATAGTGGAAAAGCTTTTTGCAGTGATGTAGACCACAAAAGTCCCGAAAGAAGCAGGTACGGATGTCCCCGGAGCTAAGCGCCGGTCCCAGGCACATTTCGGAAGAAGCCGCCGCACTGGAGTGCACTGTGACCGGCACAATCGCCTTTGCGCGAAGAAGCCGATTCTTCGCCTCCGGGAGCCGGAGAGAGCGGCTGCTTTCAAAAGGTGAAGAATGAAGCTGCACAACACTGGGATAGTGTGCGCAGCTTGCAAACTGATAGAAAACACTACCTTACCCCTTTCCTACCTTTTCCAAACACATGAACATTCGATTGGAAGGTGTTTTGGAAAACTTTCTTTTTCTTCGTGCAAAACACTCAGCAGAGCTCTCTGCAACATGTAAAACACCATGAGAGATGTTTTCTGTGCAGGCACAGTTTCTCATTACCAGACATAGTGGAAAAGCGTTTTGCAGTGATGTAGACCACAAAAGACGGTAAAGACGAAATATGGAGCTCCCCGGAGCTAAGCGCCGGTCTCGGGCACATTTCGGCAGATGCCGCCGCACTGGAGTGCACTGGGACCGGCACAATCGCCTTGGCTCGAAGAAGCCGATTCTTCGCCTCCGGGAGCCGGAGAGACCTGTAGCTTCGGAAAGGTGGAAATGAAGCTGCACAATACGGGGATAGTGTGCGCAGCTTGCAAAGTGATAGAAAACAGTACCTTACCACTCTCCTACCTTTACCAAACATATGAATATTCGGTTAGAAGGTGTTTTCAACAACTTTATTTTCTTCGTGCAAAACACTCAGCAGAGCTCTGTGCAACATGTAAAACACGATGGGAGATGTTTTCTGTGCAGGCACAGTTTCTCCTTGCCAGACATAGTGGAAAAGCGTTTTGCAGTGATGTAGACCACAAAAGTCCCGAAAGAAGCAGGTACGGATGTCCCCGGAGCTAAGCGCCGGTCCCAGGCACATTTCGGAAGAAGCCGCCGCACTGGAGTGCACTGTGACCGGCACAATCGCCTTTGCGCGAAGAAGCCGATTTTTCGCCTCCGGCAACCGGACAGAGCGGCTGCTTCGGAAAGGTGGAAATGAAGCTGCACAACACCGGGATAGTGTGAGCAGTTTGCAGACTGATAAAAAACACTACCTTACCACTTTCCTACCTTTTCCAAACACATGAATATTTGATGGGAAGGTGTTTTGGACAACTTTATTTTTCTTATGCAAAACATTCTGAAGAGGTCTCTAAACAAGTAAAACACGATGGGAGATGTTTTCTGTGCTGGCACAGTTTCTCCATGCCAGACATAGTGGAAAGGATTTTTGCAATGATATAGACCACAAAAGACGCTAAAGACGAAATATGGAGCTCCCCGGAGGTAAGCGCCGGTCCCGGGCACATTTCGGCAGATGCCGCCGCACTGCAGTGCACTGGGACCGGCACAATCGCCTTGGCTCGAAGAAGCCGATTCTTCGCCTCCGGGAGCCGGAGAGACCTGTAGCTTCGGAAAGGTGGAAATGAAGCTGCACAATACGGGGATAGTGTGCGCAGCTTGCAAAGTGATAGAAAACAGTACCTTACAACTTTCCTAACTTTTCCAAACATATGACTATACGTTTGGAAGGTGTTTTCAACAACTTTATTTTCTTCGTGCAAAACACTCAGCAGAGCTCTCTGCAACATGTAAAACACCATGAGAGATGTTTTCTGTGCAGGCACAGTTTCTCATTACCAGACATAGTGGAAAAGCGTTTTGCAGTGATGTAGACCACAAAAGACGCTAAAGACGAAATATGGAGCTCCCCGGAGCTAAGCGCCGGTCCCGGGCACATTTCGGAAGAAGCCGCCGCACTGGAGTGCACTGTGACCGGCACAATCGCCTTTGCGCGAAGAAGCCGCTTCCTTGCCTCCGAAAACCAGACAGAGCGGCTGCTTCGGAATGGTGGAAATGAAGCTGCACAACACGGGGATAGTGTGCGCAGCATGCAAACTGATAGAAAACAGTACCTTACAACTTTCCTACCTTTTCCAAACACATGAAAATTCGGTTAGAAGGTGTTTTCAACAACTTTATTTTCTTCGTGCAAAACACTCAGCAGACCTCTCTGCAACATGTAAAACACCACGGGAGATGTTTTCAGTGAGGCACAGTTTCTCATTACCAGACATAGTGGAAAAGCGTTTTGCAGTGATGTAGACCACAAAAGTCCCGAAAGAAGCAGGTACGGATGTCCCCGGAGCTAAGCGCCGGTCCCGGGCACATTTCGGAAGAAGCCGCCGCACTGGAGTGCACTGTGACTGGCACAATCGCCTTTGCGCGAAGAAGCCGATTCTTCGCCTCCCGGAGCCGGAGAGAGCGGCTGCTTTCAAAAGGTGAGGAATGAAGCTGCACAAGACTGGGATAGTGTGCGCATCATGCAAACTGATAGAAAACACTACCTTACCACTCTCCTACCTTTTCCAAACACATGAACATTCGATTGGAAGGTGTTTTGGAAAACTTTCTTTTTCTTCTTACATAAACTTCTGCAAAGCTCTCTGCAACATGTAAAACACCACGGGAGATGTTTTCTGTGCTGGCACAGTTTCTCCTTGCCTAACATAGTGGAAAACCTTTCTGTATGATGTAGACCACAAAAGTCCCGAAAGAAGCAGGTACGGATGTCCCCGGAGCTAAGCGCCGGTCCCGGGCACATTTCGGAAGAAGCCGCCGCACTGGAGTGCACTGTGACCGGCACAATCGCCTTTGCGCGAAGAAGCCGATTCTTCGCCTCCGGGAGCCGGAGAGAGCGGCTGCTTTCAAAAGGTGAAGAATGAAGCTGCACAACACTGGGATAGTGTGCGCAGCTTGCAAACTGATAGAAAACACTACCTTACCAATCTCCTACCTTTTCCAAACATATGAATATTGGGTTGGAAGGTTTTTCCAACAACTTTATTTTCTTCGCGCAAAACACTCAGCAGAGCTCTCTGCAACATGTAAAACATAATGGGAGATGTTTTCTGTGCAGGCACAGTTTCTACTTGCCAGACATAGTGGAAATGCTTTTAGTAGTGATGTAGAACACAAGAGACGCTAAAGTCGAAATACAGAGTTCCCCGGAGGTAAGCGCCGGTCCCGGGCACATTTCGGCAGATGCCGCCGCAGTGGAGTGCACTGTGACCGGCACAATCGCCCTGGCTCGAAGAAGCCGATTCTTCGCCTCCGGGAGCCGGAGAGACCTGTAGCTTCGGAAAGGTGGAAATGAAGCTGCACAATACGGGGATAGTGTGCGCAGCTTGCAAAGTGATAGAAAACAGTACCTTACCACTCTCCTACCTTTACCAAACATATGAATATTCGGTTAGAAGGTGTTTTCAACAACTTTATTTTCTTCGTGCAAAACACTCAGCAGACCTCTCTGCAACATGTAAAACACGATGGGAGATGTTTTCTGTGCAGGCACAGTTTCTCCTTGCCAGACATAGTGGAAAAGCGTTTTGCAGTGATGTAGACCACAAAAGTCCCGAAAGAAGCAGGTACGGATGTCCCCGGAGCTAAGCGCCGGTCCCAGGCACATTTCGGAAGAAGCCGCCGCACTGGAGTGCACTGTGACCGGCACAATCGCCTTTGCGCGAAGAAGCCGATTTTTCGCCTCCGGCAACCGGACAGAGCGGCTGCTTCGGAAAGGTGGAAATGAAGCTGCACAACACCGGGATAGTGTGAGCAGTTTGCAGACTGATAAAAAACACTACCTTACCACTTTCCTACCTTTTCCAAACACATGAATATTTGATGGGAAGGTGTTTTGGACAACTTTATTTTTCTTATGCAAAACATTCTGAAGAGGTCTCTAAACAAGTAAAACACGATGGGAGATGTTTTCTGTGCTGGCACAGTTTCTCCATGCCAGACATAGTGGAAAGGATTTTTGCAATGATATAGACCACAAAAGACGCTAAAGACGAAATATGGAGCTCCCCGGAGGTAAGCGCCGGTCCCGGGCACATTTCGGAAGAAGCTGCCGCACTGGAGTGCACTGTGACCGGCACAATCGCCTTTGAGCGAAGAAGCCGCCTCTTCGTCTCCGGGAGCCAGAGAGAGCGGCTGCTTTCAAAAGGTGAAGAATGAAGCTGCACAACACTGGGATAGTGTGCGCAGCTTGCAAACTGATAGAAAACACAACCTTACCACTTTCCTACCTTTTCCAAACATATGAATATTCGGTTAGAAGGTGTTTTCAACAACTTTATTTTCTTCGTGCAAAACACTCAGCAGAGCTCTCTGCAACATGTAAAACATAATGGGAGATGTTTTCTGTGCAGGCACAGTTTCTACTTGCCAGACATAGTGGAAATGCTTTTAGTAGTGATGTAGAACACAAGAGACGCTAAAGTCGAAATACAGAGTTCCCCGGAGGTAAGCGCCGGTCCCGGGCACATTTCGGAAGAAGCCGCCGCACTGGAGTGCACTGTGACTGGCACAATCGCCTTGGCTCGAAGAAGCCGATTCTTCGCCTCCCGGAGCCGGAGAGAGCGGCTGCTTTCAAAAGGTGAGGAATGAAGCTGCACAAGACTGGGATAGTGTGCGCATCATGCAAACTGATAGAAAACACTACCTTACCACTCTCCTACCTTTTCCAAACACATGAACATTCGATTGGAAGGTGTTTTGGAAAACTTTCTTTTTCTTCTTACATAAACTTCTGCAAAGCTCTCTGCAACATGTAAAACACCACGGGAGATGTTTTCTGTGCTGGCACAGTTTCTCCTTGCCTAACATAGTGGAAAACCTTTCTGTATGATGTAGACCACAAAAGTCCCGAAAGAAGCAGGTACGGATGTCCCCGGAGCTAAGCGCCGGTCCCGGGCACATTTCGGAAGAAGCCGCCGCACTGGAGTGCACTGTGACCGGCACAATCGCCTTTGCGCGAAGAAGCCGCCTCTTCGTCTCCGGGAGCCAGAGAGAGCGGCTGCTTTCAAAAGGTGAAGAATGAAGCTGCACAACACTGGGATAGTGTGCGCAGCTTGCAAACTGATAGAAAACACAACCTTACCACTTTCCTACCTTTTCCAAACATATGAATATTCGGTTAGAAGGTGTTTTCAACAACTTTATTTTCTTCGTGCAAAACACTCAGCAGAGCTCTCTGCAACATGTAAAACATAATGGGAGATGTTTTCTGTGCAGGCACAGTTTCTACTTGCCAGACATAGTGGAAATGCTTTTAGTAGTGATGTAGAACACAAGAGACGCTAAAGTCGAAATACAGAGTTCCCCGGAGGTAAGCGCCGGTCCCGGGCACATTTCGGAAGAAGCCGCCGCACTGGAGTGCACTGTGACTGGCACAATCGCCTTGGCTCGAAGAAGCCGATTCTTCGCCTCCCGGAGCCGGAGAGAGCGGCTGCTTTCAAAAGGTGAGGAATGAAGCTGCACAAGACTGGGATAGTGTGCGCATCATGCAAACTGATAGAAAACACTACCTTACCACTCTCCTACCTTTTCCAAACACATGAACATTCGATTGGAAGGTGTTTTGGAAAACTTTCTTTTTCTTCTTACATAAACTTCTGCAAAGCTCTCTGCAACATGTAAAACACCACGGGAGATGTTTTCTGTGCTGGCACAGTTTCTCCTTGCCTAACATAGTGGAAAACCTTTCTGTATGATGTAGACCACAAAAGTCCCGAAAGAAGCAGGTACGGATGTCCCCGGAGCTAAGCGCCGGTCCCGGGCACATTTCGGAAGAAGCCGCCGCACTGGAGTGCACTGTGACCGGCACAATCGCCTTTGCGCGAAGAAGCCGATTCTTCGCCTCCGGGAGCCGGAGAGAGCGGCTGCTTTCAAAAGGTGAAGAATGAAGCTGCACAACACTGGGATAGTGTGCGCAGCTTGCAAACTGATAGAAAACACTACCTTACCCCTTTCCTACCTTTTCCAAACACATGAACATTCGATTGGAAGGTGTTTTGGAAAACTTTCTTTTTCTTCGTGCAAAACACTCAGCAGAGCTCTCTGCAACATGTAAAACACCATGAGAGATGTTTTCTGTGCAGGCACAGTTTCTCATTACCAGACATAGTGGAAAAGCGTTTTGCAGTGATGTAGACCACAAAAGACGCTAAAGACGAAATATGGAGCTCCCCGGAGCTAAGCGCCGGTCTCGGGCACATTTCGGCAGATGCCGCCGCACTGGAGTGCACTGGGACCGGCACAATCGCCTTGGCTCGAAGAAGCCGATTCTTCGCCTCCGGGAGCCGGAGAGACCTGTAGCTTCGGAAAGGTGGAAATGAAGCTGCACAATACGGGGATAGTGTGCGCAGCTTGCAAAGTGATAGAAAACAGTACCTTACCACTCTCCTACCTTTACCAAACATATGAATATTCGGTTAGAAGGTGTTTTCAACAACTTTATTTTCTTCGTGCAAAACACTCAGCAGAGCTCTGTGCAACATGTAAAACACGATGGGAGATGTTTTCTGTGCAGGCACAGTTTCTCCTTGCCAGACATAGTGGAAAAGCGTTTTGCAGTGATGTAGACCACAAAAGTCCCGAAAGAAGCAGGTACGGATGTCCCCGGAGCTAAGCGCCGGTCCCAGGCACATTTCGGAAGAAGCCGCCGCACTGGAGTGCACTGTGACCGGCACAATCGCCTTTGCGCGAAGAAGCCGATTTTTCGCCTCCGGCAACCGGACAGAGCGGCTGCTTCGGAAAGGTGGAAATGAAGCTGCACAACACCGCGATAGTGTGAGCAGTTTGCAGACTGATAAAAAACACTACCTTACCACTTTCCTACCTTTTCCAAACACATGAATATTTGATGGGAAGGTGTTTTGGACAACTTTATTTTTCTTATGCAAAACATTCTGAAGAGGTCTCTAAACAAGTAAAACACGATGGGAGATGTTTTCTGTGCTGGCACAGTTTCTCCATGCCAGACATAGTGGAAAGGATTTTTGCAATGATATAGACCACAAAAGACGCTAAAGACGAAATATGGAGCTCCCCGGAGGTAAGCGCCGGTCCCGGGCACATTTCGGAAGAAGCTGCCGCACTGGAGTGCACTGTGACCGGCACAATCGCCTTTGAGCGAAGAAGCCGCCTCTTCGTCTCCGGGAGCCAGAGAGAGCGGCTGCTTTCAAAAGGTGAAGAATGAAGCTGCACAACACTGGGATAGTGTGCGCAGCTTGCAAACTGATAGAAAACACAACCTTACCACTTTCCTACCTTTTCCAAACATATGAATATTCGGTTAGAAGGTGTTTTCAACAACTTTATTTTCTTCGTGCAAAACACTCAGCAGAGCTCTCTGCAACATGTAAAACATAATGGGAGATGTTTTCTGTGCAGGCACAGTTTCTACTTGCCAGACATAGTGGAAATGCTTTTAGTAGTGATGTAGAACACAAGAGACGCTAAAGTCGAAATACAGAGTTCCCCGGAGGTAAGCGCCGGTCCCGGGCACATTTCGGCAGATGCCGCCGCACTGCAGTGCACTGGGACCGGCACAATCGCCTTGGCTCGAAGAAGCCGATTCTTCGCCTCCGGGAGCCGGAGAGACCTGTAGCTTCGGAAAGGTGGAAATGAAGCTGCACAATACGGGGATAGTGTGCGCAGCTTGCAAAGTGATAGAAAACAGTACCTTACAACTTTCCTAACTTTTCCAAACATATGACTATACGTTTGGAAGGTGTTTTCAACAACTTTATTTTCTTCGTGCAAAACACTCAGCAGAGCTCTCTGCAACATGTAAAACACCATGAGAGATGTTTTCTGTGCAGGCACAGTTTCTCATTACCAGACATAGTGGAAAAGCGTTTTGCAGTGATGTAGACCACAAAAGTCCCGAAAGAAGCAGGTACGGATGTCCCCGGAGCTAAGCGCCGGTCCCGGGCACATTTCGGAAGAAGCCGCCGCACTGGAGTGCACTGTGACTGGCACAATCGCCTTTGCGCGAAGAAGCCGATTCTTCGCCTCCCGGAGCCGGAGAGAGCGGCTGCTTTCAAAAGGTGAGGAATGAAGCTGCACAAGACTGGGATAGTGTGCGCATCATGCAAACTGATAGAAAACACTACCTTACCACTCTCCTACCTTTTCCAAACACATGAACATTCGATTGGAAGGTGTTTTGGAAAACTTTCTTTTTCTTCTTACATAAACTTCTGCAAAGCTCTCTGCAACATGTAAAACACCACGGGAGATGTTTTCTGTGCTGGCACAGTTTCTCCTTGCCTAACATAGTGGAAAACCTTTCTGTATGATGTAGACCACAAAAGTCCCGAAAGAAGCAGGTACGGATGTCCCCGGAGCTAAGCGCCGGTCCCGGGCACATTTCGGAAGAAGCCGCCGCACTGGAGTGCACTGTGACCGGCACAATCGCCTTTGCGCGAAGAAGCCGATTCTTCGCCTCCGGGAGCCGGAGAGAGCGGCTGCTTTCAAAAGGTGAAGAATGAAGCTGCACAACACTGGGATAGTGTGCGCAGCTTGCAAACTGATAGAAAACACTACCTTACCAATCTCCTACCTTTTCCAAACATATGAATATTGGGTTGGAAGGTTTTTCCAACAACTTTATTTTCTTCGCGCAAAACACTCAGCAGACCTCTCTGCAACATGTAAAACACGATGGGAGATGTTTTCTGTGCAGGCACAGTTTCTCCTTGCCAGACATAGTGGAAAAGCTTTTTGCAGTGATGTAGACCACAAAAGTCCCGAAAGAAGCAGGTACGGATGTCCCCGGAGCTAAGCGCCGGTCCCAGGCACATTTCGGAAGAAGCCGCCGCACTGGAGTGCACTGTGACCGGCACAATCGCCTTTGCGCGAAGAAGCCGATTCTTCGCCTCCGGGAGCCGGAGAGAGCGGCTGCTTTCAAAAGGTGAAGAATGAAGCTGCACAACACTGGGATAGTGTGCGCAGCTTGCAAACTGATAGAAAACACTACCTTACCCCTTTCCTACCTTTTCCAAACACATGAACATTCGATTGGAAGGTGTTTTGGAAAACTTTCTTTTTCTTCGTGCAAAACACTCAGCAGAGCTCTCTGCAACATGTAAAACACCATGAGAGATGTTTTCTGTGCAGGCACAGTTTCTCATTACCAGACATAGTGGAAAAGCGTTTTGCAGTGATGTAGATCACAAAAGACGCTAAAGACGAAATATGGAGCTCCCCGGAGCTAAGCGCCGGTCTCGGGCACATTTCGGCAGATGCCGCCGCACTGGAGTGCACTGGGACCGGCACAATCGCCTTGGCTCGAAGAAGCCGATTCTTCGCCTCCGGGAGCCGGAGAGACCTGTAGCTTCGGAAAGGTGGAAATGAAGCTGCACAATACGGGGATAGTGTGCGCAGCTTGCAAAGTGATAGAAAACAGTACCTTACAACTTTCCTAACTTTTCCAAACATATGACTATACGTTTGGAAGGTGTTTTCAACAACTTTATTTTCTTCGTGCAAAACACTCAGCAGAGCTCTGTGCAACATGTAAAACACGATGGGAGATGTTTTCTGTGCAGGCACAGTTTCTCCTTGCCAGACATAGTGGAAAAGCGTTTTGCAGTGATGTAGACCACAAAAGTCCCGAAAGAAGCAGGTACGGATGTCCCCGGAGCTAAGCGCCGGTCCCAGGCACATTTCGGAAGAAGCCGCCGCACTGGAGTGCACTGTGACCGGCACAATCGCCTTTGCGCGAAGAAGCCGATTTTTCGCCTCCGGCAACCGGACAGAGCGGCTGCTTCGGAAAGGTGGAAATGAAGCTGCAAAACACCGGGATAGTGTGAGCAGTTTGCAGACTGATAAAAAACACTACCTTACCACTTTCCTACCTTTTCCAAACACATGAATATTTGATGGGAAGGTGTTTTGGACAACTTTATTTTTCTTATGCAAAACATTCTGAAGAGGTCTCTAAACAAGTAAAACACGATGGGAGATGTTTTCTGTGCTGGCACAGTTTCTCCATGCCAGACATAGTGGAAAGGATTTTTGCAATGATATAGACCACAAAAGACGCTAAAGACGAAATATGGAGCTCCCCGGAGGTAAGCG
This sequence comes from Zonotrichia albicollis, assembly GCF_047830755.1. NCBI lineage: Eukaryota > Metazoa > Chordata > Aves > Passeriformes > Passerellidae > Zonotrichia > Zonotrichia albicollis. Next base: position 370,142 of record NW_027428351.1, on the reverse strand, counting down.
CCGGTCCCGGGCACATTTCGGCAGATGCCGCCGCACTGCAGTGCACTGGGACCGGCACAATCGCCTTGGCTCGAAGAAGCCGATTCTTCGCCTCCGGGAGCCGGAGAGACCTGTAGCTTCGGAAAGGTGGAAATGAAGCTGCACAATACGGGGATAGTGTGCGCAGCTTGCAAAGTGATAGAAAACAGTACCTTACAACTTTCCTAACTTTTCCAAACATATGACTATACGTTTGGAAGGTGTTTTCAACAACTTTATTTTCTTCGTGCAAAACACTCAGCAGAGCTCTCTGCAACATGTAAAACACCATGAGAGATGTTTTCTGTGCTAGCACAGTTTCTCATTACCAGACATAGTGGAAAAGCGTTTTGCAGTGATGTAGACCACAAAAGACGCTAAAGACGAAATATGGAGCTCCCCGGAGCTAAGCGCCGGTCCCGGGCACATTTCGGAAGAAGCCGCCGCACTGGAGTGCACTGTGACCGGCACAATCGCCTTTGCGCGAAGAAGCCGCTTCCTTGCCTCCGAAAACCAGACAGAGCGGCTGCTTCGGAATGGTGGAAATGAAGCTGCACAACACGGGGATAGTGTGCGCAGCATGCAAACTGATAGAAAACAGTACCTTACAACTTTCCTACCTTTTCCAAACACATGAAAATTCGGTTAGAAGGTGTTTTCAACAACTTTATTTTCTTCGTGCAAAACACTCAGCAGACCTCTCTGCAACATGTAAAACACCACGGGAGATGTTTTCAGTGAGGCACAGTTTCTCATTACCAGACATAGTGGAAAAGCGTTTTGCAGTGATGTAGACCACAAAAGTCCCGAAAGAAGCAGGTACGGATGTCCCCGGAGCTAAGCGCCGGTCCCGGGCACATTTCGGAAGAAGCCGCCGCACTGGAGTGCACTGTGACTGGCACAATCGCCTTTGCGCGAAGAAGCCGATTCTTCGCCTCCCGGAGCCGGAGAGAGCGGCTGCTTTCAAAAGGTGAGGAATGAAGCTGCACAAGACTGGGATAGTGTGCGCATCATGCAAACTGATAGAAAACACTACCTTACCACTCTCCTACCTTTTCCAAACACATGAACATTCGATTGGAAGGTGTTTTGGAAAACTTTCTTTTTCTTCTTACATAAACTTCTGCAAAGCTCTCTGCAACATGTAAAACACCACGGGAGATGTTTTCTGTGCTGGCACAGTTTCTCCTTGCCTAACATAGTGGAAAACCTTTCTGTATGATGTAGACCACAAAAGTCCCGAAAGAAGCAGGTACGGATGTCCCCGGAGCTAAGCGCCGGTCCCGGGCACATTTCGGAAGAAGCCGCCGCACTGGAGTGCACTGTGACCGGCACAATCGCCTTTGCGCGAAGAAGCCGATTCTTCGCCTCCGGGAGCCGGAGAGAGCGGCTGCTTTCAAAAGGTGAAGAATGAAGCTGCACAACACTGGGATAGTGTGCGCAGCTTGCAAACTGATAGAAAACACTACCTTACCAATCTCCTACCTTTTCCAAACATATGAATATTGGGTTGGAAGGTTTTTCCAACAACTTTATTTTCTTCGCGCAAAACACTCAGCAGAGCTCTCTGCAACATGTAAAACATAATGGGAGATGTTTTCTGTGCAGGCACAGTTTCTACTTGCCAGACATAGTGGAAATGCTTTTAGTAGTGATGTAGAACACAAGAGACGCTAAAGTCGAAATACAGAGTTCCCCGGAGGTAAGCGCCGGTCCCGGGCACATTTCGGCAGATGCCGCCGCAGTGGAGTGCACTGTGACCGGCACAATCGCCCTGGCTCGAAGAAGCCGATTCTTCGCCTCCGGGAGCCGGAGAGACCTGTAGCTTCGGAAAGGTGGAAATGAAGCTGCACAATACGGGGATAGTGTGCGCAGCTTGCAAAGTGATAGAAAACAGTACCTTACCACTCTCCTACCTTTACCAAACATATGAATATTCGGTTAGAAGGTGTTTTCAACAACTTTATTTTCTTCGTGCAAAACACTCAGCAGACCTCTCTGCAACATGTAAAACACGATGGGAGATGTTTTCTGTGCAGGCACAGTTTCTCCTTGCCAGACATAGTGGAAAAGCGTTTTGCAGTGATGTAGACCACAAAAGTCCCGAAAGAAGCAGGTACGGATGTCCCCGGAGCTAAGCGCCGGTCCCAGGCACATTTCGGAAGAAGCCGCCGCACTGGAGTGCACTGTGACCGGCACAATCGCCTTTGCGCGAAGAAGCCGATTTTTCGCCTCCGGCAACCGGACAGAGCGGCTGCTTCGGAAAGGTGGAAATGAAGCTGCACAACACCGGGATAGTGTGAGCAGTTTGCAGACTGATAAAAAACACTACCTTACCACTTTCCTACCTTTTCCAAACACATGAATATTTGATGGGAAGGTGTTTTGGACAACTTTATTTTTCTTATGCAAAACATTCTGAAGAGGTCTCTAAACAAGTAAAACACGATGGGAGATGTTTTCTGTGCTGGCACAGTTTCTCCATGCCAGACATAGTGGAAAGGATTTTTGCAATGATATAGACCACAAAAGACGCTAAAGACGAAATATGGAGCTCCCCGGAGGTAAGCGCCGGTCCCGGGCACATTTCGGAAGAAGCTGCCGCACTGGAGTGCACTGTGACCGGCACAATCGCCTTTGAGCGAAGAAGCCGCCTCTTCGTCTCCGGCAGCCAGAGAGAGCGGCTGCTTTCAAAAGGTGAAGAATGAAGCTGCACAACACTGGGATAGTGTGCGCAGCTTGCAAACTGATAGAAAACACAACCTTACCACTTTCCTACCTTTTCCAAACATATGAATATTCGGTTAGAAGGTGTTTTCAACAACTTTATTTTCTTCGTGCAAAACACTCAGCAGAGCTCTCTGCAACATGTAAAACATAATGGGAGATGTTTTCTGTGCAGGCACAGTTTCTACTTGCCAGACATAGTGGAAATGCTTTTAGTAGTGATGTAGAACACAAGAGACGCTAAAGTCGAAATACAGAGTTCCCCGGAGGTAAGCGCCGGTCCCGGGCACATTTCGGCAGATGCCGCCGCACTGCAGTGCACTGTGACCGGCACAATCGCCTTGGCTCGAAGAAGCCGATTCTTCGCCTCCGGGAGCCGGAGAGACCTGTAGCTTCGGAAAGGTGGAAATGAAGCTGCACAATACGGGGATAGTGTGCGCAGCTTGCAAAGTGATAGAAAACAGTACCTTACAACTTTCCTAACTTTTCCAAACATATGACTATACGTTTGGAAGGTGTTTTCAACAACTTTATTTTCTTCGTGCAAAACACTCAGCAGAGCTCTCTGCAACATGTAAAACACCATGAGAGATGTTTTCTGTGCAGGCACAGTTTCTACTTGCCAGACATAGTGGAAATGCTTTTAGTAGTGATGTAGAACACAAGAGACGCTAAAGTCGAAATACAGAGTTCCCCGGAGGTAAGCGCCGGTCCCGGGCACATTTCGGCAGATGCCGCCGCAGTGGAGTGCACTGTGACCGGCACAATCGCCCTGGCTCGAAGAAGCCGATTCTTCGCCTCCGGGAGCCGGAGAGACCTGTAGCTTCGGAAAGGTGGAAATGAAGCTGCACAATACGGGGATAGTGTGCGCAGCTTGCAAAGTGATAGAAAACAGTACCTTACCACTCTCCTACCTTTACCAAACATATGAATATTCGGTTAGAAGGTGTTTTCAACAACTTTATTTTCTTCGTGCAAAACACTCAGCAGACCTCTCTGCAACATGTAAAACACGATGGGAGATGTTTTCTGTGCAGGCACAGTTTCTCCTTGCCAGACATAGTGGAAAAGCGTTTTGCAGTGATGTAGACCACAAAAGTCCCGAAAGAAGCAGGTACGGATGTCCCCGGAGCTAAGCGCCGGTCCCAGGCACATTTCGGAAGAAGCCGCCGCACTGGAGTGCACTGTGACCGGCACAATCGCCTTTGCGCGAAGAAGCCGATTTTTCGCCTCCGGCAACCGGACAGAGCGGCTGCTTCGGAAAGGTGGAAATGAAGCTGCACAACACCGGGATAGTGTGAGCAGTTTGCAGACTGATAAAAAACACTACCTTACCACTTTCCTACCTTTTCCAAACACATGAATATTTGATGGGAAGGTGTTTTGGACAACTTTATTTTTCTTATGCAAAACATTCTGAAGAGGTCTCTAAACAAGTAAAACACGATGGGAGATGTTTTCTGTGCTGGCACAGTTTCTCCATGCCAGACATAGTGGAAAGGATTTTTGCAATGATATAGACCACAAAAGACGCTAAAGACGAAATATGGAGCTCCCCGGAGGTAAGCGCCGGTCCCGGGCACATTTCGGAAGAAGCTGCCGCACTGGAGTGCACTGTGACCGGCACAATCGCCTTTGAGCGAAGAAGCCGCCTCTTCGTCTCCGGGAGCCAGAGAGAGCGGCTGCTTTCAAAAGGTGAAGAATGAAGCTGCACAACACTGGGATAGTGTGCGCAGCTTGCAAACTGATAGAAAACACAACCTTACCACTTTCCTACCTTTTCCAAACATATGAATATTCGGTTAGAAGGTGTTTTCAACAACTTTATTTTCTTCGTGCAAAACACTCAGCAGAGCTCTCTGCAACATGTAAAACATAATGGGAGATGTTTTCTGTGCAGGCACAGTTTCTACTTGCCAGACATAGTGGAAATGCTTTTAGTAGTGATGTAGAACACAAGAGACGCTAAAGTCGAAATACAGAGTTCCCCGGAGGTAAGCGCCGGTCCCGGGCACATTTCGGCAGATGCCGCCGCACTGCAGTGCACTGTGACCGGCACAATCGCCTTGGCTCGAAGAAGCCGATTCTTCGCCTCCGGGAGCCGGAGAGACCTGTAGCTTCGGAAAGGTGGAAATGAAGCTGCACAATACGGGGATAGTGTGCGCAGCTTACAAAGTGATAGAATACAGTACCTTACAACTTTCCTAACTTTTCCAAACATATGACTATACGTTTGGAAGGTGTTTTCAACAACTTTATTTTCTTCGTGCAAAACACTCAGCAGAGCTCTCTGCAACATGTAAAACACCATGAGAGATGTTTTCTGTGCAGGCACAGTTTCTCATTACCAGACATAGTGGAAAAGCGTTTTGCAGTGATGTAGACCACAAAAGTCCCGAAAGAAGCAGGTACGGATGTCCCCGGAGCTAAGCGCCGGTCCCGGGCACATTTCGGAAGAAGCCGCCGCACTGGAGTGCACTGTGACTGGCACAATCGCCTTTGCGCGAAGAAGCCGATTCTTCGCCTCCCGGAGCCGGAGAGAGCGGCTGCTTTCAAAAGGTGAGGAATGAAGCTGCACAAGACTGGGATAGTGTGCGCATCATGCAAACTGATAGAAAACACTACCTTACCACTCTCCTACCTTTTCCAAACACATGAACATTCGATTGGAAGGTGTTTTGGAAAACTTTCTTTTTCTTCTTACATAAACTTCTGCAAAGCTCTCTGCAACATGTAAAACACCACGGGAGATGTTTTCTGTGCTGGCACAGTTTCTCCTTGCCTAACATAGTGGAAAACCTTTCTGTATGATGTAGACCACAAAAGTCCCGAAAGAAGCAGGTACGGATGTCCCCGGAGCTAAGCGCCGGTCCCGGGCACATTTCGGAAGAAGCCGCCGCACTGGAGTGCACTGTGACCGGCACAATCGCCTTTGCGCGAAGAAGCCGATTCTTCGCCTCCGGGAGCCGGAGAGAGCGGCTGCTTTCAAAAGGTGAAGAATGAAGCTGCACAACACTGGGATAGTGTGCGCAGCTTGCAAACTGATAGAAAACACTACCTTACCAATCTCCTACCTTTTCCAAACATATGAATATTGGGTTGGAAGGTTTTTCCAACAACTTTATTTTCTTCGCGCAAAACACTCAGCAGACCTCTCTGCAACATGTAAAACACGATGGGAGATGTTTTCTGTGCAGGCACAGTTTCTCCTTGCCAGACATAGTGGAAAAGCTTTTTGCAGTGATGTAGACCACAAAAGTCCCGAAAGAAGCAGGTACGGATGTCCCCGGAGCTAAGCGCCGGTCCCAGGCACATTTCGGAAGAAGCCGCCGCACTGGAGTGCACTGTGACCGGCACAATCGCCTTTGCGCGAAGAAGCCGATTCTTCGCCTCCGGGAGCCGGAGAGAGCGGCTGCTTTCAAAAGGTGAAGAATGAAGCTGCACAACACTGGGATAGTGTGCGCAGCTTGCAAACTGATAGAAAACACTACCTTACCCCTTTCCTACCTTTTCCAAACACATGAACATTCGATTGGAAGGTGTTTTGGAAAACTTTCTTTTTCTTCGTGCAAAACACTCAGCAGAGCTCTCTGCAACATGTAAAACACCATGAGAGATGTTTTCTGTGCAGGCACAGTTTCTCATTACCAGACATAGTGGAAAAGCGTTTTGTAGTGATGTAGATCACAAAAGACGCTAAAGACGAAATATGGAGCTCCCCGGAGCTAAGCGCCGGTCTCGGGCACATTTCGGCAGATGCCGCCGCACTGGAGTGCACTGTGACCGGCACAATCGCCTTGGCTCGAAGAAGCCGATTCTTCGCCTCCGGGAGCCGGAGAGACCTGTAGCTTCGGAAAGGTGGAAATGAAGCTGCACAATACGGGGATAGTGTGCGCAGCTTGCAAAGTGATAGAAAACAGTACCTTACCACTCTCCTACCTTTACCAAACATATGAATATTCGGTTAGAAGGTGTTTTCAACAACTTTATTTTCTTCGTGCAAAACACTCAGCAGAGCTCTGTGCAACATGTAAAACACGATGGGAGATGTTTTCTGTGCAGGCACAGTTTCTCCTTGCCAGACATAGTGGAAAAGCGTTTTGCAGTGATGTAGACCACAAAAGTCCCGAAAGAAGCAGGTACGGATGTCCCCGGAGCTAAGCGCCGGTCCCAGGCACATTTCGGAAGAAGCCGCCGCACTGGAGTGCACTGTGACCGGCACAATCGCCTTTGCGCGAAGAAGCCGATTTTTCGCCTCCGGCAACCGGACAGAGCGGCTGCTTCGGAAAGGTGGAAATGAAGCTGCAAAACACCGGGATAGTGTGAGCAGTTTGCAGACTGATAAAAAACACTACCTTACCACTTTCCTACCTTTTCCAAACACATGAATATTTGATGGGAAGGTGTTTTGGACAACTTTATTTTTCTTATGCAAAACATTCTGAAGAGGTCTCTAAACAAGTAAAACACGATGGGAGATGTTTTCTGTGCTGGCACAGTTTCTCCATGCCAGACATAGTGGAAAGGATTTTTGCAATGATATAGACCACAAAAGACGCTAAAGACGAAATATGGAGCTCCCCGGAGGTAAGCGCCGGTCCCGGGCACATTTCGGCAGATGCCGCCGCACTGCAGTGCACTGGGACCGGCACAATCGCCTTGGCTCGAAGAAGCCGATTCTTCGCCTCCGGGAGCCGGAGAGACCTGTAGCTTCGGAAAGGTGGAAATGAAGCTGCACAATACGGGGATAGTGTGCGCAGCTTGCAAAGTGATAGAAAACAGTACCTTACAACTTTCCTAACTTTTCCAAACATATGACTATACGTTTGGAAGGTGTTTTCAACAACTTTATTTTCTTCGTGCAAAACACTCAGCAGAGCTCTCTGCAACATGTAAAACACCATGAGAGATGTTTTCTGTGCTAGCACAGTTTCTCATTACCAGACATAGTGGAAAAGCGTTTTGCAGTGATGTAGACCACAAAAGACGCTAAAGACGAAATATGGAGCTCCCCGGAGCTAAGCGCCGGTCCCGGGCACATTTCGGAAGAAGCCGCCGCACTGGAGTGCACTGTGACCGGCACAATCGCCTTTGCGCGAAGAAGCCGCTTCCTTGCCTCCGAAAACCAGACAGAGCGGCTGCTTCGGAATGGTGGAAATGAAGCTGCACAACACGGGGATAGTGTGCGCAGCATGCAAACTGATAGAAAACAGTACCTTACAACTTTCCTACCTTTTCCAAACACATGAACATTCGATTGGAAGGTGTTTTGGAAAACTTTCTTTTTCTTCTTACATAAACTTCTGCAAAGCTCTCTGCAACATGTAAAACACCACGGGAGATGTTTTCTGTGCTGGCACAGTTTCTCCTTGCCTAACATAGTGGAAAACCTTTCTGTATGATGTAGACCACAAAAGTCCCGAAAGAAGCAGGTACGGATGTCCCCGGAGCTAAGCGCCGGTCCCGGGCACATTTCGGAAGAAGCCGCCGCACTGGAGTGCACTGTGACCGGCACAATCGCCTTTGAGCGAAGAAGCCGATTCTTCGCCTCCGGGAGCCGGAGAGAGCGGCTGCTTTCAAAAGGTGAAGAATGAAGCTGCACAACACTGGGATAGTGTGCGCAGCTTGCAAACTGATAGAAAACACTACCTTACCAATCTCCTACCTTTTCCAAACATATGAATATTGGGTTGGAAGGTTTTTCCAACAACTTTATTTTCTTCGCGCAAAACACTCAGCAGAGCTCTCTGCAACATGTAAAACATAATGGGAGATGTTTTCTGTGCAGGCACAGTTTCTACTTGCCAGACATAGTGGAAATGCTTTTAGTAGTGATGTAGAACACAAGAGACGCTAAAGTCGAAATACAGAGTTCCCCGGAGGTAAGCGCCGGTCCCGGGCACATTTCGGCAGATGCCGCCGCAGTGGAGTGCACTGTGACAGGCACAATCGCCCTGGCTCGAAGAAGCCAATTCTTCGCCTCCGGGAGCCGGAGAGACCTGTAGCTTCGGAAAGGTGGAAATGAAGCTGCACAATACGGGGATAGTGTGCGCAGCTTGCAAAGTGATAGAAAACAGTACCTTACCACTCTCCTACCTTTACCAAACATATGAATATTCGGTTATAAAGTGTTTTCAACAACTTTATTTTCTTCGTGCAAAACACTCAGCAGACCTCTCTGCAACATGTAAAACACGATGGGAGATGTTTTATGTGCAGGCACAGTTTCTCCTTGCCAGACATAGTGGAAAAGCTTTTTGCAGTGATGTAGACCACAAAAGTCCCGAAAGAAGCAGGTACGGATGTCCCCGGAGCTAAGCGCCGGTCCCAGGCACATTTCGGAAGAAGCCGCCGCACTGGAGTGCACTGTGACCGGCACAATCGCCTTTGCGCGAAGAAGCCGATTCTTTGCCTCCGGGAGCCGGAGAGAGCGGCTGCTTTCAAAAGGTGATGAATGAAGCTGCACAACACTGGGATAGTGTGCGCAGCTTGCAAACTGATAGAAAACACTACCTTACCCCTTTCCTACCTTTTCCAAACACATGAACATTCGATTGGAAGGTGTTTTGGAAAACTTTCTTTTTCTTCGTGCAAAACACTCAGCAGAGCTCTCTGCAACATGTAAAACACCATGAGAGATGTTTTCTGTGCAGGCACAGTTTCTCATTACCAGACATAGTGGAAAAGCGTTTTGCAGTGATGTAGACCACAAAAGACGCTAAAGACGAAATATGGAGCTCCCCGGAGCTAAGCGCCGGTCTCGGGCACATTTCGGCAGATGCCGCCGCACTGGAGTGCACTGGGACCGGCACAATCGCCTTGGCTCGAAGAAGCCGATTCTTCGCCTCCGGGAGCCGGAGAGACCTGTAGCTTCCGAAAGGTGGAAATGAAGCTGCACAATACGGGGATAGTGTGCGCAGCTTGCAAAGTGATAGAAAACAGTACCTTACCACTCTCCTACCTTTACCAAACATATGAATATTCGGTTAGAAGGTGTTTTCAACAACTTTATTTTCTTCGTGCAAAACACTCAGCAGACCTCTCTGCAACATGTAAAACACGATGGGAGATGTTTTCTGTGCAGGCACAGTTTCTCCTTGCCAGACATAGTGGAAAAGCTTTTTGCAGTGATGTAGACCACAAAAGTCCCGAAAGAAGCAGGTACGGATGTCCCCGGAGCTAAGCGCCGGTCCCAGGCACATTTCGGAAGAAGCCGCCGCACTGGAGTGCACTGTGACCGGCACAATCGCCTTTGCGCGAAGAAGCCGATTTTTCGCCTCCGGCAACCGGACAGAGCGGCTGCTTCGGAAAGGTGGAAATGAAGCTGCACAACACCGGGATAGTGTGAGCAGTTTGCAGACTGATAAAAAACACTACCTTACCACTTTCCTACCTTTTCCAAACACATGAATATTTGATGGGAAGGTGTTTTGGACAACTTTATTTTTCTTATGCAAAACATTCTGAAGAGGTCTCTAAACAAGTAAAACACGATGGGAGATGTTTTCTGTGCTGGCACAGTTTCTCCATGCCAGACATAGTGGAAAGGATTTTTGCAATGATATAGACCACAAAAGACGCTAAAGACGAAATATGGAGCTCCCCGGAGGTAAGCGCCGGTCCCGGGCACATTTCGGAAGAAGCTGCCGCACTGGAGTGCACTGTGACCGGCACAATCGCCTTTGAGCGAAGAAGCCGCCTCTTCGTCTCCGGGAGCCAGAGAGAGCGGCTGCTTTCAAAAGGTGAAGAATGAAGCTGCACAACACTGGGATAGTGTGCGCAGCTTGCAAACTGATAGAAAACACAACCTTACCACTTTCCTACCTTTTCCAAACATATGAATATTCGGTTAGAAGGTGTTTTCAACAACTTTATTTTCTTCGTGCAAAACACTCAGCAGAGCTCTCTGCAACATGTAAAACATAATGGGAGATGTTTTCTGTGCAGGCACAGTTTCTACTTGCCAGACATAGTGGAAATGCTTTTAGTAGTGATGTAGAACACAAGAGACGCTAAAGTCGAAATACAGAGTTCCCCGGAGGTAAGCGCCGGTCCCGGGCACATTTCGGCAGATGCCGCCGCACTGCAGTGCACTGGGACCGGCACAATCGCCTTGGCTCGAAGAAGCCGATTCTTCGCCTCCGGGAGCCGGAGAGACCTGTAGCTTCGGAAAGGTGGAAATGAAGCTGCACAATACGGGGATAGTGTGCGCAGCTTGCAAAGTGATAGAAAACAGTACCTTACAACTTTCCTAACTTTTCCAAACATATGACTATACGTTTGGAAGGTGTTTTCAACAACTTTATTTTCTTCGTGCAAAACACTCAGCAGAGCTCTCTGCAACATGTAAAACACCATGAGAGATGTTTTCTGTGCAGGCACAGTTTCTCATTACCAGACATAGTGGAAAAGCGTTTTGCAGTGATGTAGACCACAAAAGACGCTAAAGACGAAATATGGAGCTCCCCGGAGCTAAGCGCCGGTCCCGGGCACATTTCGGAAGAAGCCGCCGCACTGGAGTGCACTGTGACCGGCACAATCGCCTTTGCGCGAAGAAGCCGCTTCCTTGCCTCCGAAAACCAGACAGAGCGGCTGCTTCGGAATGGTGGAAATGAAGCTGCACAACACTGGGATAGTGTGCGCAGCATGCAAACTGATAGAAAACAGTACCTTACAACTTTCCTACCTTTTCCAAACACATGAAAATTCGGTTAGAAGGTGTTTTCAACAACTTTATTTTCTTCGTGCAAAACACTCAGCAGAGCTCTCTGCAACATGTAAAACACCACGGGAGATGTTTTCAGTGAGGCACAGTTTCTCATTACCAGACATAGTGGAAAAGCGTTTTGCAGTGATGTAGACCACAAAAGTCCCGAAAGAAGCAGGTACGGATGTCCCCGGAGCTAAGCGCCGGTCCCGGGCACATTTCGGAAGAAGCCGCCGCACTGGAGTGCACTGTGACTGGCACAATCGCCTTTGCGCGAAGAAGCCGATTCTTCGCCTCCCGGAGCCGGAGAGAGCGGCTGCTTTCAAAAGGTGAGGAATGAAGCTGCACAAGACTGGGATAGTGTGCGCATCATGCAAACTGATAGAAAACACTACCTTACCACTCTCCTACCTTTTCCAAACACATGAACATTCGATTGGAAGGTGTTTTGGAAAACTTTCTTTTTCTTCTTACATAAACTTCTGCAAAGCTCTCTGCAACATGTAAAACACCACGGGAGATGTTTTCTGTGCTGGCACAGTTTCTCCTTGCCTAACATAGTGGAAAACCTTTCTGTATGATGTAGACCACAAAAGTCCCGAAAGAAGCAGGTACGGATGTCCCCGGAGCTAAGCGCCGGTCCCGGGCACATTTCGGAAGAAGCCGCCGCACTGGAGTGCACTGTGACCGGCACAATCGCCTTTGCGCGAAGAAGCCGATTCTTCGCCTCCGGGAGCCGGAGAGAGCGGCTGCTTTCAAAAGGTGAAGAATGAAGCTGCACAACACTGGGATAGTGTGCGCAGCTTGCAAACTGATAGAAAACACTACCTTACCAATCTCCTACCTTTTCCAAACATATGAATATTGGGTTGGAAGGTTTTTCCAACAACTTTATTTTCTTCGCGCAAAACACTCAGCAGAGCTCTCTGCAACATGTAAAACATAATGGGAGATGTTTTCTGTGCAGGCACAGTTTCTACTTGCCAGACATAGTGGAAATGCTTTTAGTAGTGATGTAGAACACAAGAGACGCTAAAGTCGAAATACAGAGTTCCCCGGAGGTAAGCGCCGGTCCCGGGCACATTTCGGCAGATGCCGCCGCAGTGGAGTGCACTGTGACCGGCACAATCGCCCTGGCTCGAAGAAGCCGATTCTTCGCCTCCGGGAGCCGGAGAGACCTGTAGCTTCGGAAAGGTGGAAATGAAGCTGCACAATACGGGGATAGTGTGCGCAGCTTGCAAACTGATAGAAAACACAACCTTACCACTCTCCTACCTTTACCAAACATATGAATATTCGGTTAGAAGGTGTTTTCAACAACTTTATTTTCTTCGTGCAAAACACTCAGCAGACCTCTCTGCAACATGTAAAACACGATGGGAGATGTTTTCTGTGCAGGCACAGTTTCTCCTTGCCAGACATAGTGGAAAAGCTTTTTGCAGTGATGTAGACCACAAAAGTCCCGAAAGAAGCAGGTACGGATGTCCCCGGAGCTAAGCGCCGGTCCCAGGCACATTTCGGAAGAAGCCGCCGCACTGGAGTGCACTGTGACCGGCACAATCGCCTTTGCGCGAAGAAGCCGATTCTTCGCCTCCGGGAGCCGGAGAGAGCGGCTGCTTTCAAAAGGTGAAGAATGAAGCTGCACAACACTGGGATAGTGTGCGCAGCTTGCAAACTGATAGAAAACACTACCTTACCCCTTTCCTACCTTTTCCAAACACATGAATATTTGATGGGAAGGTGTTTTGGACAACTTTATTTTTCTTATGCAAAACATTCTGAAGAGGTCTCTAAACAAGTAAAACACGATGGGAGATGTTTTCTGTGCTGGCACAGTTTCTCCATGCCAGACATAGTGGAAAGGATTTTTGCAATGATATAGACCACAAAAGACGCTAAAGACGAAATATGGAGCTCCCCGGAGGTAAGCGCCGGTCCCGGGCACATTTCGGAAGAAGCTGCCGCACTGGAGTGCACTGTGACCGGCACAATCGCCTTTGAGCGAAGAAGCCGCCTCTTCGTCTCCGGGAGCCAGAGAGAGCGGCTGCTTTCAAAAGGTGAAGAATGAAGCTGCACAACACTGGGATAGTGTGCGCAGCTTGCAAACTGATAGAAAACACAACCTTACCACTTTCCTACCTTTTCCAAACATATGAATATTCGGTTAGAAGGTGTTTTCAACAACTTTATTTTCTTCGTGCAAAACACTCAGCAGAGCTCTCTGCAACATGTAAAACATAATGGGAGATGTTTTCTGTGCAGGCACAGTTTCTACTTGCCAGACATAGTGGAAATGCTTTTAGTAGTGATGTAGAACACAAGAGACGCTAAAGTCGAAATACAGAGTTCCCCGGAGGTAAGCGCCGGTCCCGGGCACATTTCGGCAGATGCTGCCGCACTGCAGTGCACTGGGACCGGCACAATCGCCTTGGCTCGAAGAAGCCGATTCTTCGCCTCCGGGAGCCGGAGAGACCTGTAGCTTCGGAAAGGTGGAAATGAAGCTGCACAATACGGGGATAGTGTGCGCAGCTTGCAAAGTGATAGAAAACAGTACCTTACAACTTTCCTAACTTTTCCAAACATATGACTATACGTTTGGAAGGTGTTTTCAACAACTTTATTTTCTTCGTGCAAAACACTCAGCAGAGCTCTCTGCAACATGTAAAACACCATGAGAGATGTTTTCTGTGCAGGCACAGTTTCTCATTACCAGACATAGTGGAAAAGCGTTTTGCAGTGATGTAGACCACAAAAGACGCTAAAGACGAAATATGGAGCTCCCCGGAGCTAAGCGCCGGTCCCGGGCACATTTCGGAAGAAGCCGCCGCACTGGAGTGCACTGTGACCGGCACAATCGCCTTTGCGCGAAGAAGCCGCTTCCTTGCCTCCGAAAACCAGACAGAGCGGCTGCTTCGGAATGGTGGAAATGAAGCTGCACAACACTGGGATAGTGTGCGCAGCTTGCAAACTGATAGAAAACAGTACCTTACAACTTTCCTACCTTTTCCAAACACATGAAAATTCGGTTAGAAGGTGTTTTCAACAACTTTATTTTCTTCGTGCAAAACACTCAGCAGAGCTCTCTGCAACATGTAAAACACCACGGGAGATGTTTTCAGTGAGGCACAGTTTCTCATTACCAGACATAGTGGAAAAGCGTTTTGCAGTGATGTAGACCACAAAAGTCCCGAAAGAAGCAGGTACGGATGTCCCCGGAGGTAAGCGCCGGTCCCGGGCACATTTCGGAAGAAGCCGCCGCACTGGAGTGCACTGTGACTGGCACAATCGCCTTTGCGCGAAGAAGCCGATTCTTCGCCTCCCGGAGCCGGAGAGAGCGGCTGCTTTCAAAAGGTGAGGAATGAAGCTGCACAAGACTGGGATAGTGTGCGCATCATGCAAACTGATAGAAAACACTACCTTACCACTCTCCTACCTTTTCCAAACACATGAACATTCGATTGGAAGGTGTTTTGGAAAACTTTCTTTTTCTTCTTACATAAACTTCTGCAAAGCTCTCTGCAACATGTAAAACACCACGGGAGATGTTTTCTGTGCTGGCACAGTTTCTCCTTGCCTAACATAGTGGAAAACCTTTCTGTATGATGTAGACCACAAAAGTCCCGAAAGAAGCAGGTACGGATGTCCCCGGAGCTAGGCGCCGGTCCCGGGCACATTTCGGAAGAAGCCGCCGCACTGGAGTGCACTGTGACCGGCACAATCGCCTTTGCGCGAAGAAGCCGATTCTTCGCCTCCGGGAGCCGGAGAGAGCGGCTGCTTTCAAAAGGTGAAGAATGAAGCTGCACAACACTGGGATAGTGTGCGCAGCTTGCAAACTGATAGAAAACACTACCTTACCCCTTTCCTACCTTTTCCAAACACATGAACATTCGATTGGAAGGTGTTTTGGAAAACTTTCTTTTTCTTCGTGCAAAACACTCAGCAGAGCTCTCTGCAACATGTAAAACACCATGAGAGATGTTTTCTGTGCAGGCACAGTTTCTCATTACCAGACATAGTGGAAAAGCGTTTTGCAGTGATGTAGACCACAAAAGACGCTAAAGACGAAATATGGAGCTCCCCGGAGCTAAGCGCCGGTCCCGGGCACATTTCGGAAGAAGCCGCCGCACTGGAGTGCACTGTGACCGGCACAATCGCCTTTGCGCGAAGAAGCCGCTTCCTTGCCTCCGAAAACCAGACAGAGCGGCTGCTTCGGAATGGTGGAAATGAAGCTGCACAACACGGGGATAGTGTGCGCAGCATGCAAACTGATAGAAAACAGTACCTTACAACTTTCCTACCTTTTCCAAACACATGAAAATTCGGTTAGAAGGTGTTTTCAACAACTTTATTTTCTTCGTGCAAAACACTCAGCAGACCTCTCTGCAACATGTAAAACACCACGGGAGATGTTTTCAGTGAGGCACAGTTTCTCATTACCAGACATAGTGGAAAAGCGTTTTGCAGTGATGTAGACCACAAAAGTCCCAAAAGACGCAGGTACGGATGTCCCCGGAGCTAAGCGCCGGTCCCGGGCACATTTCGGAAGAAGCCGCCGCACTGGAGTGCACTGTGACTGGCACAATCGCCTTTGCGCGAAGAAGCCGATTCTTCGCCTCCCGGAGCCGGAGAGAGCGGCTGCTTTCAAAAGGTGAGGAATGAAGCTGCACAAGACTGGGATAGTGTGCGCATCATGCAAACTGATAGAAAACACTACCTTACCACTCTCCTACCTTTTCCAAACACATGAACATTCGATTGGAAGGTGTTTTGGAAAACTTTCTTTTTCTTCTTACATAAACTTCTGCAAAGCTCTCTGCAACATGTAAAACACCACGGGAGATGTTTTCTGTGCTGGCACAGTTTCTCCTTGCCTAACATAGTGGAAAACCTTTCTGTATGATGTAGACCACAAAAGTCCCGAAAGAAGCAGGTACGGATGTCCCCGGAGCTAAGCGCCGGTCCCGGGCACATTTCGGAAGAAGCCGCCGCACTGGAGTGCACTGTGACCGGCACAATCGCCTTTGCGCGAAGAAGCCGATTCTTCGCCTCCGGGAGCCGGAGAGAGCGGCTGCTTTCAAAAGGTGAAGAATGAAGCTGCACAACACTGGGATAGTGTGCGCAGCTTGCAAACTGATAGAAAACACTACCTTACCAATCTCCTACCTTTTCCAAACATATGAATATTGGGTTGGAAGGTTTTTCCAACAACTTTATTTTCTTCGCGCAAAACACTCAGCAGAGCTCTCTGCAACATGTAAAACATAATGGGAGATGTTTTCTGTGCAGGCACAGTTTCTACTTGCCAGACATAGTGGAAATGCTTTTAGTAGTGATGTAGAACACAAGAGACGCTAAAGTCGAAATACAGAGTTCCCCGGAGGTAAGCGCCGGTCCCGGGCACATTTCGGCAGATGCCGCCGCAGTGGAGTGCACTGTGACCGGCACAATCGCCCTGGCTCGAAGAAGCCGATTCTTCGCCTCCGGGAGCCGGAGAGACCTGTAGCTTCGGAAAGGTGGAAATGAAGCTGCACAATACGGGGATAGTGTGCGCAGCTTGCAAAGTGATAGAAAACAGTACCTTACCACTCTCCTACCTTTACCAAACATATGAATATTCGGTTAGAAGGTGTTTTCAACAACTTTATTTTCTTCGTGCAAAACACTCAGCAGAGCTCTGTGCAACATGTAAAACACGATGGGAGATGTTTTCTGTGCAGGCACAGTTTCTCCTTGCCAGACATAGTGGAAAAGCTTTTTGCAGTGATGTAGACCACAAAAGTCCCGAAAGAAGCAGGTACGGATGTCCCCGGAGCTAAGCGCCGGTCCCAGGCACATTTCGGAAGAAGCCGCCGCACTGGAGTGCACTGTGACCGGCACAATCGCCTTTGCGCGAAGAAGCCGATTTTTCGCCTCCGGCAACCGGACAGAGCGGCTGCTTCGGAAAGGTGGAAATGAAGCTGCACAACACCGGGATAGTGTGAGCAGTTTGCAGACTGATAAAAAACACTACCTTACCACTTTCCTACCTTTTCCAAACACATGAATATTTGATGGGAAGGTGTTTTGGACAACTTTATTTTTCTTATGCAAAACATTCTGAAGAGGTCTCTAAACAAGTAAAACACGATGGGAGATGTTTTCTGTGCTGGCACAGTTTCTCCATGCCAGACATAGTGGAAAGGATTTTTGCAATGATATAGACCACAAAAGACGCTAAAGACGAAATATGGAGCTCCCCGGAGGTAAGCGCCGGTCCCGGGCACATTTCGGAAGAAGCTGCCGCACTGGAGTGCACTGTGACCGGCACAATCGCCTTTGAGCGAAGAAGCCGCCTCTTCGTCTCCGGCAGCCAGAGAGAGCGGCTGCTTTCAAAAGGTGAAGAATGAAGCTGCACAACACTGGGATAGTGTGCGCAGCTTGCAAAGTGATAGAAAACAGTACCTTACAACTTTCCTAACTTTTCCAAACATATGACTATACGTTTGGAAGGTGTTTTCAACAACTTTATTTTCTTCGTGCAAAACACTCAGCAGAGCTCTCTGCAACATGTAAAACATAATGGGAGATGTTTTCTGTGCAGGCACAGTTTCTACTTGCCAGACATAGTGGAAATGCTTTTAGTAGTGATGTAGAACACAAGAGACGCTAAAGTCGAAATACAGAGTTCCCCGGAGGTAAGCGCCGGTCCCGGGCACATTTCGGCAGATGCCGCCGCACTGCAGTGCACTGGGACCGGCACAATCGCCTTGGCTCGAAGAAGCCGATTCTTCGCCTCCGGGAGCCGGAGAGACCTGTAGCTTCGGAAAGGTGGAAATGAAGCTGCACAATACGGGGATAGTGTGCGCAGCTTGCAAAGTGATAGAAAACAGTACCTTACAACTTTCCTAACTTTTCCAAACATATGACTATACGTTTGGAAGGTGTTTTCAACAACTTTATTTTCTTCGTGCAAAACACTCAGCAGAGCTCTCTGCAACATGTAAAACACCATGAGAGATGTTTTCTGTGCAGGCACAGTTTCTCATTACCAGACATAGTGGAAAAGCGTTTTGCAGTGATGTAGACCACAAAAGACGCTAAAGACGAAATATGGAGCTCCCCGGAGCTAAGCGCCGGTCCCGGGCACATTTCGGAAGAAGCCGCCGCACTGGAGTGCACTGTGACCGGCACAATCGCCTTTGCGCGAAGAAGCCGCTTCCTTGCCTCCGAAAACCAGACAGAGCGGCTGCT
The DNA here is from genome assembly GCF_047830755.1 of Zonotrichia albicollis. Classification (NCBI taxonomy): domain Eukaryota; kingdom Metazoa; phylum Chordata; class Aves; order Passeriformes; family Passerellidae; genus Zonotrichia; species Zonotrichia albicollis. The sequence goes on along the minus strand of NW_027428351.1, from coordinate 351,460 downwards.
TCGGAATGGTGGAAATGAAGCTGCACAACACTGGGATAGTGTGCGCAGCATGCAAACTGATAGAAAACAGTACCTTACAACTTTCCTACCTTTTCCAAACACATGAAAATTCGGTTAGAAGGTGTTTTCAACAACTTTATTTTCTTCGTGCAAAACACTCAGCAGAGCTCTCTGCAACATGTAAAACACCACGGGAGATGTTTTCAGTGAGGCACAGTTTCTCATTACCAGACATAGTGGAAAAGCGTTTTGCAGTGATGTAGACCACAAAAGTCCCGAAAGAAGCAGGTACGGATGTCCCCGGAGGTAAGCGCCGGTCCTGGGCACATTTCGGAAGAAGCCGCCGCACTGGAGTGCACTGTGACTGGCACAATCGCCTTTGCGCGAAGAAGCCGATTCTTCGCCTCCCGGAGCCGGAGAGAGCGGCTGCTTTCAAAAGGTGAGGAATGAAGCTGCACAAGACTGGGATAGTGTGCGCATCATGCAAACTGATAGAAAACACTACCTTACCACTCTCCTACCTTTTCCAAACACATGAACATTCGATTGGAAGGTGTTTTGGAAAACTTTCTTTTTCTTCTTACATAAACTTCTGCAAAGCTCTCTGCAACATGTAAAACACCACGGGAGATGTTTTCTGTGCTGGCACAGTTTCTCCTTGCCTAACATAGTGGAAAACCTTTCTGTATGATGTAGACCACAAAAGTCCCGAAAGAAGCAGGTACGGATGTCCCCGGAGCTAAGCGCCGGTCCCGGGCACATTTCGGAAGAAGCCGCCGCACTGGAGTGCACTGTGACCGGCACAATCGCCTTTGCGCGAAGAAGCCGATTCTTCGCCTCCGGGAGCCGGAGAGAGCGGCTGCTTTCAAAAGGTGAAGAATGAAGCTGCACAACACTGGGATAGTGTGCGCAGCTTGCAAACTGATAGAAAACACTACCTTACCCCTTTCCTACCTTTTCCAAACACATGAACATTCGATTGGAAGGTGTTTTGGAAAACTTTCTTTTTCTTCGCGCAAAACACTCAGCAGAGCTCTCTGCAACATGTAAAACATAATGGGAGATGTTTTCTGTGCAGGCACAGTTTCTACTTGCCAGACATAGTGGAAATGCTTTTAGTAGTGATGTAGAACACAAGAGACGCTAAAGTCGAAATACAGAGTTCCCCGGAGGTAAGCGCCGGTCCCGGGCACATTTCGGCAGATGCCGCCGCAGTGGAGTGCACTGTGACCGGCACAATCGCCCTGGCTCGAAGAAGCCGATTCTTCGCCTCCGGGAGCCGGAGAGACCTGTAGCTTCGGAAAGGTGGAAATGAAGCTGCACAATACGGGGATAGTGTGCGCAGCTTGCAAAGTGATAGAAAACAGTACCTTACCACTCTCCTACCTTTACCAAACATATGAATATTCGGTTAGAAGGTGTTTTCAACAACTTTATTTTCTTCGTGCAAAACACTCAGCAGAGCTCTGTGCAACATGTAAAACACGATGGGAGATGTTTTCTGTGCAGGCACAGTTTCTCCTTGCCAGACATAGTGGAAAAGCTTTTTGCAGTGATGTAGACCACAAAAGTCCCGAAAGAAGCAGGTACGGATGTCCCCGGAGCTAAGCGCCGGTCCCAGGCACATTTCGGAAGAAGCCGCCGCACTGGAGTGCACTGTGACCGGCACAATCGCCTTTGCGCGAAGAAGCCGATTTTTCGCCTCCGGCAACCGGACAGAGCGGCTGCTTCGGAAAGGTGGAAATGAAGCTGCACAACACCGGGATAGTGTGAGCAGTTTGCAGACTGATAAAAAACACTACCTTACCACTTTCCTACCTTTTCCAAACACATGAATATTTGATGGGAAGGTGTTTTGGACAACTTTATTTTTCTTATGCAAAACATTCTGAAGAGGTCTCTAAACAAGTAAAACACGATGGGAGATGTTTTCTGTGCTGGCACAGTTTCTCCATGCCAGACATAGTGGAAAGGATTTTTGCAATGATATGGACCACAAAAGACGCTAAAGACGAAATATGGAGCTCCCCGGAGGTAAGCGCCGGTCCCGGGCACATTTCGGAAGAAGCTGCCGCACTGGAGTGCACTGTGACCGGCACAATCGCCTTTGAGCGAAGAAGCCGCCTCTTCGTCTCCGGCAGCCAGAGAGAGCGGCTGCTTTCAAAAGGTGAAGAATGAAGCTGCACAACACTGGGATAGTGTGCGCAGCTTGCAAACTGATAGAAAACACAACCTTACCACTTTCCTACCTTTTCCAAACATATGAATATTCGGTTAGAAGGTGTTTTCAACAACTTTATTTTCTTCGTGCAAAACACTCAGCAGAGCTCTCTGCAACATGTAAAACATAATGGGAGATGTTTTCTGTGCAGGCACAGTTTCTACTTGCCAGACATAGTGGAAATGCTTTTAGTAGTGATGTAGAACACAAGAGACGCTAAAGTCGAAATACAGAGTTCCCCGGAGGTAAGCGCCGGTCCCGGGCACATTTCGGCAGATGCCGCCGCACTGCAGTGCACTGGGACCGGCACAATCGCCTTGGCTCGAAGAAGCCGATTCTTCGCCTCCGGGAGCCGGAGAGACCTGTAGCTTCGGAAAGGTGGAAATGAAGCTGCACAATACGGGGATAGTGTGCGCAGCTTGCAAAGTGATAGAAAACAGTACCTTACAACTTTCCTAACTTTTCCAAACATATGACTATACGTTTGGAAGGTGTTTTCAACAACTTTATTTTCTTCGTGCAAAACACTCAGCAGAGCTCTCTGCAACATGTAAAACACCATGAGAGATGTTTTCTGTGCAGGCACAGTTTCTCATTACCAGACATAGTGGAAAAGCGTTTTGCAGTGATGTAGACCACAAAAGACGCTAAAGACGAAATATGGAGCTCCCCGGAGCTAAGCGCCGGTCCCGGGCACATTTCGGAAGAAGCCGCCGCACTGGAGTGCACTGTGACCGGCACAATCGCCTTTGCGCGAAGAAGCCGCTTCCTTGCCTCCGAAAACCAGACAGAGCGGCTGCTTCGGAATGGTGGAAATGAAGCTGCACAACACTGGGATAGTGTGCGCAGCATGCAAACTGATAGAAAACAGTACCTTACAACTTTCCTACCTTTTCCAAACACATGAAAATTCGGTTAGAAGGTGTTTTCAACAACTTTATTTTCTTCGTGCAAAACACTCAGCAGAGCTCTCTGCAACATGTAAAACACCACGGGAGATGTTTTCAGTGAGGCACAGTTTCTCATTACCAGACATAGTGGAAAAGCGTTTTGCAGTGATGTAGACCACAAAAGTCCCGAAAGAAGCAGGTACGGATGTCCCCGGAGCTAAGCGCCGGTCCCGGGCACATTTCGGAAGAAGCCGCCGCACTGGAGTGCACTGTGACTGGCACAATCGCCTTTGCGCGAAGAAGCCGATTCTTCGCCTCCCGGAGCCGGAGAGAGCGGCTGCTTTCAAAAGGTGAGGAATGAAGCTGCACAAGACTGGGATAGTGTGCGCATCATGCAAACTGATAGAAAACACTACCTTACCACTCTCCTACCTTTTCCAAACACATGAACATTCGATTGGAAGGTGTTTTGGAAAACTTTCTTTTTCTTCTTACATAAACTTCTGCAAAGCTCTCTGCAACATGTAAAACACGATGGGAGATGTTTTCTGTGCTGGCACAGTTTCTCCTTGCCTAACATAGTGGAAAACCTTTCTGTATGATGTAGACCACAAAAGTCCCGAAAGAAGCAGGTACGGATGTCCCCGGAGCTAAGCGCCGGTCCCGGGCACATTTCGGAAGAAGCCGCCGCACTGGAGTGCACTGTGACCGGCACAATCGCCTTTGCGCGAAGAAGTCGATTCTTCGCCTCCGGGAGCCGGAGAGAGCGGCTGCTTTCAAAAGGTGAAGAATGAAGCTGCACAACACTGGGATAGTGTGCGCAGCTTGCAAACTGATAGAAAACACTACCTTACCAATCTCCTACCTTTTCCAAACATATGAATATTGGGTTGGAAGGTTTTTCCAACAACTTTATTTTCTTCGCGCAAAACACTCAGCAGAGCTCTCTGCAACATGTAAAACATAATGGGAGATGTTTTCTGTGCAGGCACAGTTTCTACTTGCCAGACATAGTGGAAATGCTTTTAGTAGTGATGTAGAACACAAGAGACGCTAAAGTCGAAATACAGAGTTCCCCGGAGGTAAGCGCCGGTCCCGGGCACATTTCGGCAGATGCCGCCGCAGTGGAGTGCAGTATGACCGGCACAATCGCCCTGGCTCGAAGAAGCCGATTCTTCGCCTCCGGGAGCCGGAGAGACCTGTAGCTTCGGAAAGGTGGAAATGAAGCTGCACAATACGGGGATAGTGTGCGCAGCTTGCAAAGTGATAGAAAACAGTACCTTACCACTCTCCTACCTTTACCAAACATATGAATATTCGGTTAGAAGGTGTTTTCAACAACTTTATTTTCTTCGTGCAAAACACTCAGCAGACCTCTCTGCAACATGTAAAACACGATGGGAGATGTTTTCTGTGCAGGCACAGTTTCTCCTTGCCAGACATAGTGGAAAAGCTTTTTGCAGTGATGTAGACCACAAAAGTCCCGAAAGAAGCAGGTACGGATGTCCCCGGAGCTAAGCGCCGGTCCCAGGCACATTTCGGAAGAAGCCGCCGCACTGGAGTGCACTGTGACCGGCACAATCGCCTTTGCGCGAAGAAGCCGATTCTTCGCCTCCGGGAGCCGGAGAGAGCGGCTGCTTTCAAAAGGTGAAGAATGAAGCTGCACAACACTGGGATAGTGTGCGCAGCTTGCAAACTGATAGAAAACACTACCTTACCCCTTTCCTACCTTTTCCAAACACATGAACATTCGATTGGAAGGTGTTTTGGAAAACTTTCTTTTTCTTCGTGCAAAACACTCAGCAGAGCTCTCTGCAACATGTAAAACACCATGAGAGATGTTTTCTGTGCAGGCACAGTTTCTCATTACCAGACATAGTGGAAAAGCGTTTTGCAGTGATGTAGACCACAAAAGACGCTAAAGACGAAATATGGAGCTCCCCGGAGCTAAGCGCCGGTCTCGGGCACATTTCGGCAGATGCCGCCGCACTGGAGTGCACTGTGACCGGCACAATCGCCTTGGCTCGAAGAAGCCGATTTTTCGCCTCCGGCAACCGGACAGAGCGGCTGCTTCGGAAAGGTGGAAATGAAGCTGCACAACACCGGGATAGTGTGAGCAGTTTGCAGACTGATAAAAAACACTACCTTACCACTTTCCTACCTTTTCCAAACACATGAATATTTGATGGGAAGGTGTTTTGGACAACTTTATTTTTCTTATGCAAAACATTCTGAAGAGGTCTCTAAACAAGTAAAACACGATGGGAGATGTTTTCTGTGCTGGCACAGTTTCTCCATGCCAGACATAGTGGAAAGGATTTTTGCAATGATATAGACCACAAAAGACGCTAAAGACGAAATATGGAGCTCCCCGGAGGTAAGCGCCGGTCCCGGGCACATTTCGGAAGAAGCTGCCGCACTGGAGTGCACTGTGACCGGCACAATCGCCTTTGAGCGAAGAAGCCGCCTCTTCGTCTCCGGCAGCCAGAGAGAGCGGCTGCTTTCAAAAGGTGAAGAATGAAGCTGCACAACACTGGGATAGTGTGCGCAGCTTGCAAAGTGATAGAAAACAGTACCTTACAACTTTCCTAACTTTTCCAAACATATGACTATACGTTTGGAAGGTGTTTTCAACAACTTTATTTTCTTCGTGCAAAACACTCAGCAGAGCTCTCTGCAACATGTAAAACATAATGGGAGATGTTTTCTGTGCAGGCACAGTTTCTACTTGCCAGACATAGTGGAAATGCTTTTAGTAGTGATGTAGAACACAAGAGACGCTAAAGTCGAAATACAGAGTTCCCCGGAGGTAAGCGCCGGTCCCGGGCACATTTCGGCAGATGCCGCCGCACTGCAGTGCACTGGGACCGGCACAATCGCCTTGGCTCGAAGAAGCCGATTCTTCGCCTCCGGGAGCCGGAGAGACCTGTAGCTTCGGAAAGGTGGAAATGAAGCTGCACAATACGGGGATAGTGTGCGCAGCTTGCAAAGTGATAGAAAACAGTACCTTACAACTTTCCTAACTTTTCCAAACATATGACTATACGTTTGGAAGGTGTTTTCAACAACTTTATTTTCTTCGTGCAAAACACTCAGCAGAGCTCTCTGCAACATGTAAAACACCATGAGAGATGTTTTCTGTGCAGGCACAGTTTCTCATTACCAGACATAGTGGAAAAGCGTTTTGCAGTGATGTAGACCACAAAAGTCCCGAAAGAAGCAGGTACGGATGTCCCCGGAGCTAAGCGCCGGTCCCGGGCACATTTCGGAAGAAGCCGCCGCACTGGAGTGCACTGTGACCGGCACAATCGCCTTTGCGCGAAGAAGCCGCTTCCTTGCCTCCGAAAACCAGACAGAGCGGCTGCTTCGGAATGGTGGAAATGAAGCTGCACAACACGGGGATAGTGTGCGCAGCTTGCAAACTGATAGAAAACAGTACCTTACAACTTTCCTACCTTTTCCAAACACATGAAAATTCGATTAGAAGGTGTTTTCAACAACTTTATTTTCTTCGTGCAAAACACTCAGCAGAGCTCTCTGCAACATGTAAAACACCACGGGAGATGTTTTCAGTGAGGCACAGTTTCTCATTACCAGACATAGTGGAAAAGCGTTTTGCAGTGATGTAGACCACAAAAGTCCCGAAAGAAGCAGGTACGGATGTCCCCGGAGCTAAGCGCCGGTCCCGGGCACATTTCGGAAGAAGCCGCCGCACTGGAGTGCACTGTGACCGGCACAATCGCCTTTGCGCGAAGAAGCCGATTCTTCGCCTCCCGGAGCCGGAGAGAGCGGCTGCTTTCAAAAGGTGAGGAATGAAGCTGCACAAGACTGGGATAGTGTGCGCATCATGCAAACTGATAGAAAACACTACCTTACCACTCTCCTACCTTTTCCAAACACATGAACATTCGATTGGAAGGTGTTTTGGAAAACTTTCTTTTTCTTCTTACATAAACTTCTGCAAAGCTCTCTGCAACATGTAAAACACCACGGGAGATGTTTTCTGTGCTGGCACAGTTTCTCCTTGCCTAACATAGTGGAAAACCTTTCTGTATGATGTAGACCACAAAAGTCCCGAAAGAAGCAGGTACGGATGTCCCCGGAGCTAAGCGCCGGTCCCGGGCACATTTCGGAAGAAGCCGCCGCACTGGAGTGCACTGTGACCGGCACAATCGCCTTTGCGCGAAGAAGCCGATTCTTCGCCTCCGGGAGCCGGAGAGAGCGGCTGCTTTCAAAAGGTGAAGAATGAAGCTGCACAACACTGGGATAGTGTGCGCAGCTTGCAAACTGATAGAAAACACTACCTTACCAATCTCCTACCTTTTCCAAACATATGAATATTGGGTTGGAAGGTTTTTCCAACAACTTTATTTTCTTCGCGCAAAACACTCAGCAGAGCTCTCTGCAACATGTAAAACATAATGGGAGATGTTTTCTGTGCAGGCACAGTTTCTACTTGCCAGACATAGTGGAAATGCTTTTAGTAGTGATGTAGAACACAAGAGACGCTAAAGTCGAAATACAGAGTTCCCCGGAGGTAAGCGCCGGTCCCGGGCACATTTCGGCAGATGCCGCCGCAGTGGAGTGCACTGTGACCGGCACAATCGCCCTGGCTCGAAGAAGCCGATTCTTCGCCTCCGGGAGCCGGAGAGACCTGTAGCTTCGGAAAGGTGGAAATGAAGCTGCACAATACGGGGATAGTGTGCGCAGCTTGCAAAGTGATAGAAAACAGTACCTTACCACTCTCCTAACTTTTCCAAACATATGAATATTCGGTTAGAAGGTGTTTTCAACAACTTTATTTTCTTCGTGCAAAACACTCAGCAGAGCTCTGTGCAACATGTAAAACACGATGGGAGATGTTTTCTGTGCAGGCACAGTTTCTCCTTGCCAGACATAGTGGAAAAGCGTTTTGCAGTGATGTAGACCACAAAAGACGCTAAAGACGAAATATGGAGCTCCCCGGAGCTAAGCGCCGGTCCCGGGCACATTTCGGAAGAAGCCGCCGCACTGGAGTGCACTGTGACCGGCACAATCGCCTTTGCGCGAAGAAGCCGCTTCCTTGCCTCCGAAAACCAGACAGAGCGGCTGCTTCGGAATGGTGGAAATGAAGCTGCACAACACTGGGATAGTGTGCGCAGCATGCAAACTGATAGAAAACAGTACCTTACAACTTTCCTACCTTTTCCAAACACATGAAAATTCGGTTAGAAGGTGTTTTCAACAACTTTATTTTCTTCGTGCAAAACACTCAGCAGAGCTCTCTGCAACATGTAAAACACCACGGGAGATGTTTTCAGTGAGGCACAGTTTCTCATTACCAGACATAGTGGAAAAGCGTTTTGCAGTGATGTAGACCACAAAAGTCCCGAAAGAAGCAGGTACGGATGTCCCCGGAGCT